>NC_134370.1:27852651-28155681 GCF_035582795.1 Mycteria americana
ACATAACTAAAGTTGTGTCCGGAATGAAAATGCAGTTTCCGGCTCAGTCTTGTTTATATCAGATAGAGGAAGTAGGAGGATCGGATCACAGAATTTCTTGGTATTGTAATAATTGAATTCAGGACTTTTTAAACTTAGCTTTTCAATACCACTGTCACGGGCAGAAAGTTGCTTGCTACTTTGACGAGAATGTGCTGGCTCTCTGGGTGCTGTGTGTGCAGCTGAGAACAGATGAATCTTCAGCTTCACCTGCTTCTGTTGCATAGTGGCAGCTCAGTATTGAGTCATGCACAGGCACAGCAGAAGGTGGTGGACTATTTTGTCAGTGCTTTCTGCCTAGTCATTCCTCATCTAATCCAGACAACGGGTGGTAGGCAAAATATCATCTGTCTGATTCTGAATAAGTTTGTATGCTAGATTTTGGGAAGTCTTGATTTGATGTCATATTTTTAGCACCGGATTCACAGCAATACTCCAGGTGCAATGGGTTATGTTAATACAAAGCAGCAGTGCTAAGTTGTGTGTAAAGCTTCCCATTGAGTTTAGGCATTAAAAATAACTGGAAACATTAAAGAAGAGACTGGAGTATTTTCATCTTGGCTGGCTCGTGTATAGCATTTAACGAAGGAAAATTCTTCTCTAGTAATTCTTACGGTATAAGAGAAAATGAAAATATTACTAAAACAGTAAACCTTTGCAAATCTAGTAATAGTATTGGCAATTCATGTGATTTTTATTGTGAGCCTTATGTTATGTGGTGTTTCTGGTTTATTTTTTATTTAAATGAAATTAGTAGCAGTTTAATGTAAGGTAAATACCTGAGCATCTCAGATCTTATTAAAAACACATTTACAGGGGCTTGTGTATTTACGGAATAAAAAAGAGAAAAATGACCCTAACTATTAAAAAGCACTGGTCAAAAAGAAGTTTTAAAATCTTTTATGATTTTTAGGCAGTACTCCAGAGAGACTCAGTCCTGTAGGACTTCCTCTTTCAGTGAGTTGGCCTTTTTGGACAATTCAAGTGGATAGAGAGAGCAGGGAAAGCTGGCCATGGAGGAGATGCACCTGGCCAGGTGCTGGGGGATGACACTTGATGTGTGTGGACTGTGTGACTGTCCCTTGCAGCCAGCTGTTCTCTCACATAATGTGGAGGAGCTGGGGAATGAGACGGCACCTTCAGTGACTGGGAGGCACGGTGCCGAGTCGTGCATGTTGTAACAGTTTGCTGTGGCACCAGGACCACCTACATCCTGGTCAAACAAGGTCTCTGCGGCAAATGAGAGATGCCAGAATCATGCCTTTGACAGTCTTTTTTCTGAAAGTTTAAGACTTGATATGATCGAAACACATTGGTTTCAGACAAATCTTTAGCGGGATGCACACATTTGACTAGGTGTGCTTCATTTTGTTTCAAAAGGCACTTTGTCATGTATTCCTACAAAAGTCTGCACATACATCTTACCTGCCTCTGTTTCACTGGCTTCCTGGGTTTTTTTGATACCTAAATTCCATCACATCAGCTGCTAAACAACTGTTTAATTTGGAAATCTACACCTTTTTGTATGCATGGTGAATAGGGGTCTACCCTTTTGTTTCTTGCAGTTTGGGGTTAGGGAGACGTGCTTGTCCACAGTTCAAACTCTTGTGAGCAGATGGTTTGTAAGACCCTCTAATTCCTTAGATGAAAAAATAGATTATGTCCCTTTTAGTTTTACTCTCAAAAAATAATTTCTTCTCCAATGCTAATCAAATGCACACTAAAGAACATTAAAGAAGAAACAAAACAAAGCATATCATGTAACTGTTTTTGTCCTTGCCCTTCCTGCACAGACATACACAAACACATACTCTGTTCCTTTTACCTAATTCAAAGCCCTAGATCACACTTTCCTGACAAATCTGTGTTCTTGCATAAGGAAGTAATAATATCAGTTCCTCAGCTAGTGTTGTAAATTAAACAGTAGTTTTAAAAAAAATCCTGTTGCGGAAGCAAACATTGTGTCAGGATGAATGCATACTGACAAAATAGCTATTTGGGGGCTGCCGCATAGCCATGCCTTTGCACCCTAAAATTTGCTCCCCTCTTTGCATGCAGAGGAATGAATCTGCGTAAGCATTGCAGTGCAGTTCTAGGGAGATGATTCACCTACCCGTGAACCCAGGAAGGCTGCAGAAAACTTTCAGGAAAAGGTGCAGCATTATAAATATTTTAAACCTTACTGTGAGCAGGGAAAAGTGTGACATATGTTTTACATTTCAGTGCCTGCTACGGTACCATTATTTTAGAACCTGTCGCCTTTCGTAGGCTATGCACGCATAGACAAATGCCATCACTTCAAAACCAATAGCTAAGCTGCCTCTTTTCATGCTGTTTCTTTCAGTTCCAACTGACAGTTAAAAAATGTTTGTTGTTCCCCCCTCCACACACACACCCTTGTTCTAAGTGATCTGACCTAAAAAGACTGTAGTGTACAGCTGAGCTTAAAATACAAACATTCCCTTTGAAAGCTGTAATGTTCCCACTTGTCTGGGGCTGCAGCAAAATAAAAAAAGAAGAATCGCAGTGTTTGAGTGATGCAATTCATAGATAAAGCCATTATCTGGGAAAAGGGGGAGGTGTGTTTAGCGTCTGCTTGGGTGGCAGGAAGAAAAAATTCTGTATTCAAGGCAAAAGAACTGCTGGGGTTTTTTTTTTCTTTTCCTCTCTGTTTGGAAAGCTCTGCTTTCTGAAGCATTACTATTGCCAATGGGGAAATGAGGCACGGTAATGAGGCGTATCTGAGATCCTTCCGCAGGCCAACAATGGCACAAGGACTCAAAGCCAGGCCTTCTGGATTCTAGCTCAGCTTTCTCTTCACTAAGTGTTACCTACTTTCTGGGATTAAAATATGTGTAAAATAGCATGAAGCATATCAGGACAAATTTGAATAATTCACAGTATAGGATGACAGCTTTGTTTGCAAATAGTGGAGGATTTTTTTGTAGACTATATTTTCAGTATTGTGGAATCATTTCAGGAATTCAGTGTGGAATGATGATATTTCAGATCCTGATGGCTTTGAAATGCCTTATGAGAAATCCAGAACTGTTTGTCCAGACACTTTCTAATTTTTTGATTATAGTTAATTTTAAGTTGAAACAACAAATAACTTATCAGAGTTTTGTGCAAAATGGGGGAAAAAGTGCACAGTTGTGTCCACTATACCTTCAGTCTCTCCGTTCATAAGAATTGTCATCAATTCATTATTTTAAAGATGTCTGAATAATTAAAACCAACAGACTTAGCTCCCAAGCCCTTAACATTTTAAGGGAACGACATGTTCTTTTTAGATCCATACCAAAGCAATGAGTTTGGATGCCATTGATACAGGTCATGTTCAGCTGTTTGTTCAGAGCCCATCTATGTGTCTCCTAAAGTAAGGAGTGGAGATTGTGGAAATACCATCCCACAGGGAATTTAAGATCTGGCTAGATAAGCATAAGCCCAGAGCTGCTCAGGTAGAAGTAAATGCTGCCTTGGGGGTACTGGAATGAGCTACGTGTTCTGAGGTCTTTAACAGCTCTGGTTTGATTTTGTGGTTTGGGGTTTTTTTCCCTTTAGCACATGTTACTGAATTCTTTAAAGCTTGACTGTCTTTCTGAAAGAAATGCTGTTCAATTTTAAGTTTGATCATGATGTGGAAACTACTGGGTGAAATCTATAGCTTGTATGATGTGAGAGGGCAGAATAGCTAAATGAAGCAGTTCTTTCTGGCCTCCGGAAGCAGTTTTGCACTAGCTGAAATTCACAGCACCTCCTGTAGAGCTCTCTGCACACCAAAGCTCTTGCAAGGTGAAAAATAAATAAGGCATCAGACATAGCTAAGATTTTGAGTATTTTATTAATTCTGGAATAATTTTATTTCCTTTAGAATTCTGCTTTTTTTCTTGACTTTCAATGAAATTGGAACTTCAAAGGGTTGTCTGCCTCTGAGCATGAGAGTAAAAGTCAGATAAATGATATACCAAATTGAGGTATACCTCCAGCATTTCTTTTACTATGTGCATGGCAATAACATGGGGGAAAAAACACTTTTTAAAATGCTTTTCTAAATTAAATTGTGTGTTACTAGTAAGATGCATAACAAATGATGTAACTGTAGTTAGTGCTCTATGAGTGCACAGAGACCTATTTCCTTCGCACCTCTTGCAGTCTTTGTTCCTGCATTTGTCACATTTAGACTGACACAGGTAGGAACCCAGGCCTGACTTAAAGGCAGATTGGCCAAAAGGTATAAAGGATATAGTGTTGCTCCAACTGTACCATGCTAAAAGAGTAAGGAGACAGTACCACCAATCCAGTATTCAGTGGAGTCATTTAAGAAGATTAATTTCTTTCTTCCATATGATATTCTCCTTGCAATATAGTTAGGTTAATAGCTGATAATTGCATGTTAACAGTTAATAGTAATTCATTTTATAATCATGAAAGAGGCATACACAGTGTGGATGGCACAGTTTGTATTTAACTGTTGCTGTAGACTTTTATAAAGGTCCTTTCTTGGAGCTAGGCAGTTCTGTATGCTGTTCAACAGGCTAATTAGAAATAGATAATGCACAAGTGTAGGGGATTGTCAGGAATCCATAAGGATTCCTGATAAACTTTTTAAAAAATCCTAAAGGTGCTGTATTGAAATATTACCCCATAACAGTTTTTTCCCTAGCTGGAAGCTATAGACTTGCTCATTTTAGACACTGATATATTGACAAAACAAATAAAGGTTGAAAAGGAGATGTACTCCTGGGTCTGATAGAAATCTCAACAAGGCCCTTCTTCCTCTTCTCTTCCCCCACCTCTACCGATTAATTATCAAGGGTATTTGGTAACGATTACTTCCACTGTTTGGAGGCATTTGGTGAACTGAAATGCCGTAGCTTTAAACAGTATTCTTTTTAGAGGCCACCACAGGAAGAGAAGACTACTGAAAAGGTGTTGGATCTGAAGGAAGAATCAGCCTGAAATTACAAAATCTCAAAGGGAGAGTGGCAGACTGAGAGACCAGGGACATCCGCCGGCATCTTACAGAGAAGACTGGGCAGTGTGCATTCTTCATTCAAATGAACCTATGTTCAAATCTGGCTTTGATGTCAGGGTTTATAGATTTTGCTTGGACATATTTAGGAAAAATGTAGACCCATGAATTCTCATCTGATTCACTTAACAATGCCAATGCTTTGGTTGAACAAGTTTTGTAATTTCACTTAAAAATTCATGTACTACCAGAGAGGTGTAGTGCGTGGTTGGGTTTTTTGTTTGTTTTTGTTGTTGTTGTTGTTGTTTTGTTGATTTTTGTGTTTTGTTTTTTTTTAAAATCAGAGTGAAAAGTTGTCTGTAACATACACTAGTATGAAAAGAACAGATGACAGTTTTTGAAATGCCAGAGCGACTTAGGTGTCTTTCTCCTCTGTACCTAACTTACTCAGAGGATCTGTGTATACTCTGTTTAATAACTATAACCACTGGGCCTGCTGATAGTAGGCACAGTTCAGAGAAACTCAGTAAAATCCATATCCCACTTATGTTAAAAGACTTGCTGTTGATTTCAGTGGAACAGGCTTTCACTTGTAGTTTTGTAGCAGTGGGAAACACCCCAAATGTGGGCTAGATTTCTGTCTTAGTTGTTTAAACGCAAAAAGTTCAGAGATCCCTTCTGAAATCATGAGAGATGCTCCTGAGGTCAGAGTCTGGGCTGCCTATATTCCAGTGTGAAAATCTTCTCCCAAAGAGTAAACAGTGAGAACATATGCTGCTATTTAAATCTTCACTGAAAATCAGCATGCTTTTTCTTATCCTTTTGAATAGTTTTTGCTAAAGGAACAAATCAGTGTTTTGTTTAAACATTGAAATTGGCACATGAGTGTAATGCTATAGGCAGTGTCTGGATGCAGGACTGAAGCTTCCACGACGTACTGCTCACTGCTATGTACACTGTGAGAGGAGGAGAGGGGGAGCTTCACCACCTTCCCTGTCCGTATCTCAAGGCTATGCAAAAATGTTGAAATGAAAAGCTTTGGGGTTTGGGGTTTTTTTTAACTTTTTTTTCCCCCTGTGGCAACATCCAGCTGAGTTTCAGAGAACCTTTTTACTTTTTTTTTTTTTTAATTTTGCCTGACAAAAATCCTGATTTTTATTGTGAAACCTTTAATTACGTAAGACACACCAGTAGTTACCATCACAACCAAACATATCTTAGAGTTTCTTTTGCACCTGGTAGGTGTAAAGTAAAACTTGAGATTTGACATGCATACCAAGCCCTCCAAAATCATCATGCAAAAGTTGTTAAACTGGAAACTTATAAACAGTGATGAAAGAATAATTAACAAGATTATCTGAAGTATGTGGGGTGATAATTGTTGAAGTTATCTTTTGTCCAACAGCGTTCATGAAAACCATCAGCTTTACTTAAATTGGAAGGATTTAGGGAATCAGTCAGACTATTGTTCCTGTCCTTAGTACTGGCTGGATCTTATATACTAATGTCTTGCATCTGTGCTGAGAAGGATAGCTATGAAATAAAATACATAACTGATTTGGTGTTTCTTGTTCTAACCTATCACCACTGCCCTCTCGGAGGTAAAAATGAGTATGTTCCACATTGCAATAGTCTTATCAAGGATGTATTTATCCATAGCAAATAGAATTAGGGAAAACTACAGTTCTGGGTGGATAGTGAATGAGATTAAAAAAAATTGTTTTGACTAGG
This sequence comes from Mycteria americana, assembly GCF_035582795.1. Classification (NCBI taxonomy): domain Eukaryota; kingdom Metazoa; phylum Chordata; class Aves; order Ciconiiformes; family Ciconiidae; genus Mycteria; species Mycteria americana. The sequence continues at coordinate 27,859,397 of NC_134370.1, forward strand.
AACTTTGATTTCATGGACCAAATCTACAAGAAAGGGTGTAGATGGTGATGTGTGGATGGCGAAGTGTATTTTGTGCTTGTAAGGTCTGATTCTGTCTTCTAAGCTGCATCTCCAGGACTTGTAGTACTGTCTCTAGAGATGGTACAGAAGATAAAAGCTAATTGTATTCTTCTTGTTCATACTTGGATTCCACGCTTCTGCAAAGGCTGAAATGCTCCCAGAAGCGGTGGAAGCCCATTATACTAGCTGTTCCACATTTCCAGCAGTTGTTTTGGGGCAGGCTATGGGTTACTTCACAACCAATGACCTACACAGCCTAGGGTGCTTCAGCTGTCACTTCCCCTCTCGTCCCACAACCTTCTTCCCTAGCTCTAACAGACCTTTCCTGGACCAGCTGGGAGGAGCATGGCAGCATGTTTTGTGGCCTCTGCACCTGGGCCACATTACCCCGGGAGGCTAGCCAGAGGTGTGGAAGAGGGTTTGGTCTAGTTTGTGAATTTTACTCCTCCACAAGGGGTGAAGGAAATTGCCTGTTTTGTTGTGTTAAATGCATATTAGAAAACTTAAGAAATGGTATAATGAAGGACTCTTAGATATTAAAAGCAGAAAAGATTAAATAGGTCATTTTTCTAATTTCATGTGACGTTGTAGACTGATTGGCATTATAGTAGGCATGCTGTTAAAATCTGGAAGCCCAGCAGAAGGATTATCAGATTGCAATCACTACATGCAAAATTATGAATACCCTGATGTTCAGGGTGGGAAAGATGAGATTGCCAGAGATGTCACACCTTGTGGAGAGTGAAGTATCAAGAGACTGTTATTTGAAGGAAAGGCAGGCAGTCATGTTTCCAGTTACTGTGTTCAGATTGTGTCTTGTAGATCTCAGGTCTTTGGTACATGTTCCCTCGGAGCTCTGCTACTATGTACAGCCTGTAAGAGAAATTAAAAGAAAATCTGTACTTTGCAAAGCCATTGTGGCTAAACACGCTCCTGCATGCTTGTGATGAAGAGTGTTTGGGTGGAGCCTTGTGTAATCTGCCATAGGGCTTGACATGTTCCCCGGCAATCAAAGTAAGAGTCAACAGGGTGGACTACAACTGAAAGTTACATAGATCATGATACAGGTCAAATAAAACTCATATGTTTATGAACTATACTGAAAAAAATCTTCACGCCCTTCAGGTAGAACTCAGCTTAGAACTGTGCCATTCAAATGGGACATGGTGCTAATATAAACCACAGTGTATGGAAACTGTAGAAAGGAATGACACTAATGACAACGCATTTGCTACTTTTTCAAAGAACAGAAAAATGCCTCTCTGAGTCTTTTCTGTAGACAAAGCTTCATTTAAGCAACACCCATATCTCTACACACTAGCCAAAATTATTTGCCAGTAGATGGAGTAGTTAAATCAAATGTCTATCATTTACTATCAGATCAGCTTCTCATATGACAGTCTCCATAGCTTCTTAACACCAATGAACCCTTGAATGCTTTCTAGTATGATGGTTGTGGAGTCATTCCTGTTACTGGTGAAGGCTCTCTGCTTTTGCTGTAGCGGCAAACATGATTAGTTACATATCTTTCAACAAATCTTTTAATTTTTTTTCTCCACTTGGACATCAGACTCACCTGCCAGAATTTTTAATAACATCTCCTGCAACTCTTTTTAGGAACTTGTTTTCCTTCCCTGTGAGTTCCTGTCATAAAAAAAGGATACTTGAAAAATGTAGAAATAAAATATTCATAATGCTAACACCAGACTGCTAATCAAGAGATCTTGTTAATCAAGGGAGGGCAATATTTTAGGCTTTATGCAGATTTTTGCCCTGTCATTAGGAGACAATATCACATTCTTTCACAATATCACGTGAAATAGATAGGGGCATTATTTACAAAACAAAACAAACCACACCACCTTGGTGGATATATGCAGCAAGTCTGCATTTACTGAATTTGGAAGTACTAACCTGTTAGAGATACACAACTGTGAAACCCATTTCATTTCTCTCAGCGTAGACTTCCATGGCTGTCCGCTCTGGGACAATAACTTTTACAGCACCCAGGTTTTCTCTTTCCACAGCTGGTCTTCATGGTGCCACAGTTTACTAGTTACTGCTTCCATAATTCTTTTCACAGGGACGGAATGCCCCATGTCTTGCCTCCTGTAGTAGAAGTGAGATTTCTGCAAAGCTATTTGCACTTTGGTGAGAGAGCTGAGAAGGAAGGCTGTTAGAGCCTTTGAGTGTTTTTTTGGAAAGGTTTATGTAAACAATCCAAACACATTTTAGTATCAAGTCTTTTGCAGGCTTCCTAAAATTAGTCCTGGATTGTCTTCTTACAAAGGTGATAGCTGCAGTTTCTGGACTTCAACAAGCCAGATGTAGTCTGCTAAGTCTAATTGTTTTAAAAATTGATAAAGAAATTTTAATCTTTGGAAACTGTGAATTACTGCTTTATAGTTTTATAACATTATGGTATTTCTGTTGCTGATTGAGGTGAGAAAATGATAACAAATGCTGCCTAGAAAATACTTAAAATATGAAACGAGCTTCTGTTCTAGATGTAAAAAAAAACGTGATGTGATGCAGTATTACAAATACATTAGATATCACAAAAAAAGTCTTCCTGCTTAAATACAAACAGGAAAAAAACGCACATGTATAAAATGAACAAAGAACTCACAAGAATTTTAAGGGTTTTTTTTTTCCACCAGAATCTGAAGCATTCAGTTGGGTCTAATTTTCCAATTGTTCTAAAACTTGAAAAAATCAAATGTTTATGTTTCTTTAGCTGTACTTAGGGAAGGGAAAAAGCTGGAAAGGGAAATACTCTGAAATGAAAATTCGTAAGGCAGGTTCTAGTTCTGATGTATCACTTAGTGTAAAAAGTGGAATATAGTACTCTAAATATAATGGAAATCATGGCAGATTTTTGCATTTAGCTATATAACTAGCAATTCCCAAATAAGCCATGGCTGTAGGGGCTAGAGAATCTAATTAGACATGTAGATTAGCAAATGAATAAGCAATGTCTCAAGTATTTAGAAACACTGGGAATTCAAGACTAGTTATATACAATTTCAATTATTTGTACATTGTTTTCAGTGGTGATATATCAGGGATAATTTGGCTTCATGCATTTGTTAATGATTCTGAAGCAAATTTCCAATACCTGTGTTAGCTGAACTGTGACACAATCCAAAATGGGGATTAAAAAAAGGGGGGGGGGGGGGGGGCAGGAAGGAGGCTATATGAGGCTTGGGTAGTCTGCATACCAATGAACATACACAAGAGGCAGTGCTTTGTGCCAAAAAAAATCCCCCAAACCCTATTCAGCCAATAATAGAAAATGATTCAATCCAAGGGCATGTGTCAGCTACCCAGTGAAAGAAAGAAGGCAGGGAACTGTATACGAGCAAAATGAGTGCTCTTAGAAACTCCGTGAAGAACAGGTAAAGATAAAAGTGCAGGATCAAAGCTTCAGAGTCTTGCTGACAACTGAAATACGAACATCAGATGTTTTCAAACGCCCTTCGAATAGATTTCAACATTAGAACCTCATGCTTATTGCACATACCCTAAAGTTTTGTTTGAAGGTAAACCTTTCAAGCTCAAATCCATACCTTATTCGCTGCATCAAGTAACTTCTAAACAGTTCTTTGCTGCCACCTCTATACAATTTGTCTGACCTAACTCTCTTCTCTTTGTGGCTCAACCAGAAATGTATGTTAGCTACCTACTTATTTAATTGTCCTTCTGTGGCTCATGCTTCTTGCTTAGTCGCTTTGAAATATCAAAGGTATGATCCATTCTTCCCCCACTGTTCTGATGCCTCCCAGGAAAATCTGTATCCACTTTGTTGCTGAGCTGTCCCTAACTGCAAGTGCAGTAATTGTTTTTATATTCAAGGGCTCCTTTGCAGGTTTCCCAGAAAGAAGATATGCTGTACTGTATTTGGATATAAGAAGGCATTAAAAAGCATGCTATTTTTATAGAATACTATTGGCTTTGGTAATACCAGCAAAATTCAAGATCATTAAACTCCTGCTGATTTCAGTATAAGACAGAAGTGAGTACAAGCCTTCTTCTATGAGTAAAAGCCTTCTTCTATTTAAGGTTATAATTTTGTCCTTAGAAATACTGTTTTGTTCATAACAGAGTACCTTGTTCTTGCATATTCTTCAGCATGCAGAACCTGGGTTTTCTGATACAGTAATAAACTCTCGATCTACTCCAGTGGAATCTGAAAAATTTGTGCTAGCTTCAAAAAATTTAAAGTGAAAGGATTTTACATGATTGAAATGTAGTTAGGAGAATACAGCTAAGTGAGCTGCTTGTTTCAACGTGTTAAGCAGGTCATTGCTGAAATGGCCATCTTTGATCTTTTAGCATAACACACTGGTGAAGCATACAAGGCTCTTCCCAGCTCAAACAGCATTTAGTGCAGGCTCTCTGCAGACTCAGTCCTGCAGAAGTGTCAGAGATGGAGGGAAAATGTTTTATCTTCCTCTCAGTAAGTGTGAAGCACTGATGATTTTTATTTCACACCATAACTATCTCAGTGTGGTAATATTGTCACCGCTTTGTCTTAGTTTTCATATCAAGTTGATTGCTATCTTTACTGAAAAAAAATGATGTCTTGATATAGAAAGTACAAAGCCTCAAGGAGTTTGTCTACACCAGACTTTTTTTTTTTGAATTTCAAGTTAATTGTCAGGTAATGTCAGGTACTCAACATGTTCATAAAAGCTAGTATGACACTCCATATAGGTTTGCCCAGGGCTATGCATTTTTAATGATGTTATAGTTCTCTGTAATAGTAGTCCAAAATCAGCCATTTGCAGTAGCTACTGGAAGCACTTTGGACAATTAACGTATAATGTTGTAGTATTCTGGTCCTCAGTTTTGCCATAGGGCCCCATACCTTGCTTCCCTATCTTTCACTACTGAGGACTGGACCTGAGCTGTCATAAGTCATTGGACCACCTCTGCTCCAAGCCTGATTTCTGTTGAGTGGCAACAAATTTACAAGTCATTTTCCTGCAATATGTCTGCAAGTTACCACCTGATGTTACGAAGAAGGTGGAAAAAATCCCCTACATTCATTGGTGAATGGCGCTCCTCTCAGGAAAATTCCATCTTCACATCTACAAATGCTTATAGCTGAGTATCACCTATATCATGATCTTCTCTTTGCTGAGTGCAGGGGACTCAATATGCTCCCAGTTCCTGGGTTTCTGGCATCATGATGGCCAGTCCTTGGATTTGTCCAGGTGGAGAGAATTTCTTTTTTCTTCTTGTTGCTCAAAGGGCTTTTTCTCAGGATTCTTATTCCCCTGTGGGATAGAGAGAAATCGCCCACTTTGGACCATACCCATCATTTGCATCTGGCCCAAATAATAGTAATAAAAGAAATCCTCTTCTGATAACCAGCAGGCTACATTAGTATTGTGCAGATTCGCTCTTTCTCCAGAGTTGCCTCAGGAAATTGGATGAAGCAGGTTTATGGACAGCAGGCCGTAACAACCAAACAACTGAGCAAGTATGAGAGTTTATGACTACGTACTTCCTCTGCTTCTGGCCATGCTCCTCCATTGACTGTGGTAGCTACCCTTTTTGCCTTGGGTTAGTTAATTGCCGGATTAATGGGTTATATAACTTCACGGGGGTATCTCATGTACATCGGAGCAGGTAGAATTGAAGCAGTGAGAATGTGTGCCTGGGAGAGTTTGTCTCCAACTTTGGCACTGCTGTGCTGTTAATCTGGCCCACAAAAGCACACGCTTACATTTCCCAAAAGGAAGTGAACAAAATTCCTTCAGGATTCCTTCAGAAACAAGAGGTAGGGCTAGTGGGTTTAGTGTATCTATCTCACTCGTGTATCCTGTATATTCCCTATATTTATTAATTTATTTTGTTTTGCTTGTATTTTTGTTCTGCTAGAAGTGATTATTTACATTTGTCTTAAATATTTCTCCAAGTATTCCACTGAGGTAGATGCTGCCTTAAACAGTGTGAAATCAGAATCCTGAAGTCTGATGATAAGCAGAACTGCAGAAAGATCAGGAACCTGGATTTGGCAAAGGCTTAAGCTTAAGGAATGAAAACTTAAGTTTAAGGAATGTTAAGGAAAAAAGGAAAATTCCCAAGTTTCAGGAATGGAAACATCAGCACCACTTCTCCGAATACTTGTTTCTTACAATGCAGCCTTCTTGCTCCGAAGGCACTGTCCATTTCCCAAATGAAACCTTATCTGGAACTTTGAAAGGCAAAAAGTTGTTTAAATTTGATTACTTTTATCCTATTTTTCCAGCACAGCAAATCTACCAAGCATGCATTTCTTGGAACAGTTCCTGCATTTGCCGTCAGTGGTCAGTTACCGTAGCTCAGCCACCTGAAGGGCTGCTTATTCAGATAGTGCGTGTAGCACATTCTGGAGTACTAATTCACTAACGAGACAAAGGGCGACCAGCTACAGAATAGCCAAATCCTTCCCAAGTTTTCATGCTCATTACTATGTGAACTCTATCAAGACCGCAAGCTAGCATAGAATATTGACAGCATGGAACCTTGAGGGCCATGCCTGCGTTTTGGCAAATTAGATTTACTATCTCATCCTATCTGATAGACCATTTAGAGGTCTGCCCCTGAGACACATCTCTTTAGCTGAGCATCTACCACCTTCTTATAATGTTTTTATGTTCAGTCTGAACAACCACAGATTTATAAATATGCTTCTCTGTACTTCAATTTTCTTGTTGTCAGGAAAAAAAGCTTCTGGATGGCCAGTACTGTAGTTACTACAGTTGCTAAGAAAAGGCAAACAAAGAACTGCGTTAAAATGTACTCCCGGAAAAATCTAACAATTTCTTTATTTTTGTATACACACACACTCTTTTATTTATTTATATATATATACACACTTACATTTATACACACACATACTCTCCCAAATGGGCTGATGTGTGTACAGCACTGCAAAATAGATCTGCCATCATCCCTGACAGCCTGCTGGAAATGGAGTTGATTGAATATGACTCAGACCCTCAGTCTCATTGTCCAATTCATAAGTGAATGCACTGCAGGCTCATTGATTATATGTAAGACCAGCAGGAATGCTTGGCTTGCTTCATGGGGCTGCCTGTATTGAGCTATTATAAACACCCTCTTCTCTGCTGTGTGCATGTAAATAAGTTCAGGTCGCTTAAAATTGACAACTTAGCCACATGTTTTATGAATAAAAAAAAGAGAAAGAAATGCAGGTACCATTCTTTCTGTGAAGAAGTTGGCTTCAGCCAGAACTGAGACCACAGACTGTAAATAATCAGCTAGGTTTTAGATATTAACTAATATTTTCTAATACATTTCTGACTGGTAGGTATTCCAGATGGAGTAGCTAATTTATTTTTTTTTTAATAAGAGTGAAAGTGAGTGTATCTGTGTGGGGGGGTATAATTTAGACTAAAATTTAAAATCAGCGAAGGATTGTAAATAGAAATGGTTTTCCATGAGCAAGCAAGATGGTGTACCACATGAACAATTCTGAAAATATTTTTCTTCTAATAATTATGCACATGGAATGGGATATAAGTAAACCTCAGTTTCCCCATAGTGAACTGAAATTTACTGTACTGTGCCTGTAGATGTGTCTATTCTCAGGAAAACAAAATTACTTTTAACTAGAAACAGTAGATGTCGTTGCACCTTTCACTTCTGTATCCTTGTGTCCCTGTAGAAGTTGATGTGAAGGGTGGAATGGGCTCAGTCATGTCCCTTACTCAGGGAAGGACAACAGGGGCCCTTTGCTGGCCGCTGTTAATCCCACAGGCTCTGTTAATTACTTCATTGTGTCATGAGGCCCACGGGCAAATATACAGAAGAAAATTTACTTACTGTTTTACAGTGTGATCTTGTTACTTCCAGATGGGCACCCCTAGGAAAATGTCACAACTGAAGTTTATATAGTTAAGTCACGTTTTTATGAAAAACTACAGCACCCATTGTTAGGTTGGGTTTTTTGGTTTGTTGGTTTTGGTGGGTTTTGTTTTTTTCTTCCTATGAGAGCAAGACCTTTTCCTGAGTGATACACTATTCCTTCTGTAGTCAGGTTGAATTTTAGCAAATTTTCTCCAGTCTTCTGGTCTTCATAAAGTATTCTGTGAAATCTTTGTCAGCTGGGACAAGAGAGGAGGTGAAGAAACATCAGCTTTCCAGTTGGTCGCCTTCCCTAAGAGGCAGCTTAGATAAACAGAAATTTTACTGTCATCTTGCATATGAGCCAAAACCCTTATCATCTGCATCCCAATTTGGGGAAAAGGAGCAGGAATATGAAGGAACACCATCTTTTTCACATGCACAAATATAAAATAGGTCATAATATTTGCTTACTAAGCATTGAAAAAATTGCAGAATGCTCTTGCAATCATATAACATGACAGACAACTTTTAATGTTGGGATTTTTAACTTACAGGATTTATGAAGGAGTTTTCTGTAACCAAAGTATTTCATCTTCTCCTTCTGCTTAGGAGCCAGAAGCCCCTGTGAGAAGGAGGAGGCTGGTGATGTTATAAGGGCAGCCTGAATATATAAAGTGGGTTACAAGCTTCTTGTAACACAGTGTGCTATTGCTGTTTGCACTGATCTCATTAGTTTGTTTACATATCCTGATTTTGCTCTCTCTCCCGACCAAGTCCCTGTACCTTATGTTTCCTGGGTGTTCGTTTCAGTGCTGCTCATGCAGGGAGAACAAACAATTCAATCAGCCAGTGGAGTTTGCAGAACAGCCTGTGGACGCCTAACTCTCATGCTGCCAGGAGTCAGGCTCTGAAAAAGTGAACTGCCTTTCCACTTCTGTTTGTTTTTAAATGGCAAGTCATTAGTCCTGGGATACTGAGCCTTTCGCCTATCTCTACTGCTGAAGGAGTGTTTGTTTCTTCGTGACTTTTAAAAGGAACATTCATGCTGACTGTTAGGGGCTCTGTATGTTGTCTTGTTAACTGGGTAGCTCAAATATCATATTTAGGTGCAGGATCTTCTAGTTGTTGACGCCATGTTTCTGAATGAAAGTGCGTATTCTGAGTCTAACCAGTCTGAAAACATTAAAGTTCTCACAAAAACCAGTCTCCTGTCTGCTTAGTGCTTTATTCTAGCCAGTGGGGGAAAAAAGGGAAGTCAAACATCTACTACTATCCTAAATATTCAAAGGGCTAGAAAAAGACTGCTTTTAGAAGAAAAAAAACCTGGTCTGTGTTCATGATGATGCATCTATCCCAGCATATTCTAAACTTTTTACCCTCTGTCACTATGGATTTGTACTTAGGTGATCCTTTCAGAAAGGTCAAGTGACTTAGTGAAACCATGTGTTGGTAAATTCTACAGGTTGAATTTGCATGTCGTGTATCCAATAATTTCTCATTGTCTATTAATGTGTGGTATTCTGTATTACTGTCACAGTGCAAAGTATTGCAACTGAAATTAGCACCTGCTGTGATAGTTGCACTTGCTAGTTATCAGCTTTCACCATTTTAATTCGTTTTGCTTTTAAGCTGTTGTTTACCTGCATTTTGTGGATCACTGTTTTTCTGTTTAAATCTGATTAAATATCTAGGATTTGAACTGCTTGAAAATTGACAAACCAGAAGAATTAGAATACTGTTAAATAGACATGTCTGCGCTGTCTTCATATCCTGGAATGCAAAAATGTCAGAAATACCAATTTCTCTTGCCCAAACTGGAAACACGGATGAACCTTTTAGAAGCTTTGGCAAACTTCAGAGAAACTTCCAAACGTTCATGCGTTTAGCTGAGCTGAACCCAAATTTCAGACACTTTGAGATTCCCTCATTAAATGAATGACATTAAAGCCAGTGCCCCATAGAGATGAGAAGCTGCGTTATTGAGCGCATTGAACTGTTTGGCCTGGGCAATGGGGACGCCTCCAAAGTGGCCCAGAGCAGAGTCTTCAGGAAGCAAGCTGTTGTCATGGCTTCAGATTCCTCCCTAATGTTCAGTTCACAATAGCAGGAGGATTAAGTGTTTCGAGGAAGGGCTTGAAACTGTGAGTCTGTGGTGAGATGGAGAAAGGGGGTTCAGAACAATCTGTGCTGGCTGCTTGCCAGCAGGGGATATACATAATAGCAAATGATGTCATGTAGTGGAGAATGCAGAAAAATTCTTTAAACAGCAAAAAAATAAGGGAGTTGCTGAAAAACAGAAAGACATAGGTGGTGTGAAAATGTACTCTATATACGTGTGTGTGTGTGTGTGTGTATGCGCATGCATGCATGCTTATAATATCATGTATTTCTGGCTTCCCAGTTTCCAGGAAAGCGGTAAGAGGCAATAATATGTTTACACAATCAGTGACTGTGGCAGCAGTATGGAATGGGCAGAAATGGATGAAATGTGTTTAGCCTCTGCTTCCTTCAAGCTTTTCATTAGACTATTGTAGAGTACTGCAACAAAAATGTGATTCAGTTAAAAAACTGACATTAAACAAAGCCAGATGTACTTAAGTAGCAAAATATCCAGAAAAAATGACTTAACATACAAGCTATGTGTGGATTAATGTAACTCCCTGATCTTCCCCCTACCCAATATCCCTCTCCTCCCCTCAAAGAAACCCCAAATCAAAACAAAGCAGAGGGGAAAAAAAAAAATCCCAAACCATAAAACCTAAGAATCTAAGACTTGCAGCCAAGCCAATCACCGTAAGGCAATTTGCTAATGGTTTTGGCAGAAATGATCCTGTTCAGCTTGTCTTCCTGCCATGCTAGCAAGCTAGCATTTATCCATATGTGAAATGTTTTATTTCCTCTAACAATATTTGAATATGTTTTCTTCTTGTCTCTGAAATACGAGGAATGATTTTAATTTCAGTGTGGTAGCAGAGAAAAAGTTACTTTAAAAGCAATGCACTGTTTATAGTTGATTTAGAGAAACCTATTGTTATCTCAAGTCTTAAGAGTACAACTTGGAAGCAATTTAGATCCTTTCCAAGCTCTCAGAACATATTTCACATATCAGATCATATGTTTTTACTATGAAACTATATGAAACATGGTCAGAAAAATGTAATAAGAACAGTAAATATGAAAATGTCACTGATACTAGCAGTGATAAGGGAAACCATACTACATCGCCATCCTGGATCTTTCTGCTGTAGAAAAGAAGAGAAATAGCAAAATTTACTGTAATTTTTACTGTCAGAAGTGTTTATACACAGGTGTGTCACAATTCTTGTTGCAAGGAATTGTTCAAATTACATTTGGGCAGTGGAGAATGTGACCTCCGTTGTAACCCATTAGGCCTGCAGAGAACTTCATGTACATTTAATATCCGGAGCTTGACATGATGGCTCCCAGATGCTCCAAAGAGAAAGCCCCTCAGATGATGATAGGAAGAAAGAATGGAAATGGGTTTAGTTTTGGATTTATTTTCTTTTATTAAGACTTAAAACCTGTAATTTATTTCAGTTAATTTAATTACATGTCAAGAAAGATAGTTTGTTCTATGTACCTATATATGCCAAGAACCTCCAACAAGTATACTGGACTGTTACGGAAGGGGAAAAGGGTTGGAATTCAAACCTATTTTTGCAAATCAAGTTGGTCATAGTCTTCTGCTGTCAGAATTAAATGTTTCTTTAGCACATAGGTATTCTGGTAACTGGGGATGTTTTTTCTGTAGATTTTTTTCCCCTTCTCTTCCATCAGCGCCTACTGCTTGCTTTCATCTTCTATGTACCCATGTGATGGGCATATATCTACCACTGGAAGATGATACCTGCCTAACAGACATAAAATGACTTGGTATAGTAACTCAGGGGTCATATTTTATTAAACCTGTTACAGGAGCTACCAGCTGTGTGCGAAGAAGAAAGTAATACAGGGAAACTGCTTTAATGCTGCATCAGAGGGGAGGAGAGGACTACACTGATGCAGAAAATCACTGAAATAAGTACAGTTGTATCGTTTCGTTAGTCTCTACTCACTCATTTCTTCCATGTCCTCCACTCAGACTGCATTTCTCTCCAGTCTCCTTGCTTTTCATGTACTTGTTCACTTGAGAGAAGGAAAACTTCACTAAGGAGAGCTGCTGGTGCTAGACTCCTGTTGGCAAAAATAAATAAATAAGCAAGTCGGAGCTGTGTTCCTTCTGAATGCTCTTAAGGACTCTGGTGTTAGCAGCTGGGTTGTTGCTGGTATAACTTTCCTCCATAAATTCATTTAAGGGTACTAATTAAGAAGATAAAATTATGACATGGCTCTGTATGCAGCAAGTCAAAGGGAAGGAGTTTGCAAATATCAGAATGCATTATTTAAATGAAATAACCAGGAAAGAAGTAGTGACCGATTTAAATGTTGTGATTCCTGCTGTGTCTCATTTCCTAAAACCAGGATATTCTGTCTGCTGTAACATCTGTTTTTTCTATTTTCTTTGCTCAATGCAGAGATCCTATAGCTGCTTTTGATTTCTGTCAGGTATTGCCAGGTATTTTTTAAATTTTCATTTTAGTTATTGTTTAGAATCAGAAATGTTGTTATTTTGGTATGCACTTGAATGAGGAAATCCAAACCTCTGATTTTTCTTTTATAGTGTCTCCATGGCATTTGGCTTTCAAGTCTAATGTGATGAAGCAGGTCAGCTTCAAAGGGTTTCACAGATTTTATGACTTTCTAGTTAGCATTAGAAAAAGAATAGTAAAGGTGATCAGAAGCTGGAGTTTGGGCTTTTTTTTTTTCTTCTGTGACAAAGGAGAGGCAAAGCTTCTGTTCATTTCTTTAATTAAGTCTTAAAATGCGATGTACTTTCATTCCTATAACTTCTGTTTTTTATCTTGAAGATGCTGCTACTGAGCTACAGTGCAAGTATCAGATATGTGTGGGTAAGACAGGGGAAGTTTATCTTGTAGATCCCCCTGCAAGATCCATAAACATCTCAAAAGGAAAAGGAATTTTGGAGCAAGTTTCCTGCCACAGGACTCTGTGGAGCTGTACTTTTCCTCCTTTTTGGCATCTGCTAATTTCCGTTCACAGGTCTTGTCCCTGTTTTGCAGCACAATCCCTCCTTCTTCCTTTCCAGTTTTTGAGCATTCACACTCATTGCTCACTTTTGCACGGGATGTTATAAAAGAGCAATAAGTGTCAAAAATGGTAGCAGCACTGGAAAGAGGGAAGGAAGGTCATATCAGGCCAATATCTTGCATGTCAGCCCAATGCTGTGTCTTCATGTTTTCAGTCCCATGTAATCTCTGTATGTGGATTATCCGAGTAGTTGCTTGAACAGAAGCCTTGCTTTACCGCAGTGAGCTATTTGAGGTGTGGGTCGTATCACTGAAAATAGAGAACATTTCCTATGTGAAAACACTGCAGTAAATTTTAAGACAGAAGGGAAAATCATAGAAATGAACCTTTTTTTTTTGATTGTTTGCTCTTCTCAGTGAAATTTTATGAATGGTCATTCTATTCTATGAATGGTCATTCTATTCTATGAATAGAATCTTCATTCTGTCAATGAGACCATTCTCTGTTTCAAGAGCATAAGACAATAGGGCTCCCATCTGATAGCAGTATCACCATGGTTTTTGCAGAAGTAATATTTGATGGATATGTAGAGCCAGATTTTTGTCACTTCCTGATCATTCTTCAAGTAGGACCTGGGCTTTTTAAATTTAGTCCCTGTTTGGTTCAAGTGATAAAAGCTAATACTTGTTTAAAAGTAAATGTAAGTAAGGTTAGAAAAAGATCAGAAACTTAAAGAAATAACATCTTGAAGACAAGGGCATCTTGTTCTCCTTTCATATTCAATCAAAGTTATGAAAATTGAGTATTAATTCAGTCTCTCAATGTTTTGAGCCTGATATTTTCGACATCGTCCTGTGGGAGTTATAGCTGCTTTTACTTGTATTTAACAAACTACAAAAATATTGTTGTTCTGGTTAAGCAGTCTTATTTTGTAGTCCTTTGCCATTTCCTACATAAATGAGATGAAAGGCAACAGAGAAATTTTGGATTCTGGTTGGCATTTACCTATTTTATCTTGCGGGATTGAGGTTATAAGTGCTATTCTGTCCTTGCTACTATTCAATTATCAGCATGTTGCATATTTAAAATCACAGATATTGTAGTTGCAATGTGTGTAAGAGTGGTTTCTCACCTGGAGTCAAACAGAAAAGCTAGCTTCACTGCCACCTGAACACAGAGTAACAAATGATGATAATGTCCCCATTAGCGAGCTGAAATTACCCTACTGGCTTGGATCAGCAAGGTCCAGTTTCTCCGAGGCACTACTTTTTCCCAAAGAGAAATCTGTGGTCCTTCTTTTTTTACTTTTTTATTTTATTTTATTTTTTTTTTTCAATTAGGAGTTACTGGAGTTCTCTGTGTTTTTAGTCATTGTGCTTTTGCAGATGATTACTCTGTAATATTATGATGATAGGACAAATAATAAACTTAAGGGAATAAACAAATTATTTCCATGTCATGATAAGCATTGTATTTACAAGAATGAATTACAGTCCCAGTTTCTTAAGTTAGGCTGTTTATTTCAGCATGTCTTCAGCATGAAGACAGAATTTGATTCTTTGCTAGCAACAAGCGCAACTTCAGTGAAAGTGTCGTCAGTATTCACACCTTACTGGGACTTGAAGGGGTTTCAAGAATCTTGAACTATTGAATCTTGGCCTATCTTGAACAATTAGCAGGGGGAAGTGGTTATAAAAAGCAATGAACATGACAAACTGTTTCTGGTTTCTTACTCCATTTAAGCAAATGCTCTGTGCCCTATTTTTTTTTATTTATGGTCTGTGAACCACTGTGGTATAAACTAAAGCTTTCCAGGAATGGCAATGCAAAGCTCGGTTCATGTCAAGATGTCTGAGATCTCAGTGATGATTTAGGATTACAAATTCCCATCCTATTTAATCTAAAATTGTACTTGCTCAAGGGACCTGAAACATGAAGGTCTATCCCAAAAGAACAGAAGAGATGGCTACAATTTTTTTTTTTTTTAACAGCTTTTCTGTGTCTTCTGTATTACTACTGTTAGCAGTAAACCACTGTTTACTAGCCAGGGAGCAGGTGCCTCGGTCTTTTGAACTGTTTACAAATGTGCAGGAGAAGACCCCCAAGTTTTCTGGTCTCAGAAGACTCTGCATCCAGGGCTCAGGTAGATGGGCCCAAACGTGTGGATGAGAGAATGAGCAACATAAAAATTAATGAAGCACCGTCGGTGGCACCGCTTGCCTCGAGTGCTGTGGTAGGCAGGGCAAGATATGGTAGTCATAAAATAGAAAAAACCTTCTTGGAGGTGGATAGTTTACCTCCTCTTGTGTTGTGAATGGATACAAAAGACTGACCTAACAAAAAACTTGTTTGATGTCACACAGATGGTTCTTTTCAGAATGGATCTCAAAGACTTAAATTGCCTGGAACTGCGGTTTATTTGCACTCCTATTTGTTCTTCAGTACATGTGAAGGGTTTTTTTACTGTGACAGTCATCTGTAAGGAGTGGATTTTCCAATGAGTGACAGCTGTAACTTGATCTAGCTATCTGGCAGTTTGAAGCATGAAAAAGAGAATCTTTCAATACACTTCAAAACAAACAACAAACATTCTATTGATTTGTACCATTAGAAAATGACCCGGATGGAGAGCACGAACTAACAGATTAGAAATTTGTTAGAGGTCAGACTTCAAAATCAATACGTTAAAATTCTTAGCGTCAAACCAGATAATCTGGTTTAGGTTAGATCAAGTTCATTAATAGGAAGAAGTAAAGTTAATTGGCTTTTCAAGTTGGAATGTTCTTCTTCCATGTGTTGGATGTGCTGGGTGCTAACTAAAACTTTCTGTAGTGCTGCTGTTCTCTTTGCAGCCTGAAAGGGGCCTCTCGTTCTTTTCTGCTCTCTTAAGGCAAAAGAACAGTCAGTTGCTGTGCTCTTCTCACTGTATTTTCTAATCTACATGATTTTAGTGTTTTTAACGCACTGAAATCCACTGCCAAAGATCTGTTGGTCTTTTCTTTATGGCAGTGGTAACATGGCTTTCTTTTCCATCCTCAAGCATTCCAGATTTTTGGTGTTTATGTATTCTTGTAAATGGACTTATATAAACAGTAGATGTGTGGTTTGAGGGGTTTCGTAACCAGTTTTGTGACTTTTTTCTTTTTTTCCCTCTCTGGGGCAGAAAAAGGAAATACTTGCGTCTGGCCTTTGAAACTCTGCAGGCCCAGGTGGCTGTAACCCACCGGCCAACAGTATCCCCAGCATCCTACCTGTGGTGATTTATACTATGTAGCAGGTCTGAAAGGCTACATTAGCAATGACGGCAAGGCCAGCTAAGTGCTTTTCACCAGTAGAGTAAAAAAATAATAAGGAATGTAAGAAGTTTGAACATGAATGATTAATAAGGGGGAAAAGCTTTCCTGAAAAGTAATGGAAGATGATCATGCAGTGCCAGAGCCCCACGTGTTCATTCAGAAAAGTAATAATGCAGCCCGCAAATAATTACCACAGCCTGTGGCAGAAGTCTACATTACTTCATTCTGAATAGCCTATATTTAAAATCTCCTAACTTAAAATCTCAGGTGTCTCCGGGAGGAGATACTAGTACTGCTGCAGTGTGGGACTGGAGCGACAGGCCACAGCAGCCGCCGTTACCTGTTGCACTGATCTCACTGTAGTAGGGAATGGCCTAGCAGCAAGCTGTGGGGATGAAGAGGAAGCTCCCTAAGACTTGCACGAAACATTTGTGTCTTAAGCTTGAATCCAAATCCTGAGCAACACTGGAGGTTGCCATTATGTCTTCTTTTGCCACGTGTGGCAGTAACGAACCAGGTTAGATACAAGAACAACGAACAAGTACTCCAGCAGTAACTCTGAGGGGAGCTGCGAAGGGAAAGCGTTTGGAGAGAAGCATTGTTCAGGTATGTGGTGGTAGAATTGCACATCTTACGTCTCTGATACCTTTTAAAAATTATATGTAGGTTTATAAAATGCTTGATATTTTTTCTGCATTGCAGTAGCTTACAGGATGACAGCAAAACCTCTAGTATTCAGACTAGATATGTTGAGAGACATTGTAGATGGGCCTAGTGGATCCCGAATGAATGCAACCAAATGTATTTGGGGACAGAAGGAAAGGTGTAAGTTTTATTCATGAGGCAGATCACTCTATCTAGAAGCTCTGTAATTAATGTCATTTTTGTTATTGTATTGTGTTAGAGAACACAGATCTAAGTTCTGCTACATTCCAGACCACAAGCTTAAAGGGAAACATGAATGCACGTTGCCACTTCATCAACAGTCGTTTTTGGGGAACTTTCTCTTCACTCATTTAATATGCAAGTTAGGTCAGTGGACCCTGCAGGAACATAAAGACAGAATTTCATGTGAAACAAAATTTAGGGATGGAAGAATTTTTTTATATGGCTTTTTCTTTATCACTTTCTTATGCATACAACAGCAAGCAACACTGTTTCAGATTACAGATGAAGTAAATAAATAAAGATAAAAGACTTATTTTAAAATGGTTTTAGGGGAGTAGTATATGCAGTACTAAAATATAAACAGCATGCACTTCAGACATTTAAAATTGCTGATATTTTGCAGTTGATAGCAGCAGTACAATCAGGCCTACAGGCTTTCTCCCTGCCTTGTCACTGACGACTGTGATAAGATACCCTCAGGTTTGTTCCCTGAGATTTAATTCAGAGGACAGGAGTCCTGTTTACCTCTTTTTATATCACAGTTTCTTGCTTTATAAGGACAGAACGAATTAAGTGAGTTTGATCTGTCGCTTCTTTCAGGCTGGATTTAAGTTCTCAGAAGGTACCAATATCCCTTCAATTTAATAGACTTCCTTTAATATCTGTAAACTTTCTACACTATGTGACTGATAAAGAATTCTAGAATTAAATCTTGCCTATTGTAGGAATGCAAATGTATACTTGCAATGACTTTCAGATGTGTTGAGGCCTTCTGAGGCCACATTTTTAACCTTCTTATTATATTGTGGCCTTATTCTCCTATTGTATTGGAAATCAACTAATCCTGGGTCAAAGTGGATCAAATGATCATAAAAATGTTTATCATATGTTGTCTGTTTTAAAGAAAATAAAAAACATAAACCACTTTGCACTTGCAAAATCTCTCTTGCAAAAAGAGATGCTGAATTTAAAGTTTGAGTGGATTGTCAAGGCCAGCACTACAGGCTGCATACAGCTTCCAGGGGCAGAAGGAAATGGCAAGTAGCCAAGTAGGCAGGAACAGCATGGTATGCCTGGAAAATAACCACATCTAGTTTCTATTGCTGCTTGCTTCAGTAGGCTCTGAAAGTTTGACTATCTTTTTGGGGGGGGAAAGTATCGCGTTATCACATTTCCTCCTCTCCTTGTTCTTTTTCCTATATTCCAGGGGCACAGACCTCAGGCCTTAGTTCAGTGAAAAGAAATTATTACCTTTAGATTTTCTCTGTCTGAAATGGAAAAAAAAGTGTTAGAAATGAGAAGGAGCAACAGCACAAGGTTGACTGAGCATAGCAGTAGTAAGGTTTAATTTATTCCAATAGCTGGACCTGAGTGCAGTGACAGATAATGTGTTCTTGAGGAACCTGGCTCCCAAGAAACGGGTTGAGAACTTCTCATGCTTTTCTTAAAGAAGAAAAAAAAAAGTCTTCTCTCAAGATATATCCCAGTCAATTATGTAACGTCTGCACCTTGTTTTGTATTCTAATCTTTTCACTTTAAATGAGACTGTAATTTAGTGTGAAAATATTCTCACATGCTTAAGAAGAAATCTTTGAGACCCTCCACTGATGTAAAGCATATATAATCTAGTCTGAAAATCTAATCATGCTTTGGCAAGAGCTGTACGGTTACTATTCACTGTGAGTAACAAAATCTGAGTTACTTGTGAAGTTTCAAATAAAGTTAAATCCATCCTAAATGCATCTCCATGGGATAACAGGGAAGACTGTTCACTCACCTGTAGATTTGATTTTGCAGTTTTATAGCTTGTACATAGAAGCCAGGCAATTTGCTCAATTCCAAGTTCGAGTTGACTTTTTATTTCCTGTAAATATGAATTTGTAACAAATAAGAACATAGGGATTTTTTGAGGGTTGTGGTGGTGAGGAAGACATAGCATGTTGATTTTGAATTTTTCTGATATAGGCATATAGGAGTAGCCCGTGAAAATTTCTGGTTTCAAATAAATGTTCTTACCCTTGTAAAACAGATTCAGGGGGGTGTATAGATTTTTTTTTTTTCTTTTTTGTTAACCGTGAGTGACCTGAGTCTCTGATGAATTGGTTGGAGGGGATCAAAATATGTCAGTTTTCCAGAAAATACACACAGTGTTTGCAAGCAGATGAACACTGCAAAGTACCTATCTACAGTGCCCCGGAATATAATCTGTTTTGCACTTCACTGCTCAGTCAGAAGTTAAGTCACTACTTTAAGTCAGAGTTCTATTGCTGTGGCTGATTAAGCTTTCTGAGTACTTTAGAAGTAATTACACTATTCACATAAACTCAAATCTATCCATTCTTGTAATCTAGGGAATCCAGAGATTTTTTTTTTTTTTTCCCCCATTCAGGGCATATAACTTATGTGTGGCTATATTGTAATGTCTTTTATACCTCTGTGGCACTTCAGAATCTGTTTGTCATAGCGGGATCAAAGCTGAAGACCTGTCTGAGTTTCCAGTATATTTTTACATTTTGTTCTTCCTGTGTTTCAGCTGAGTTTGGGCTTGACATGACTCCATAACCTTGATTTGCTGATGGTGGCACAAACGCATCAGTTAGTACCAGGACTTTATAATCTTTATATAACTTAATATGACAATAATCTTTATATGACTGTCTGTAGTCTTTGCTTTATACAGGTTTTCCCTCAGCCTTCTGTACAAGAATGATTTCTGTTTGTTTAATGTGTGGGTACCATAGTTATTTCTGTATGGTATGAAAACTGTGATAAGAAAGATGTTATTTGCTATTAATTTCATATTGAGTAAATCAATCCTGCAGAACAGTAACTCAGACCAAATAGCTCAGAAGTGAGGCGGATAAAGTCAGCTCGGGACATGCTGCTTGGGACGTGCTTTGATCTGCACCCGAACCCAGGCACGTATTTCTCAGGCACTTACCAAACAGTACAGATCAGGTACCATGAAGCTTGTTTAAACAAACACACAATTGAGGCACCCAATAAGCTAACCCCTGTAAATCCTGACTGTTCAGAGAAATTGCTTAAGCAAATACATGCACCCTGTTTGGTGAATACCTATAACTTGCATCTACTTCAAGATGAAAGGAAGGATTCTTTGATGAAATACACAGGATTGCCAGCTTGCCATCTGGAGGGAAGTCAGACTCATGTTTACTTTAGTGCTAACAGGTATAAATCCATGAACTTTGATGCAGTTGTGGTTTTTCATACCAAAGCATGCTGGGAAGGCACCTTGATCTCATGAGTCTGAGTAATATTAGGGTTCTGTAAAGAGTGCAGGGCAGATAAGATAAAGTAGGAAAAAGTCCCTAAATGGAGTTTATACTGGGGGGAGAATTTGGCAAGATTGCTGTGAAATAAAATAATTAAAAGGAATTCTTTTATGCATTGAAGGTAATCTTTCAGTTTAGGGGGTTTGAAAAAGACAAACTTCCAACTAACTACGCAAAACATTTTCTCATGTTTTTGTGTTCAGATAAACAGAACTTGAAAAAACAGCTGCTTGAAAACCTCTGGGTTCAGTGAAGTCTTAGTAACACTGAAATTTTAAACAAAACCAATATGTTAAAATTTGATGGGTTTCTTTTTGAAAATAACCTTTAGTTGTTCAACCAGCTCAGCTTGTTAAAATACCTCAATTGTTTCAACTCTCCACTCTAGGCAATATATCTTACTGATGGCAGGAAAAATAGGCTGGAAAGTTAGTAAAACTATTAAATGAGTAAAACTTAAAGGAAAAGAGAAAAATTACACAGTGTGTGATTGTGAGGAAGCATTATTACGGAGAGAGGAGAAAACAAAGCTGAAAAATACATGGAGGGTTAGTGGAAAGAGAGAGCAGAGAAAGGAAAGTGGCAGTGGTGTGTGGTGAGAATATATGCTAGAGGCAACCATCTGTCATTCCATCACAGATGAAGCTCTGTCTGAAGAGGTAGGAAACATAACTTTATATTTTGAACAGATCACCTTCTATGTGTCTTCCTTTTCATGAGACCATGTTTATTCCTTGATAATTCAGTAAAGGAAAAATAATGTCATTTTACATCTACTGGTCATTTACCAGAAGATTCCCTTTTCTTGTAACAGTTTTGCACAGCATATCTGAGCTGCTCTTGTATCTAGCCCAACTCTTTTTTCCTGGGTTCCCTAGTTCCTCTTATCTTTGTGAATAATTTTAAATATTTTTTTTTCTCATGTCTTATGCATTTTCGTGTAACTGTGGGATAAAAGCATGCAAAAAAAAGTCAATCTTATTAAAAGCAAGGAAAAGGGAGGAAAAGGGACTATAGGCAGATGCTTCCAAGATAGAATAGGAATTAATTCTTTTTTCTAAGATTTACAGCTGGCCTTCACATACATTTATGTCACTGCTGAACATGGTTGAACATGCAAATACACACACACATGCGCGCACCACTAAGCTTTTCTTCCATTGCCTGCCCACCGTTACACAGCCACATGATAAGAAAAGTTATAAACTTGAGGGGAAGTAATTTCTTCCCTATTCCTGTGGTCTTCTACATATTGTTGTTGTATTTTGGAAAGGGTGTTTATCAATAATTGTGTTGATGATCAGAAGAATGTATTTGAAGAGAGATGAGAAATATACCTTTATCTTCTGTTTACTTGGTTTAAAAATTAGCATAAAGATTCTCTGAAGAATAGTAAAGTCCATCCCTTTGCCTCTGATGCTGAACATGGAGAACTTATACAGGTTTTTGTCCCGATGGTTTTGAACAGAACTAACATCTTTCTGTGGAAGCTGAAGATTCTGCATCTCTCCTGACTTTTTAGCTCCTTATACTTAACTAAAAGTGTCTTCACTCTGACATTGAAAACCTTGCCATGGTTCTACTTTACCTTAATGTCATCTTGTATGTCTGTATTTGTATATATGATATTCTCCTGATTCGTTGGGTTTGGTTTTTTTAAGCCCTTTTCTCAAAGTTCTGGGAAGATAACCTTTAACATTCAGGCCTGGAAAACAGAAAAACAAAAAAACCCAAGTGTGTGTCCGTGCAGTTTTTTGAAAGGCAAATACGTATTTACCCTGCCAGGTAACTGTATTAGAGCAGCACCGAGACTGAGTTAATGCAGTCTGCCTCCCAGCAGTTGTACTATTTCCAGATCCAAGTTGTTTTATGGCCAGCTATCTTAATGTGGAAGCTGTGAATGTGTGATTGTACTCATTTGACCAGAAGTCCTCCCTTAGCTTGAGGACTGTTTTGTGAAATTGGGCAACTGGGGCAGAGAAAAAGATGATATTTCAAGCACTTACCTCACTCTTCTCTGCCAAAACAAGTGTCCAGGTACATATAGGACGTTTGGATTAGTCAAGGGAAAGCAGTAAATTATTGCTTTCCAAAAGCAAAGTGGTGTTTAATTTGTAGTTAGTTCTCTGTGCATAAAGCCAATTAGCTCGATGGCTTCAATTCAAAAGTCTGGCAGGAATTTAGCCCTGTTTTATGCGGTTGGTCTTCTCTAATATTTTTCAGATAAAGTTCCTGATAAGGATAACTCTGTTAAATATTGTTTCTCTGACATCAGTATAAATCTGCCAGCCAGCCAAGGTAAAAACAGAAACATAGTATGCTGTGTCATTTCAAGTAAGTGCTTGCTTTCTTGGAAGCAACTTCGTTTGATCGCTTCCACTGTCAATGTTATCCTATGCAACATTAGATATTGTGTCACTGTCTTTGCCTAAACATCTGTATTAACTCAAGAAGCCAAGAGATCATCAAACACTTTGTATATGGACATCTCCCAGTCCTTCCTGCCTCTTCATCTGACAGTAAACTGTGAAAGTGAAGTGGTGTAGAGAGAGGCATAAGCCCTTGCTCTAATATGAAGAACAGCCTGATGATCTCCAAGATCATTTAATTACCCATCTTGACCTAGAAGTTTCTTTATTCTTTCAGGCAATCAAACCCCATTAAATCAGCAGAAGTCCACCAGGGAAAACATGAAGGTGGAGTTTGAACAGTTACTTGCTTCAAAAGAAAGGATGCCTGCTCTGCTGTGTCCTTCCACCAGATGTGTTAGTGGTCTACACTGTGCACGTTCACAAGCTGCTTTGTCTTTCTTCAGATACACAGAATGGTAGGGAGGGACCTCTGGAGGTCATCTGCTCCACCCCCAATGCCCCCCACCCGCCTCAAGCAGGGCAACCTAGAGCCATTTGCCCAGGCCCATGTCCAGATGGCTTTTGAATATGTCCAAGGATGGAGACTCCACCACCTCTCTGGGCAACCTGTGCCAGTGCTCAGTCACCCTCACCGTAAAAAAGTGTTTCCTCATGTACAGTTTGGTTCAGTTTGTGCCCATTGCTTCTTGTCCTGTCACTGGGCACCGCTGAACAGAGCCTGGCTCTGTCTTCTTTGCATCCTCCCTTCAGATGTTCATATACATTGATGAGAATCCCCCTGAGCTTTCTCTTCTCCAGGCTGAACAGTGCCAGCTCGCTCAGCCTTTCCTCATATGTGAGGTGCTCCAGTCCCTTAATCATCTTCGTGGCCCGTCGCTGAACTCTCTCCAGGAGGTCTGTGTCTCTCTTGTACTGAGGAGCCCAGCACTGGACACAGCACTCCAGGTGTGGCCTCACCAGTGCTGAGCAGAGGGGAAGGATCACTTGCCACAACCTGCTGACAATGCTCTGCCTGGTGCAGGCCAGGACATCATTAGCCTCCTTTGCAGCAAGGGCACATTGCTGGCTCATGTTCAACTTGGTATCTACCAGGACCCCCGAGTCCTTTTCTGCCAAGCTGCTTTCCAGCTGGGTGGCCCCCAGCAAATACTGGTGCCTGGGGCTGTTCCTGCCCAGGTGCAGGACTTTGCACTTGTCCTTGTTGAACTTCATGAGGTTCCTGTCATCCCATTTCTCCAGCCTGTCCAGGTCCTTCTGGATGGCAGCACAACCCTCTGGTGTTATCAGCCACTTCCCCCAGTTTGTGAGATCTGCAAACTTGTTGAGGGTATGCTCTTACACAGATACATTCTTATTTTTCTCTTCTAGTATAATTTCAACAAGAAATCTGTGAGTAACTGGTTAGTAAGCATTTTGTGACTAGTGGTTTCCACTATAAGTAGTGTTGTCTCACTCTTCCTTATGTTCTCCCCTGTCCTTGCAGTTTTTTCATGTCATATTTGGCAAATTTCTGGAAGTGTCTGACTTTTAATAGCTTGTTTGCAAAATAGCCTGATGTAATGCATTACTGATCTGTAACAGGACAACATAGCAATACAAATAACTTTTAGAGTAGATAACTTGCTTGAACATGTCTTCAGCAAGACCAAAGAACGTGGTAGGTCCATGCCAAACTATATACTACCCTTTCAGCCTCCTGGAAGACACATTAAACATGAATTACCCAGAAAAGAAAAAAAAAAAAACGTATAAAAGCATAAAATATTTAAAAGCCTAAAATCTTGATCTTGTGTTTTAGAAGTAGAGTATAACTGCAAGGTGGCAGAAACCTAAGATGTGAAACAGTTGGCATGCTTTTTTTCCTGAGAGCAATAACCAAAAAAACCCAGAAAAAAAGCAAAAAGACCAAATCTGAAAAGTTGTCCATGACCTCTTAACTTCTGAAGTAGAATTAGTACTTTTAGAAATTAAGACTGATGACAAATACTTCATGATTTTAAAATGTAGGGTTTTTTGGAAAATTTCTTTTATCAATATTTTCGTAGAAACTTGACTGTACATAAAATGATTGTGTCCTTATGACTGATTTAAAATAATAATCAGCCTATTTTTCTTTGAGAGTATTAGTTTGCTTTTTAGAGAGCTATGCAATATATTCATAACTAGTAAAATAATGCTGTTAATTAGACTCAGGCTGGTATTGTGACTGTGACAAGGGTACTTTGAGCAAGAAAAATCTTTAATTTAAATAAAGTAGTAAATGGTTATTTATAGCCAAGTTTCTGGCAGCACATGCTTTTGGTATTCTAGTTAAAAGAAGCACTCTTGAACTGCTCAGTCAGACATCACTTGAGCCTTATGTTTGATGAAAATGCAAGCTTCCTCCAGACATTAAAATTCTGTAGCATTAAGTGTATAATTGATGCTGAAGTTCTCCAGGCTGGGCTTATACTACTAATTTGAGGCATTTTGATGAGAGTTACTTTGCTTGTAATACTTATGCTGAAGTTGTTCAAATTATTATCGTGCAGCAAGATCATGGAAATGGTTTTTAAAAGTGTAGAGTATGATTTTCAAATGTGACAATCACAATCATTATACGTCTTTCTAAACCTACAGGGGTAGGTAGGGGAACAGAACTGTGGAAATGGCACAATGACCAATGAGTGCATTGTGTTTAGGCCCACTGACTCCTGGTTGCTTTGGCTAACAGGGCGGAAGAAATGCAACGGCCTTTCTCACTCGCAATACTCCAGGTGATGGAATGCTGTATTGTGAAAAACAGCAAATATGAAAATCATCCTTGAAAGAACTCAGCAGAAGGTATGATTTTTCTCTATATGTTCTCTTCTATGGCCAGTTTTGCTTTCCTGAACACAGTATGATATACTATTAATATTGTTACTAATTGCCAGTCGGAGCAGGACCTCTTGTTACAAAATGGGAGGAAAGAAAGAAGGCAAAGACAAAGTATGTTTTCTTTAAAAATCATGTAATCTGTTGTGGCACAGGATCTCATCTGAGTCCTTCATAAAGGTGGTAGCATTTCTGGAAATGCTAGAATCCTTTTTATGTTTACTTTTTCTTCTTTTTCTTTTTGACCTCTGTTCTTTCAAATACGTTTTCTGTTAGTTGACATTTCTCCTCTGCGTGATTTCAGTTCCTGGTAGTTTACTGTGTGATCTCATAGCTACAGCTGAATAAGCTTTAAAAATGTTACCTTCTTTTTAACTTCTGATTATATCTTTCAAAAGTTCCATTAAGTTCTAATTTAGAAGAAGAAAAACATACAGGGGAGGAGGAATAAGCAATAGTCTGTATAAAAACACTGTTGGAAGTTCCAAAGGCAGCCAAGCAAGCTCCTAATTTGTATTGCTAGCATGTAGCATACATTTTTGCAGAAAGCATAAATAATCAGGTATTGTGCATAGGATTCTGTGAGTTGTAGAAAAGACTGTATTCCTCCACGCATTGCAGGCTGTGGAGCATGCGAAGTCGTCCATGGTTGGGAGACTGGGCAAATATGCTTGGTGCTCTGAACCTGCTGTGAGGAAGGAGGCAGTGTAACCTGCTAGAGAATCTCAGTTACTTCTTGTGGACATCAGCTGGCTAACCTGTCCTTAACTTCAAGGCCAGTAGGTATTAATGATATTTAATAAGATCAATAATGATTCTTTTTTTCCCTAAAACATTGATAAATTGCATTCCCTTAAATTGTCATGAAGCATTCTGGTGTTGTTGCTTGCAGTGCTAGCGAATATTAAGCGGAACACCAATGACTGAATTCAGGCAGGCTGAATTAAAAGTAACACTGCTTTGGAGAGTTATTTTTAACTTGCATAATTGCACTGAATGAATTTGCCAAGTGCTCCCAAAGCAGTTGTACCTGTAGGAATAGGAATCGGTGACCAAAGTGACAGCGTGACTTGGGAAGCAGGAGAGCTTCTTAAACTAGATTAATATACGGTGAAACTTTACAGCCTCATTACTTATAAAAGTTGTCCCTGTTTATCTGCTTCGTTTGGTAGTGGAAATGAGTGTTTCCAGGATTGGACCTTTGGTTGCATATTTTTACGTCTTTTTTAATGTCAAGTGCTACTATTCTTATAGACCGTCATCAGGAAAAGTCCTGCCAGTCAGTTCTAATATAACATTTCTGGTTTAACTTGACACTTTTGATGCCAGGAAGATTAAGTATGAAATGTCCTGAGAATTAAGAGAGATTTTCCTGCTTTCCACCAATTTTTCCCTCTGAGGCCATGGTGGGAGGCTACCTATTTTCATTCACATCTCTTGATCACAGGGGAAATCACCAATGGCAGAGATAGTTCACAGATTTTGGAAATGTGAGTGACAAATCCAGCTAAGACAAAAATTTATCATTTTTTGTTTTATTCTTAATACTAATCTGTGCTTCAAAAATAATAAGTTATGGTACTGTTAATGCTCAGTGCCTCACAGAAGCTGGCTTTGCCTTCCATCTTCACAAATTTTTACAGATGCACAAAACACACCTAAGCCTTCATTGCAGTTCTTGACAAAAGAACAACCGTGTGTCTCTGTTTTCAACGTATTTTAAAGCTATATAACAAAACAGTAGAGAAGGCAAAAGAATGAATCTTTATTGTAAAGAATAAGACATGGAAATGGGAACTGGAGATGGAAATTGTTTCTGACTATGCCATGGATCTCTTGTGTAATCGTAGGCAAATCACCTAGCTCTCTACATAGAACAGAGATTTACATTTATAGGTGAATAGTTTTCTGAATCTAGTAAATAATCCCTTTATGCCTCTGTTTGCCTTTTTGTGAAATGGAAATAATAGTATTCCTTTTGCTCATTGGATAGTTGGAATACTCTTGTGATAGGCTGTATAGAAGTGTCTATGTGCAGCCCTTAAAATGA
This sequence comes from Mycteria americana, assembly GCF_035582795.1. Lineage (NCBI taxonomy): Eukaryota > Metazoa > Chordata > Aves > Ciconiiformes > Ciconiidae > Mycteria > Mycteria americana. The sequence continues at coordinate 27,887,187 of NC_134370.1, forward strand.
AGAGTACTCCTTCTGGAGATACAGAAGAATTGCAAAATCAGTGTCTCTATCCACCTTAAGTTTTATGCCAACTCCTTTTTTTTTTCCTCTGCCTGCTTTCAGGGGCTCACTGCTGCAATGAATGGTGCTTTCTAGGGAATGCAGCTGTTCAATCCTGGAATTAATATGTAAATGCTCTTCTCTTATTGAAGCAGGGGAGGAAGATGGAACATAGCTGTATTTTCTCTAATCAACATACTCTCTTTTTCATCTGGAACTACAACAAAGCTGACTGTCAACTACACAAGTAATAGAATATTTATTTTTGCAGAAATAAACACATCCAGAAGCATACTTTTTTTGAAAGCTTTTACTGACCAACCCAAACAATATTTTAGTTCAATGAAAATATATATATTTAGAACTATTCACACACAAATCTCTCATGCTTTTTCAATAAAACAAATAGAATGAACTAAGTACGTTGACAGAATGCTAACTTCAGCTGCAGAAGTGTGGTACAGAACTGCAAATGTAACCACCACTGGATTTTTGCAAAATGCAAATTCATATATTGGAACCATCCCTATTGTAAAAGTTCAGTTCTGCCCTCAGATTCACAGGCAGGGGTCTCCCAAGTCTCATTCTCAAGTCTCATTTGTGTGCCTGATTCTTCACAGGACAAAGTGAGTAAAAATGCTACCCAATAGTAATAATAAGATTTTACAGTTTGCTCAGCACAAATGTAGTTCAACAAAGTGTGAGATGGTAGAAAATCGGACCTGCTCTCTTTAATTCACCTGTATAAACAGAAAACATTTCAGAACTCTAGATACCAAAGGTCACCAAATGAGCTATGCAGAGAGGATCAGTGATTCCCTACAGAGTTTTAGTAGAGCAGAAGAAATGGTACAAGTTGTTGTTTTGAAGACTGCTTTTGATATGGCATAATATGTACTTAGATTGAAAAATATATATTCTGGAACTAGCATGTGACAGGCCTTGTATGCCTTTTTACTGATGCTTAGTTTAGTTTCTTCCCTTTCAGCCTAGCAGACACATCTTTACATTTGGCTGCAATTTCTTTGGACAGTTTGAGACAACACTAAAATAAAACTTGAGCAAAGAACACAGGACAGGGTTAAAGCTAAATGCAAGATCCTAAAGTCAAAACCAGGAACTTGAAGTCAATAAAGCAAGCTATTGGAAAACAATGTAAGGATTGAAGTTGGAATTGCAGGGTGGGCTGACCTAAGCCAACTTAATCGATAGCTTGGCTGCTGAGTTGGGAATAAACAGAACTGCTTGTATATGAAGAAGAAAAACATGACAATGGAACTTTAACTTTTAAGATATATCTAAGGTATGTAACCTTTGCATTGAAACAGTATGTTAACAGTGCAAATTGGCCAAGTCCTAAATAGCTGAACACACTGGTGAATGTGATCTAGAAGCTGTATTTTGAACTTTTTGTAAAATTGAAGGACAAAAGTAGTCCTGTAACAGTCAAGACACCCTTTAGTTGGAGGGATAAAAACACCTGATATATCAATCAGCATGCTGTGTATGGCATGAGTCAAATTACGTGAGATGTAGCAGACAAATTTTATTAGACTTAAAATTCCTCTCTTTGATTATGTCCTTTTAGAGGTCTTTTACTAAAAATGTAGATAGTGGTGACACATTAAGTTATTCCTTCTTTCTCTGTGTACAAGTATTGTATAAAGAAATGAGTGAGGCACAATGAAGAAAGATAAAAAAAAAAAATTGAAGATGCCTGAAAGGCAGTAGGTTAGTAAGATAAAATGCAAAGGCACTTCTTGAACTGCCTTCCCTGTATCATCAAGATCATAATATTCCCACTTGAATTTTTCCCCCTCCTAATTTTAACAAAGTCGAGGAGGTTTTGATTCACTTTTGTGATCTATAAGCCACCCTTACAAGATGTGGTACTTGTGGCTATTGGTGTCAGGTTTGTGGGATATTCAGTTACCTTTAGGTTGTTGTTAAATAGGTGTTGAGACATTAACCTACAGTTTGTTGGCAGATTAATTACATTCCTCTGTAAATCTATGGGATTCTGGCCTATTTACACCCCCTGCAAAGTACTGTCTGCAGTTTGATACTGATTACTGAAACAGAGTAAACACACAAAAAGTGGATGATACTGTTATCTCTCATAGAGCAGAGAGCTCTTTAAAAAAACTAGCTGTTTAACTTTTGTGTGACTGGCTCAAAGTAGAATTTTCTTGACAAGCAGGCCCAACCATGAGTGTGAAATCTGTCCACACATTGAGTGGTTAGAGTTCATTTTCGTTTTCTAGGCACTAAATCAAACCACTTTGCAAAACCTCAGTTATCTGCAAAACCTTTAGCCAATCAAGATCTTCCTCCAAACAGTTCCCACCAGGTAGTCTCAGATGCAATCTCTAATTTGTCTTCTGAAATTATAAAACTGCTTCTTTTGAAATTGGATTGCTTTTATACATTTAATCAGGCTGGATGTCTCTAACACGTGAAAATTGGTGACAGTGAGGGTGATGATAAGGCTTCAACAGTTAAATCTTTCATGATACAGGCATGCCACTTGTAATACTATTTAATGTTTTAGATGAAGGGCAGTGAAGTCTTTGGGATAAATCTCTCTCAGGGTCTCGTCTCACTCCCCTTCCTGTTCCCAGTCAGCCAGCTCTCTGTGTACATAGCAGCAGTAGTCAGCACCCAAACTGCCTTCCCTCTTATGTTAGCTCCTGGGGAGTTGGGCCTCCTATGAATCCAAAACAAGTAACAGTGATCTACTATTTTTGTGGGAAGAAAGGGGGTGTGTGTGAAGTATTGGGGGAGAAAGAGGGGCACCAGCAGTCAGGAGGACAAGACTGTGTCCAGCCCTTTCCCCTCCTCTACCCTTGCTGGAGTGAAGATCTTGTGCATGCTGTGCAGGATAGGGTTGGGCTGGGCCAGATCATTTTGGATGATACCGAGCCAGGCTAGTGTTAAGAAGTCTGTGCTGCTGTCTAAATGTGTTGGCACTGCTGGGTATTGCTATGTTTAGAAACACAGTGCTGCTGTGGAGTTTCTGGGTGCCTGTGGGTTTAATGTTTTGTAAGCTTCTGCTTTCATGGTGGTTCAAAGTGTTTAGTCATCTTCTGAAGAAGGCAGCACTGGGATGAATTCTGCACTTAGCTTTACCTAATTTCTATTAACCTCAATGAAAATTACAACTTTGAACTTGGAGGTAAAATGGGCTCAGAATGTGGATTTTTTTGTATAGATTGCTGAGCATGCTTCCTCTACACTTTCCCTGTTTCCCCTCCTTCCAATCCATTGCTTTTAAAATATTTTACTACTATATGCGGAATGCAAAACAGATAGTATTAGGATTGTAGTTGAACTTTGAAACTATACAATTTGAGTTGATATGATGTTTAACCAACTTATCCTGTATTTCATTCATGGTTGAAGTCTTTCAGAAGGGCAGAAACACTGGATATGGTGTGTTTGAGACAGATTGTCTTTCCTGGAGACAGGAATCATCTTCCATACTGGTTACTTCTACAGCTTCAAATCCTTCACATGTCAGTGATAGGTTGTTAGTACCCACTTGGAATATCTGGAACAGATGGTCGTAAATAAGTGCCAAATTAATTTTTCACCAAAACCTCATATTGAATTTAGAATCTTCAGCAATCTCAACAGGGAATGCAATTTGTCTTTGCTAAGTTCTGCTTGCTTAACAAGCAGTCAGCCTCTTTGTTTCCTGGGTTCACCCTGAATAAATAGCAGTACATAAAAATACCATCAGATTCTCATCTTCACCACAGCTCCCTTACCTCTAGCTTTTGTGTTATCATCTTTGATGTGACCATAGAAATCCTATATTTATTCACAAATGAGGAGGTCCAGACAAGCATCTGAACTTATGGATTCCTGAACCTCTGAATAAATCTTCATCACTGAAAAGAACTGTCAGAATCTTCTCATCAGGCAGCTGTAGTTCCTGCCACTGTGTATTTTTTTTTCCTTACATTTTTCATTGTAATACCTTGGTGCCTCATACATTGAGGTGAATTGGTCTTGTCAAGATCTGTGTCATATCGTGAGGGTTTCTCATCTGTGTTTGATAGATATAGAACTGGAGGGACAGTTTGTCTTGATGTTTTGCAGTCCAAAGTTTTCAAGAGCAAAACTACATACTTCTAACTCAAAGCCAGAAGTTTGATTATTAGAAGTCTAGAAAGCATATTACTGTGTGCTCCAGAAGTGACAACCTAATATTGATGGACTTCTTCATATGAGTTGGGCTTAGTGCTATTCTCTGGAGGAATCCAAACTTGTCATATCCACTGGGCAAAGGGGTAGCATTTGTCTGTCCCTGATAGACACATGATACTGTGATGGTTTGCAGCTGTACAGTGTTTCATGGTGGGTATCAACTTACAGTACCAGCCTTTCATTACACTGAACACCCTTCCCCAAGTCCTCTTTATTTATCCTGTCTACTGCTTACAGCAGTTTCTACAGGGTTTTATGCAGAAATGTTCTGGGTTAGCTTTTTGTATATGCATATGCATATATGTGTGTGTGTACTTAAATATCTGTAAATATACACATATATATATATATGTTTGCATACGTTGATTAATGATGGCTGAATGGTACATTGCTTGGGGTTTGTTCCTTTGCCTATTTTATTATCAGAGAATTGGGATCCCTGTGAAAAGAGTTTGTCCTGAGAAACTTCTCTATGAATGGAAGTCAAACACCTTCTCAGGATAAAAATACAGAAATATAAAAAGCAGCACCTAGCTACTGGAACATTTATATATGCTGAACAGCAAAAAGTACCTTTCAGTTCTGTGCAAAACTTGTATTTAAAAGGAAAATATTCAGCCCTGTTCTCTACAGTACAAGGACTACATAGACAAAATAATAATTAGTCTGTCGGGAAACTATTCTGGCTCAGTTACAGTTGTTACAAAAGTGTCTAACTGCACAGTAAGTCGGCGGAATGCAGCAGAAGCAATTACACTGGAAATGGTGCTGTGCAGAAAGAAGTTAATGTTGATGTGAATGCTAAATTAGGTCCAAACAAAGAACGTTCAAACTTGTCTTCAAGAACCTCTTGAGCTCTGATCCTCTGGGAAATGAAATGATCTTTCATGGCAGAAACTCAGACATAGCGGCACTCAGAATGCCAGCAGAAAGCAGTGGAAATTGCACTGATGAGGTGCTGTCACTCCTATGCATTAGACCCGCAGAGACTCTGTAAAGAAAACTAAGGATGGAGCTTTTTGGACAGTCTCGCTGCAAGCTGAATCTGCTCTATCCTTCCCCCCTCTGGAGTTCCCATCCATAATAAACTAGGTGGGATGGCTTTCAATTCTGTAAGCATAGCCAACCAAGTCAGCTTGTGGTTAAATTATTTATGCCAAGAGCTGAATGTGAGGTTGCATGAGCAATGTGTTCTCTTTAATAAAACCTGGATTTGGGGGTGGGAGAGGGAAAGAACCGTGACTAGTCAAATAGGATTTTTTTGAGTGTGGTCTGTTATAAGTTGAGTCTGAGTGGGGGCAAAGGAGGAAGGGAAGTGAAAAATAAAGCAGGTTTAAAAGGGCATCGGAAAAGCCTGTTTTGCATATTGTTTGCCAAACCCAGGGCCGCTGGGAGGATGATGTGGCACAGACTGATATGATTACATTATCCACATAGAAGGAATTTTAAGGAGTTCTTAGAGATTTTGGAATTTATAGATGAAATGATGCATTATTACTTTTGTCAAGATGCTTAAAAAAAAAAGTATCGAAAGCTGTTTTTACTTTTTGCTGAGTGGTATGTGTATTTATTTACTATGTCACCCCTTTCCTTAATGCAATGTTAAGGTATTTACAGAACCGTGCTTAAACAAAATTTAATAAAAACTTAATATAAGCCCCACATCAAAGATCTTGTTAATTGAGAGCTAAGGTTGTTTAATGTGTTTCCTGTCATAGTCAATAATGAGTTAAAATTAACAGGCGAGCAGCTCCAGTTTGTTTTGCTTGAAATACTTTGTTGTGCTGGGTAAGGATTGATGCTGCACCTGCAGGAAGGAAGATTCCCTTTTATCCTAGACTACCCAGGTAATCAGAGCTGACATGGAAAAAGAGAGGAAGAGTGCAGTTAATATGGACCTCTAGGAAGACTTGTTTCTCTCCTGTCCTCAGTGTCAGTGGCTAATACAATTGAGTTACCTATTTCTTTGACGAGCTTATATTCATATTAAGGTACATAAGATACCCCCTGAAATACCTCCATCTCAGTCACACGCACATTCATAGAAGACCTCAACCAGATAATGCTGCTTTATTAACTGTCTTTTTCACCTCAAATGTCAATATAGCACTTTGCCATTGCCTACAGAAATGTGAGTTCAGAGTTAAGGTTGTATGTTTGTGGGACATTTGGGTAGGAGGGTGTGCAACCTTCCTCTGTCTGGAAACAAAAACACTCTTAACACTCCTTTGTAGGCCCCCAGTTACTAGTTGCAGAAATCCCTCCAAGGGACATAGTAATGGCCCATTATTTTTTTGCAGCAGCTATAGCCAGCCACCTTGTAGAATCACTTCTTGGGGAAAGAAGGATTATCTCATTTTAGTTTAAATCAGCAGTTTTAGAAATCATATAGAAACTTGTCTTCAACTCAAGTAGTTGTTTGGCTCAAGCATATTAAACACTTTCAGTGGAAACCTAGAAAACATAATTTTTCAGACAGTTTTTCCTGTCCCTGTCAGACATATGACTCAATTAAAGATGGTTCTTGAAAGCACATTGTACAGCTGTGGGCAAATGAAATTAGAGGCTTTCGAGCAGTCTGAAATAAGTTATTTTACTATGGATTCAGGGTGGACAGTGTGCCTGCCTTTTGCTTCTCTAGCCATGCAAATCACAGCATGAGAAATAGCTTCCATGCTTCTTTTATAAAATGACTTTGTTGCACCTGAAATTACATTGCAGAAATACTGTTCTGAACTCTGGTTTCCCAGTGGAAAGCTTAGGTCAGGAGAAGTAGCCTGGAGGGATACATTTGCCTGATTAAATTTGATGTATTCTATGTATCTTTCCTTGCTTCTAGCCTTCTCCTAGTACATTTATTCTACAAGTCAGTAATCAACTTCAGCACCCACCTATTAGAGTGATTATTATTTTACGATATATAACGTCTTACATTTGGACCTCACTGTTCCCTTTATGTAAACATAAGATGGGAAATGATTAAATTTGTACCTTGAGATAAACTGCACCATACATACGTAGAAAGACAGCTTTAGACTTGTGTTGCTTTGATAAATTAATGCCTGTTACAAAAGAAAAAAATCCTGTCATTGAAGCCACAAAATGTACAATTATGATTCATCAGAGGCAGCCAATTCTTTCATTTCATTCTCTCTAATGAAAAGAACTGTATACTGGAAAAAATCCTTTTGAAAAAAAGGCAAAACAACAGTTTGGAAAAAAATCCCAGATAGTCTCTTGGGTATTTTAAAAAGGTTTGAAGGTATTTTTGATTGAAAATGAAATTAAAAAATCAGAATTGTCACAGACTAAAAACACATCTGTGAGCCAGAAATAGTCTCTCAAGAAAATCTTAAGTCATTTGATGAAAATTATGTTTTGGTGATGTTTGATCGTACTGTTCAAGTCTGGTTTCCAATATATTTGCTTTTTTACATTTCTCCCACCTTGGCTGCCTCACAGTACCTCCGTCCCCCATACTGTTTCCAGAGAGCCACCTTCATCAATGCCCTCAAGCCCTCCCAGTCCTCTGCTGGCTGGGCATCAGCCACCCATGTCTGCAGATCAAAGGGAACACAGATAATTGTAGAATTCACCTGTAGTCTTTCCAACAGTGGCAACAATTATTAGGCTGTCTCTCCTGTGTCTCAGCTGTCAATTTTCATGGCACTTATAGGAACTTCTTCTCTTTGAGATCTCACCTGTTTTAAATCAGATATGGTGGAAATTTGCTAGTGGATTCAAAAGTTATTAAGCTGGAGTGATGGACCTACTGCAGTGTTGTGACCTACTCTGATGAATCCCTTTTCCATAGAACATCATCTTAAAACTAAGCAAGCCAAAATATTTTGTTATTTTCTAGTTTAGAAAATATGACTATGAATACATTTCACAGTTAAAACATTTCATTTCAATCTTGTAAAATTTTAGTCTTGTTGAAATATTTCATAACCCAAAGTTCCTCATTCAATGAAAAACTATAAACCAAAGATCTGGAGGGACAAATATGTTGCGGTAAAATAAGGTATTTGTAATGTGCTTCTCAAATTTAATTCACATTTAATTCACATTTCTCCATTTATGGAGAAATCAATTTTTTTTTGTAAGATGAGCAAAATAATCTGAGTTATACATTGAGTGGTTTATATTTTGCCAACTTTTAAAAATTCACTCTTTATGTTGTGTTAAACCAAATTAAACTTCATTAAAAAGCTCACTGAGTCAATGAGCAGATTTTAGCATAAAACAGTCCTTTTGCGTTATCCACTGGCCCACACTGTCTTTTTACCTATTTAAAGGGAAAAAAAATCAAATTATAGAAGAAAAACTTGTCATCTGTTTCACTCTTAAGTCTTCTTAACATGGTCTGCAAGAAAAATCTGCAACTTACTTAATGAGATATGCTCTTTAAGTGAGGCGATAGAAAGTAATGCACTGGGAACCAGCCTAAATAAATCACAACTTATCACACAGATGTTCAAAGATGATTAGAAGCCTGAAAATGCAAATAAGCATTGGCTAAATTTTTTAAAGTGACTAAGTCAGATGCCTAACTCTCACTAATTTCAGTGGGATTTAGCTGTCTAACCTGCCTAAGTGATTTTGAAAAATAACACAAGCTGCCTGTCTGCATCACTAGGTGCCTAAACACTTTTGGAAAATTTGCCCCTGAATGTTCTTAATAAAGAAAAATGACACATCAAAATGCGAGAACATAGTCTCAAAGTAGGATCAGAACAATGTTTCAGAAAAATCTAACCTGGCTTTACAAGAGCTCATGACAGATGACTGTTGATTCCTAAGTTTGTCCTAAGCCATAGTACATGAAATAATTTTCTGCAAATTCTGTTCAAATGCCCCAAATGAATTTTATATCTGTCCAATTATGCTTAACAGGCAAGGTCTAGGCAAAGATAATAGTCAACCAAATACAACCTGAGTACCATCCCAGGTATTCACACCATTAACACATGATGTTCCTTTTGCTGTAAGTTGCATCCAGTACTGAAGATGAAACACTTCAACAATCTTAGCAATATTCTTTAATGAAGTGCCTTATTTAAGAAAATGTGTTGCATGTTAACTATCCATGTATTGCAAAATAGTGCCTATTGAAGTTTAATTAGTGTAAGTAGCATATCCAGTGGTTCATGTAATTAATTGCAGATTACATATTAAAAAATCAATGTTTTTGTTAGTGGTATGCGCAAACCTACAATGAATATTTAAGCATCCAGTCTTCAGCTGGCTAGATACAGGAGAACTAGCAAAGTCATGTCAGTTAATACGGCAAGCATCCATTCCTTTTCTAAGTTCTATACAGGAAATTATACATAAACCTGTACAAGTCAAGTGGGAGTATAAGTGAAATAAAATCGAGTTGTTGAAGGAAGTAAGTTTGGGGGGAAAATCATATCTATACCATTTTCTTGCCATACCCTTTTCCCAGAAATCATGTCCAGCACAAAGAAAAGTGTAAGGATTTGTAGATATTATTTCTTTGGAAATTGTCTTTTTCTTCATAGTAGCTATCAGACTATTTAAACTTTTTTTGTCATGCTTTTTGATTTACCATTTTAAATAATTGTCATTCATGTGTTTTGCTTGTTTATCATATAATATTTGAGAAAATTATATTTAATATTGGCTAGTAGGAGAAATGCCGAAGAGAGAGGCTAGTCTAGGATTTGCTTGGTTCAAATTTCTGCTTTGTCTCAGAACTGCTACTGTGCGGGTTTGGGCAAGTTATTCTGCCTTGCACTTCAATTTCCATCTGTAAAGCGGGGATAACACACGGCTTTGTCTCACAGGAATATGGTTGTGAATAAACACATTACAGTTTATATTGCAGTCAAATTCTTTACTTTGGAGATACTGTTAAGATGAGTATCTTACGTGGATTTAAGTGTAAACCACACTGCGCTCATAATTGAATGTAATTTTTTTATATATCCATATGTACAGCAAGATAGTTTCGGTACAGCAGAGAGTAGGATAAGCTAAAAATTAACATGCACTTGGGTGTACAGCAGAGTTTCTGACAATTTCCTGCTATTGATTTGGCATAATGCAATAATGTACTTAGTGAGACCTTTATAATGCAGATGGTACTGCTGTGTTCTATGCAGATGGCAGTGATTTACTGCTATGTTCTACAAAGTATGGGAAGTCTTTCATTGTTAGTGTGGATTGACAGCTCCGAGCAGGAATAACAAGATTCTAGACTGTCCATCCTTCTATCTGACTGAGTATCTTCAAAGCTGGAAACCATGGAGAGCCTGAGGTAAATAGTCCAAGCCCATGTTTTCATTGCACAACTGTAATCCTAATACCAACTCATCATTTTTTTGCTCCTGACAGGTGGCAATTCTTTGTCAGGTAGTTCTGAATGTCAAGAGGTTCAGTATATATGTCTGAAAAAAGATGGTTCTTTAATGATGATGACAAGAATGTTTAAAGTATGATTTTTCCCATTCACTTTGTTCTGTGAGTAGCCAGCTACAAGCTGCAGATGTTATATATGGTCTATAGGTAACCAAGGCACATAAGAAGGCCCTTCACTGTCTGTTAAATGTCAGAAATGCAGCTCAACCTCAACATGCTTGTTGGCACTTTTAAAAAAAGGGTTGGGATAATAGAAAGAAACTGGCTTTTAATATTGCCAAAAACCAATGAGAACTTTGAGTTCTTCTTAATTTTTCATTCTCCTCTTTCACATCCCCTCTTTTCCTCCACATTCATGTCAACACACCTGAGTCCCTGACTGACGGTACCCTCCTTCTTTGTAGCCCCGGGCAGCCTCCCTTTGAGCAGGGACTGCTAGTCACATCAGACAGTGCCTGAATGAGTAGCAGTTGTGTGAGGTGCACAAATGTGAGGAAGGACGAGAGCACCAAACTAATTTTAACTTGTGACCTAATCAAGGGTTCGAACCCAAGTCTCCCGAGATAAAAGGCTATTGCCCTTATTTTTCATCTGAAAAGCCATTTGGACTGCATGTAGACCGTTCCCCTTGAGAGACGGTGTCAGATTGATGTACTGCAGCATGAAATGGGAGTGTAAATGTATGTGATGTTCATGGACTAGTGAATAGAGCTAGTTTACTATGAAATTAATTACTAGCAAAATAAACAGGCTACCTCTAACTCCATCTACTGCTTTCTTACTTGAACATGATGTTAGCTCAGCTCCAAATGGGTGTTGATTCTGACACATTCTTAGTGACACTGACATATCAGGGAAAGTTTAAATGCTGAAAACTTGTTCTAATTTTTATTATAAATGTATTGGAAGAGAGAAAGTAGCTAAGAGGAATTAAAAGAATGGAAATTGCTTATTGCTTCATTGTCATACTGCTAAGCATTCAGTTATTCAGGGGCTCTTTGTCTAATATGGATATGCTTGAAATTATCCAGCCTTCATATTTAATAGCCAGGGATACTGAGTGAGTCTGTTCCAGCCTTCAGTGAGAGTGCAGGCAAACAGCCCATTATATTGCACTAAATATTTGTAAGGCAAAGCAGACTTTGAGACATTTTTTACTTCATGTTACTTGACAAATGTAAGTAGAGACTTTCAAAGGAACCTGATATGTTGGGTACCTACCATTTTCAAATATCTAGGCCACTCAGGAGTGATCATCAGCAGATGAACTGCACGTCTTTGCTGTAAAAAGACTACATTTGATGCTTTGTGGTGGAAGACTTGGCAATGCAGTTGAAAGAGATATTGTTGTTCACCTGGCTTATGATCTGAAATGAGTGTACTATAGGCAGTTTGGAGGTCACTGGAGCACTAAAATATCTAATAATTCTTAGAACCTCCCTAGATTTAGGGAATAATGAGAAATAAGAAGATCCTGAAGATCCTTTTAAATTCTTCACATTATCTAAGAGCTAATAGTCAGCTTGAGGGGGGGAAAAAAAAAAAGCTTTGTAAATTCATAGTGTTTTAAGACCTCTTACTGTTTTGGAGTTATGGTAGCTCTTACTGTACTCAATATGTAATGGTAGTGCCTAAGAATGAAGACAGAATGAAGCATGATAAACTTACAAGCAATGGCTTTAAAATTAAATTGCTGAGGTCAAGTCAGTAGTATGCCTACAACTACAGCTTTTTCAATACTTCATACAATCTTCAGTTGTTACAAGATAGAAGAAGAAATGTATTTAAAAAATAGATAGCAGTTAGGTAGTATTAGTAAATTTGGGATTATTTCCTGTTTCCCTTCCTTTATTGAAATGTAGGTGGTTTTGCCTACTATAAATCTCAAATGAGCAGATTGTTGTGGGAGGGGGAACAGAAAGAAAAGAATATGTTAAGGAGTCCAAATCCAATATTACGCCATTAAAGACTAGTGGCTTTTTTTTTTTTTTTTATATTATGGGTGAATGTTTTGTTCACCACTGGGGATCTAAAGTGTTCTGCTCTGTAACACTGTGGAACTTCAGGTTCTGAGATTTAAAAATCACACAGAAAACTAGACTGAATGATGTCCATTGCCTGAGGCAATGAAAAAAGTCCAGAGAGGATGAGGAACTGGTTGCTTGGCAGGTTGAGTTTTTAAAATAATAATGAAAACGTATGACCTTATCAAAGTGGATTACAATCATTTTTCTGTTCTGTGTAAAAGTAGACTGAGGTATGGGAAGGTGACATTCCTTGCCCATAAGTTCCTAACAGAGCTGTATCAGGGTCAGAAATGGAAACTGGTTCACATGAAGGTGTCTTGCCTACAGTGTTAAAATGTGATTACATTTTCAGGAGGAAAAAGTTTTTAGAGATTTCAAAAGAACTTCAATAGAAAATCTTGGCTTTCAAATATTCAAGTTTTTATTGATTTCTTAATAGTAAATCTTCACACTATATTTTTTTTTTACTTCTGGTTATTTCAAAGAGCTTACGTATTTCATAGAAGATGAAGTGAACCAGTAAAGTTCTGTGTTGAACAGTACCCTATAAACAGTAACTGGTGGGATTGGGAAGTGGAAATATCCTGCATTTACCCATTCTGGCTTTCTAATCAGAAGCTATACTGGAGCAAGGTAGTCGACAGAGGTGGCAACGGGTGAAAATGACAGTGCTCTGGAAGGCCTATAAATCCTAGAATCATCCCAGATGTTTTTCTTTTCATTCTTGCTTCACATGTTTTGTTTATACTTAACACTCTCTTTAAAATTACCTTGTTTCTGTTCCTTCATTCAGGACCCTGAATCATAACCAATAGCAGCTGAATAACAGTTATTATTTTCCAATATTTTTATGCCTTTGGAGTCTTATAACACCATTGCTCAAGTATAACATGTAGAAGAGAACAGTTTGTGTTTCGAGTTGGTATGTGCTCTGTAGAACAGCTTGTACGGCTGTTCTTCTCTAGCAGAACTCCTCTGGAAAGGTGGTAATGCTGTCATATACTCCTTTATCTTTTTTTAGCCTGATTGCAGTGAATATAGCCATCAATGTGACCAAAATCTATGCCTTTCTTGGAGTGAATTTTTAATTCTCATGAATTGGAGGTCAGTTCTCTTCCAATTTTGTTTTCTTGTTTAATGTACTAGGAGAAAAGGCATATTATTTCAGGAGACATGAGATTGTAATTTTGGAGGGCTGGGGAGTGGTTGGACCAATACTTCATGATGTGACTGTGATCAAAATGGTTGATGATAAATTTGATTTCTTGATGTGAATGCAGCACATTCTCCTGGCATGTATACCTTGTTGACCCAATTCAGAGCAGAGGGAAGGGAGGGAGGCTGGAAAAGCTGCTCTGTTTGATTATTATTAAAACTATTTATGATATGGTTCTTAATTTGTTGTTTGTTTTGATAATTTGGCAATCATTGTCTTTACAGGTTAAATTCAAATGTGTTTGCAGTGGCAGAGTGAAATGTTTAGAGCAGAGTGTGAGATTAGTGCTTTTTTGAGAGAGAGAGAGGGTTTAGGAGACACTACATAGGTGTCTTCTAACTCCTATTCTATGTTTATTAAGAGCACTTTCAAAAATTAAAACGGAACTTAATATATGTATTTAATCTTTGTTTTGTCTGTTTTTTTCCATGCATTTTTTGTTTGTTCAAGGTTTAATTTTGAGAGACATTTGACCTAACAATGTTCATGGAAGAAATGTGATAGAAAATTCCTTGTTCAGTAGCTGCTTCTTCAAGTCAGAATATGTTATGCCAGTCTAAATTGAGAGACGCAGCCAACCAGAAAGCTCAGTGAAAACATAAGCAGTTTCTCTTCTACTGCCAGCTACAGCAGTCAGATCAACTTGGCAAAAAAGCAAGCTGGGCCAGATGCAAACCTATTGAAGTAATAGATGAGATGAAACCTTTTTCTCATGTGGTCATATACACATTCCTGTTTGGCATGATCTGACCCTCTGATAGAAAGCTGCCTGTGGCTCTGAAAAGTGCCACTTCCAGCAACAAGCAGAGTTTGATATCTATTCTAGTTCATCTGTCCCTCAGCAGAGTTTGGTAGCAGAGCTATTCTGTGCCAGACCAAGTGTTGCTTGGGTTCTGCAGTGACTCCCAGAGAGGACTAATCTGTGACCACCAACCTCCTTTCAGTTAATAAATTAAAATCAGACTGACTTCTTATTGTTTTAGTGGTCAAAAGAATAAGTGGTTAACACTGTAAGTAACTCATCTCTGCAATTTTATGAGGTGTGCAAACGAATGTGAATTACAGCTGTGGCCTTTCAAAGAACAAGCCCCAGAGCAATCTTGACCAGTGTGGTGCAGACATTATATTACACATGACCAGAGTACTGCTGGGGATTTCTTCTTGCTCTGCTTTCAGTTATTTTCCACAGTGCAACATCTGCAAGAAATGTTGTCTTAACCTTGAGTTGATTTTCTTCCTGAGGGTTCAGGGATCTAGGAAAGTTGTAGGTAACATTTTTTTCTAATATACTTCATTTGTTATTCAATGCTGGTGCCACAGAACTGAAATTTTCTATCAGAGTGTGTTGATTCATTAGGGTTACTGACAGAAGCCAGGTTTAGAGATACACAGACTAACCTCTCCTGGTTTCCTGATTTTTGGCCAGCCACCTTGCCAGCTAGCTGCCTACTAGCTGATGTGCCACCTGACAGGCTTTCCAGAGGCCTATCCTGTAGGTTGCTGGGCAGCTAGGCTCC
The DNA here is from genome assembly GCF_035582795.1 of Mycteria americana. NCBI lineage: Eukaryota > Metazoa > Chordata > Aves > Ciconiiformes > Ciconiidae > Mycteria > Mycteria americana. The sequence continues at coordinate 27,902,582 of NC_134370.1, forward strand.
CCAGATGCCCACTTGATTGCTTGCCAGGCTTCCCAAGCTGAGTCTCTGCAGGTGCAAATCCTGCTATTCCATCAAGAAAATAATTTGTTTCTGTAAGCAAGGCACTGTACCCCCAGGCAATTAGTAAGGCACTGAGTTTGGCAACAGGGAGTAGAAATCTGACAATACGGGGAGATTCCTAGGGGTTTGTGGTCTAAGTAATTCCTAACAGAAAACCACTTCAGATGACTTGAAACCTGTGTTCTGAGGATAAAAGGAAAAGTCTTAGAAAATAGAAAGGGCTTCCCATTTGGTGAAATGGTTATATGGAAAAATTTCACTTCAGCTTTGTCTTTAGGTAGAAAAGTTCACTTTGCAACTTTGTTTCAATGATTTTTAAAGATATTTTAAGGAGTTTCTGATGTCTTTATGTTCGTATTTTAGACAGTTCTCAGCTGTGCAGATCTAAGTTTACATTAGAGGTCAGTTCCAAGCCCAGTCATATTTCACGGGTTTTGCAGGCATTTCTGTATTGGAAAATCAAAGCTACATGGTGCATAGGAACCATTAGAAACAAATGTTATATGTTTTCATTCTTTCCCACCTGCCAAGATGTTTCCTTGATGGCTGCAGCCAAGAAAACCATTACAGATGAAGATCAGATTAAAATAAATTGATTTAGAGTCTACAGGATGCTGCCTTTGGGGAGATTTCTCTCTATAAAAAAGATTTATATATATTTTTATGTATTTGTGTGTTTTATACATACACATGACATACAGTGCAACAGGATGCAGAAAGAGATAAATCAAATAGGTCTGGAACTATGCAGGGAGGTCTGGATTTAGGAGTGGCTGTAAGAAGGCCTGCATACCTGCAGCGTGTGTAGCTATTTTATTGTTCATGATGGGCCTGGTTTTTCTTTTTAATGTGCTTCAGTCTAGTCTTTTGTAGTGTATTAGCGATTTGGAAAACACAGGGAAATGAGCTTGCATGTTATGGAGGTTAGTATCTGAACACACATATGCCAGTTTCAAGCACGTTATGTACATCTACATCTGCAAGACCAGCTTAAGGGATATGATTTCTGTGCTCTTAGACAGAATTGTGTATGTACACATAAAAGGCAATTCTGGCAAGTTCTTCTTTGTATAATTACTATTCTTGGTAGATACTGTAAATTGTTGCCAAAGAAATTTCAGTCTCTTTATCTCATAGAAGACTGTATCAAAGTGAAACACGTTTTACTCAGTGAACTTCCTTGAAACTCATGGCTTGCCTTCATGGATCTTACTGTGTACTTTGAAGCCTCTTTAGAAAGGACTCTAATTCAGAGGGCCAGCGCAGGGTTTTATGGGTGTCTCCAGTCTCTTACCTTTTCATTTTGGAGCTTGAGACTCTGGTTCCATGTTCTTTGATGCTAGACCTACACACTGCTGAATTAGTCACTGGTACAAATCTGAGTTCAGCCTGGCAAGTCAGAAGGATTGCATTTCTTTCTAATTAACCAAAATGCTGGCTAGATGCTGTATCTAGGTTGAGGGATGAGCTGACAATACCAAGATTCAAAACCCTGAAAACGTGTTAGAACCAGCAGACCAAGTTTGTATACGATCAGTGATTAATTCATGTGTTGGATCAACACTTAAGTCCCATTTACCACCTTACAGAATTGGCTTCAGTTAGTAATCCTTTACAGAGCTTTTTATTGAAGCTAAAATGTAGAACTGGTCATACTGATGGACTGCTAAAGTAAGACCTTTCAATGCAGAAGGGTTATGTATTACAGATAATAGTTAATTAACTCTACTTATTTTGTGCTGTAAGCCTCTTTGAATTTTGCCAGACCATTCAAACACTGCAATAAAAATATCATCTGCAAACACTTATCAGCCAATGAAGAGTCTGAAATATAGAATAGGAAAGAAAGGTGATAAATACAGAGGCAACATGAATACAAGGCAAATCTCTTGATACCGATAAAAGGCAAAAATCAGTATGAAGCTATGAACTGTTGTTAAAATCTTTAACCAGCTCCTGCCTCTGCTGCCATTTCCAGAATCACAGCTTCTGCTACTAACGCCTTTGTTGTCTATCTTTCAAAACTGTAAAGACACCCTGTGGTAACAGAGGAGGGGCAAAGAGCAGTTCCTGATTTTCTCTGCCTCTGACTTTTTAAAAGATTTTTTTTTGCCATGTAGTATATCCAACTCACACCTACCTTGTCTGATAACATCTGTGAAGAAAAAGAAAACCAAACAGTGATCTCATTTTTTTTCCTTCCATTTTCTAGACCATTATGGGAGACAGCAGTATGGAAACAGAACCCATGGCATTTTTATAAATATTTCTTCAATTACAGGCACCTGCTCTCTTTCTGTGTACTACTTTACACATTGTCTAATGGACACAGAGCACAAAAAGGCCTCTTTTTGGCCATGACATTAGCCTTGGTTTCTATCTATGTAACTTGATCTGCTAATACTCCTTTGTAAACTGATTTGTCAGTGGCAGTTGAAAAGTATTGCTTAATTAGTATATTTTATTATCAAGTATGTATTTGTGATATTGGTAAAAGCTGACAGAGTGATAATTCTGGAGAATTAGCTCATTTTAATAATCTACAGATCAAAATATACAGAAGCGCAGATTTTGTTTTAAGTCCTCCATCAATATACAGGTATACTGTTGAACCGATGGTCTCAGTTCAGTCTGTCTTTTCATCCAGTACTTGGATCTTTGCTGACATTATCTACTGACATGGGCAGCATTCTCCTGGCTGAGACCATGAACTCGCTTCATGTGGACCACCACAAAGAAACCAGATAGCACTAGCTTTTTCACAACTCAAAAGAAACAAATTTGAACTGGTGACTTATAGATAAAAGGGTTTATGACTCCCTATCCATGTCTGGATCATGCATCTCCTTCCCAATGCAATTTTTTGTTTATTGACTCAGGTTGAGAAAACACCCTATAATAGTGGCCTCTTGCTTGGCTTCACAACTTTTTTTCTAAATGAAATACTAGTACATCAGCACTCACTTTGCATTCCTGGATAGGGCTGGGTCAAATATTCAAATTGCATCTTTGTACAGTTTAGAGCATTGCTGATCTTAGATCTCTTCCTGCATAAAGCAGGTCTAGACACCTGTAACTGACTGACCTCTAATTATCCTGTACATAAAGAACACATAGAGGCTAGTTGAGCTGCATCTAATAAAAGTTGTTTTCAGCCTTTCACTGCAGGGTTAGTACAGGAAAGCCATTTCCTAGATTCTGGTGCCTAGAAGCAGCTTGTACCAGACAGCCAGATTTCATTCATATTCTATGGACCTTTAAATTTAGAAAAAATGAGAGGCTTTTTTTTCCTTCTAGACAAACCTTTGACCTTTCCTACTTAAATCTTTCCTTTTATCTATTTTGTTACAAAAACAATATTGCTGAAATGAAGCATGCTTTGCCCTGTCCTAAATAACCAGATGACTATTATCCATTGACTCTTCTCATGTAAAATCAGTCAGGTTTAGCCTAAAAAAAAAACCAAACCAAAAGGCTTTTCTTTTGCCTGTTTTTAAACTACATGTTGAAGCTTCTTTTCTCTCTGCATTTTCTATTCATGTGAAAATATTATTTACTTTGCACTACGCATATCATAAATATGAGGATGCTGTTCTGTCTATGGAGTTTCCAGAAGATTTTCTTCTTAAAATTCAGTCCCATAAATCAGAAATGAACCTTCTGGAAGTTTTGAGGGGCAGTTTGGATAAGTATACTCACTTTGGGGATTAAGACTGTGTTGAAGTCCACAGCTGAGCAGAGACAAGCTCAAGCTCTATAATGAATTAAACTCAGACTGGTATTATTTAGTCCAAACTCCATAAACCCTCCACAAGTAAGTTTGTCCCCCTGTGTTAAAGGTTTGCCTTTGTTTGTGTTTCTGCTGCCATTTCTCTTTTTTTTTCCTTGGTTATTTTTTTAACTACCTTGTTAAGGAGCTACAATATATGTGACAATCTCTAAATGTGGGACATTTTGTCACTCTGCATTATATTCTAATCTCATTTAGATGGCAAAATCCCACTTTTTTTTTTGTCCGAGGAAGTATCTCCCATGGATGACTTTCACAAAATAACAATGAAGATACACTGTATGTATCTGGAACATTTCCAAAATTTGCCTTTGGGGAGATTAACTTATACTTTAAGCAGTCATAATTGGTCACTTTTCTCCAATCTCTTGCCTGAATTAAGTTTCAAAATATGCTGGTTTTTTTCCTTTACTAACAGATTTTTTTAAAAGATGGCATCTTCCTATAGAATTATGCTGTTCCATGTATTTAATCTCTTCAGTTCTGCTGTGTTAAGCAGCAAAACTATGGTTTTAATGCTTTTTTCTATGGGAGTCTATGTACTACTGTTATATACAAAGAACATGATATTTAACTAAACTCCAATTAGTAACTGCTAGGCACTATCTATCTGTCAAAATGGGGGGCATTATGCATATCACAGCATTATTTAAAGATGTTGCACAGAATTGCTTTACCCTGTCTACAGTAAGACAGAAATTTCCTGACACTCTCAGCAGCCGGCAGCAACGTAAGCGGTAATAAAGAACAGCTGCTGAAATAGCTGTGTTTTGAGGCCCTAATTTGATATTCCAGGACCTTTTGTTACCAGCAATGATGTGAGAGCAGGACATATATGAAACAAAGTACCTGCTTAACTTGCAGATCTCTGGTAATGTTGGTGGCATAGTTACTTGGTGACTGGAAGTCTTTGTTTGTACACCAGGCATATTGATCTAGAATAGACCAGGTGAGATTTACACAGTCATTTTCAAAGAAGCAGAATTGCACTATGAAGGCTATTACAAATTAGGTTTCATAGAGCAAACCTCATCCTTTATAGATCTGTCAACATTTTACTATGAGAGGCCAAATGTTGATGCCAATTATTGCTAGACATCCTGTAGGTTCGGATTGGTGTAACTCAGGGTGGCACTTGGCCTGCAGACTGCCTGGAGAGGGGTCAATTGTTATGTCCATCCTTAACATGGACATGAAAATTACTTTGATAGCATACTTTACAAATGTACACAAGAGTCAGATATACCCATTACCAAATGGATTGTCTTGTAGACTTTTTGTAATGTTGTGTGTTCCTGTATTCATTTATCCATTTCGGAATTGTTTGCACTATAGTGATATCTTTCCTGGGTTGCTAGCTCTGACTATAAGGGCTTACTTGAATTTTGGCTGGAGTATGTTTACATCTGTTCCTTTTATTTGGCTGTATTAAAGACAAAAAGGAGAAGAATTAAAAAAAAAAAAAAAGACCACGGTTAAGATACCAACTTTTGAGAACAATTTCACTTTGTCAGGAGGCTATATTTATGAGTTTTGAATACTTTCCTGGTTGTATAAGATTTTTGTTTGTGTTTCTGTACAAAATAACAAACTCAAGGAGCTTATTCTGGAGGAGGATACAGGGAGAGATCAAATGAACTCCTTGTGATGTCTACTGTGATTCAGTCAAAAAAGTTAACTTTTACTTGCATAGTTTTGGTGAGAGTGTAGGTCCTGCAGCAGGAATATCTCTTCTTTGCTCGTTCTGTAATACCAGTTATGAGTAAATCCCATGTGAAAATACAATAAAGTGTGGGGCATTTTTTTTTTTCACTATAAAATGTTTTTTAAATAGTGAGAAAGTGCTGTCATGTAGTAAAACTTTGAGAGCTTAGAGTCAAACACCTGGCAAGCTAAATTTTTTCTTTTCTTTTGGGCTCTTGAGTTTGAAGAGCTCACTTTAAAAGTTTGCTAATGTTACTTTAGAACATATTTGATCCAGCTTCATGGGGCTGCAGGCTGCCTCCAGGAGCTCAGGAGTTTGAGTCAGAAATACTGCTATGCAGTTCTAAGGTCCTTAGGATAAGAGGTATGGTCCCTAGGGACAAAACAGAAGGTGCAGTGCTTTTCACATATCAGGTGCTATATGCAATTTTAATACTTATTTTTAATTTGCAACATTAGCAGCAGAAAAGTTAAGACTTTTTAGAAAAGCATGTTGGTCTATAGTTCTAGGGCTTTCTGTCAACTGATATTCTTTAACTCCTTCTTCTCTGCGGATGGGCATGAATGGTAAGTTTTGCTGAAAGTAAGATAGACAGTACCACACAAGGGAAGAGAATACTGTAAGAGGCAATAGAGAAATGCTAGCCTGCCCATTTCACTTTCTCCTGAAGAGCTTGGGGCAATAGGTCTGCAATCCAGTCACTGTAACTGGTATTAAACTTGCAGCTGCATGTTGTTTTCATTGGCTGAAAGAGGCCACCACTGAGGGTCATGATCTCAGTTCTAAAGAATTGTTTTGCTTTGGAGGCTAGGTAGGCCTCTAGGAACTGCAGATTAGTTCAGCAGGTGACCTGAGACTTGATCATAGAGTTTTACTGAAAAAAAAAAACAGTTGTTTTGAGCAAAGCCTATCTACTACAGTTTGTATGCGCACAAACCTGTGGCGGTCTGGAGGCTCTACAGAGCTCTAATACTCCCAGGATACCTTTATGGTGTCAGGAATACTGTTTTGCTATACAGTTGCGATAGATTGTACTTACCTCTTTTCATGGCTACCTCACACATTCTTTGGGCTGGAAAAGTCTGTTGACTCAGAAAAAACAGAGTATCAAAGTAATACATTGACCCATTTACAAAGGGTGAATGAATGTGGAAGACCATCAACCTCACACATCAGGACCTGAAAAGTAGATCTATTTTTAAAGTAACTTTTCAATGGTAAAAACCATTGAATGGCAGATGAATGTGTTGCAAAAATTCCCTCCCACTATAGTTCTAGAGAAATTAATTTTGTGGTGCCTTGTATCTTGAACACAACCAAGTTTGTGCTCTCTCATACTAATGAAGATTGACAGGATGTTGGCAGCACTGACTCTGCAATTTACTTATTGATATCTAGAACTCCTTGCACTTAATTTTCTCTTGCTCACATTGTGATTATGCATCATATTATATCAGTTTATGCTGGGTTGGCTTATTCAGGTCATCACAGTGACACTGGAGGTGGAACTGTAAGTCTGCACACTTGAAAGACATTGTCTTAGCTGCACCAGTAATACTGTTGGCAGATGTCATGTTGCACAACGTGCGACAGTGTATGTCCAGCTGGCAATGCATGCCTACTTATGTTGAATCACAAGTATCCTTTGACATGTTATGAGCTTGGATTGTGTCCACAAGTAGTCCTGTTAGAGTCCTAAAATTGTACATTAGTTGCATCTTCCATATGTACTTTTATTCAGTAAAAGGTAAAGAGATACAATAGGAGTAAGAAGATATGTTATTGTGGGACCATTTTAAGGAAGGTTTTCTTGTTTTATGTAACAGGAAGTCTTACAAGCCTTTTTCAGAAACAAAGCAAATATTTCCTCTCTTAAAGTGCTATCTATTTTCCCCAAAATCTGTTGAAGTTGGTGCAAAGGCTAGAACATGCCACCTGGGAAATTTTCCAGCTTCGTCTTCAAAATAAAGGCTTTTACAATAGCTACTCAGAAACTAGTAACCTATGCTATTTACAGTCTTGTCAGAAGTATTTCAAATAATCTTAGAAGGACATGTGGCACTCCCAGAAGCTGCTCTCAGTCTCAAAGGTAGGAGAAGCTAGAACTCTACAAAGTCCATTGTAAAATTTTTTTAGCTAGGTTTTTCCACCTTTACATGAATTGGTCAAGTGAAAATGGGCATGAGCAAAAGAATTATGTGAATTTTAGATGATGCTCATGCAGTTGGAACATCAAATTACTTACATTCCACCCACATTTCTCTATCTATAATCTCTTCAAAGGCCACCGCAACCAGAATATTCCCACACATTAGTGGGAATACAGCTCCGACAACTTTCAATTTATGGACATAGCTTGTTGGTTCCCAAACTTATTTTCAGTGCTACAGTTATGCACTCTGGGAACTGAAGCAATACTGTGTTATCTACAAAACAAATTAAAACTGAGCAGCTCTAACAGATATGACAACAAACAGTGCCAAGTAACTTCTAGAATGGAAATGATTTATGGATATCCTTTAATAAATAAAGGAAAGATCCTTCAACTGAATACAGGGTTACTATGAATCTGCGATGGAGTTCTCGAGCCTTACTGGTATGAATCAAGGATGGATCCCTCAGTATAAATTTTCAAGCCCCAATAATCCACACTCTGGGTCTTCTCATGCCATCCCTAGAATCGGCTTTGCTCCTGAATTGAACCTGATATTGGTGACAGAAGAATCAAGCCTGCAATTCCTTTTTCTTGCTTGTGTAAAAGTAGGAAATCTGAGGGTACATGGAGCTCAACTCTCTGAAGTTTAGTCTGTAGTTAATGTAGTCTTAGAGCTTTGGGGTCATTTGGAAGGCATGTTTCTGCAATTCAGTGGTAATGTTGTCTTTGAAAGAGTAGTTTTGCATCTCTAAAGTAAGTTTTAAAATATCTTAAAATGTGGAAGTGGTCTATGTGTATCTTTTCTTGTCTGTCCACAAGAGGAGTCTCCCTGATGCTAATATGAAGTGAAATCATTCAACGAATACATACATGTAAAGTCTAGACTTGTGTGTTTATTAATATGCATGATAATGATGACTAATACCATGTCATACACAAATAAAATAATATAAATGAGCAAAACTAGAATCAGACTCAGAAGCTTTGACAGAACTATTGTTATTGCCAGAAAGACAATCAGAATGCAAACCTTGTCAGCCTGCAAACAAGAATTAGTCAGCTTAATTGTTGCCACATATAGTGTATTTAGACCCTGAGGAGATAAAGAAAAATCCTTATCGTGTTTAAGAAAAAAAAAAAATCAACCTCCAAACCCAACCATTCAATTAAAGCAGTAAGGAGCACAATTTTTCAGCAAAGATTAGAGAGTGATGACATATCTGAAATGTCTGCTTGCAGATTCTCCTGCAAGTCATCAGAAAGGTTTATTAGGGCAATTAGAGATCCCACATGACTTATTCTTGAATATCTTTTCCTATGTTTTTCATTATCAAAAGTATTGCAACGTAGGTTATACATTCCTAGGTGAAAATCAGTAAAGTTTTTATGTTTAAATGCCTGTGCTAGATTATTAAAGCATGTGTTTCCAAAGCAACCTCAATGTTGTGGACACCTTCTGTTACACGTGTCTTTGTTTCCTTTCATTATTCTGTGACTAAAGATGTGGACCAGACCAGAATTTGGGCCCTACACACAGCTCAGATAAATGGGATGTTCACTGAGAAGTTCTGCCCAAGACCTAACTACAGGCAAATAGTAGGGTAGGGATTTTCCTCCCAAGCCAAATAGCAGCTGGGGACTCACCCTGGAGCTACACCACATTCCATACCCTGCAGGCTGTATGTATGTGGCTGTGCTGAAAGAAGTCCTGGGCCCTTTAGTGATGGTATTTCCCTTGGTGTCCTATATCCCTTCAGTTCAAAGCCTTCAGTAATGTAAGTATTGTAGGTTTAAGCTGGTAGCATCCCCCCCTCCCCAGTCCCCAGCAGCACTTCACTTCCTCCCCTGGTGGCCTTTGAAGCTCAGAGAAATATAACTATGCTTTTGGCATGAAAGGCTTGAATTGTCCCTCAAGTAGCCAGAACAGGGGACCCAACAGCACACCCAATGAACTAAAGGTAATTTGAAAAAAGATTGAGAGTCCTTTTTTTTTTTCTATTTGAGCCAGAATTAAATAAGTAATATTGAAGATTACTGTGTTATTTTGATTGTTGTATGCCTTTATTTAGGTTGTAAGCTTATCTGTGCAGTTATTGTGCTTTAAAATATGATTGCAAAGACCCATGTAAGCTTACTTAAGAGTGTGCTCAATTTAAACACTACTTAGTGGTGCAAAATGTGGTTCCAGAAGTCGTGCAAGGAGAACAGTCACAAAATAGTTGTGACAGTTGTGCATAGCTTAGTTTTCTAGTGGAAGTTCAGGTTGCCCCTCTTATATTAGGATTGTATTGATTTTAAAATGGGCTGGCTAGCACCTGCTCAAAGATAAAATTTGACTAGGAATAATTAAGGAAACAAAATGTTGATTTTAATTACGGCATCTTGGATAAAGTTTTAAAAGGATTTCTAAGCATTTTATTGCCAGTGTGTAGTAAAATAAATTGACAGATGAGTGACAAAACCTCCTCTACTGGTGATTATTAGGACAATGTACCAATAAAGCCTCTGGCTTAGGAATCCCCCAAACTACTGAATTCGAGAAACAAAGAAACTTGTTTTATGCATTCTGCTTTTTAAGCATGTTCTTCAAGTTTGTTGACAACCATCAGAATACTATCACTAACAGGACTATCTCTGAGGTGGGTGGTCTGATCCACTATGCAATTATTCTGTTTCCACACTTACCAGTGATTATAATATGGTAATCAAAATCTAGAAAGATAAAAATCAAATAAATCAAATTATTTGATTTAGAACATTTCTAGAAAGCAGGTCTAGCTGCCTTACAACAGGACTACTGGAGATCTCCAGGAGTAGAGAATATTCTCAAAAACACATATAGCATATTTGGAGAAATAAATCTCCAAGGTGTGAAACAAATTGGTTGAATTTGGTTTATCCAATTTTCTTTTTCACAAGCCTCACTTCTTAGCTGTTGCATGGGACCCATGCTGAGCTTTGTAGGTAGAAAGCCTCTTTCTGCAGTTCACAGGAGAATGGTCTATTTGCACAGAGGGGGATAAAGGATTGGAAAAGAGCAGGGGGTTTGGTGGAATAGGATCCGAATTAGATCAGATGATCTCATAAAATCTGAGACAAAGAGGTGAAAAAATGGAGATTTAGGAATAATATGTATAGATTTGCCTGTACTATTTGTTCTCTGATTAGACGTAAGTTGGGTTTTTTAGCAATGTTTTTTGTTATTTTTGTAGCAGAAATTGATTCAGTTCAAATAGATTTTACGTCTGCAGAACAGAGGGTTTCCCAACATACTCCTGGATAATGGCAGCTTACATGATGTTAATTGTGGAGCACTGAAAGCTCAAAGTATGTAGCCTTTGAATTCACACTTTCAAAAAGCATCCAAATCGATGTGAATTTGCCTTTGCTCTTTTCTTTGAACACTTGTTATTTGGTTTTAATAAGTCCCTGAAAATAGAACAAGAAATAAAACATTAAAAAGCCAGAGAGATGGAGGTTCTTATAAATTCCTATTTGTGCATGTGTGAGTTAGGGTGGGGATGTTTGGTAGATCTTGTTGCCTTTGTTGAGAGTAAAAACCAACAAGCAAAAAAACCCATCAAACTGCACAGCTCCCTAGAAACTATTCATTTGCTATTTAGTATATTTTGAACAAGAGCAAACATATTCCTATTATACCTTTTCCCTTTGTCTGAATGAAAATGATAATTTAGTGGTGTTTTTTATTCTATTATACATTTTAGCAATGTATGGTAGCTGTTTTAGCAATTCTACCTGGTTTAGGGGAATACACATTCATTCTCTGTGCTCTCTCATAATGCATTCTGTCTCCCTATTCATGCACCCTGGAAATAAAAATGAATCAAGATTTTTTTTAAAAAATGCAGATTTTCTAGTGAAGTGGACCAGCTATTGAATTGCACTGTGATAGCAACTTCCCATGCCAAAGCCCTGTGATGTGTTTTCAGGTGACAAGTGATGATGGGAGAACCCTGTAAATCTCTGCAGCTCCCAGGGAGAAGCTTGTGTATTCACAGAATCACAGAATGGTTGAGACTGGAAGGGACCTCTGGAGCTCATCTGCTCCACCCCCCACACCCCCACTCAAGCAAGGCCACCAAAACTGGTTGCCCAGGCCCATGTCCAGATGGCTTTTGAATATGTCCAAGGATGGAGACTCCACCACCTCTCTGGGCAACCTGTGCCAGTGCTCAGTCACCCTCACCGTAAAAAAGTGTTTCCTCATGTACAGTTTGGTTCAGTTTGTGCCCATTGCTTCTTGTCCTGTCACTGGGCACCGCTGAACAGAGCCTGGCTCTGTCTTCTTTGCATCCTCCCTTCAGATGTTTATATATATTGATGAGAATCCCCCTGAGCCTTCTCTTCTCCAGGCTGAACAGTGCCAGCTCGCTCAGCCTTTCCTCATATGTGAGGTGCTCCAGTCCCTTAATCATCTTCGTGGCCCGTCGCTGAACTCTCTCCAGGAGGTCTGTGTCTCTCTTGTACTGAGGAGCCCAGCACTGGACACAGCACTCCAGGTGTGGCCTCACCAGTGCTGAGCAGAGGGGAAGGATCACTTGCCACAACCTGCTGACAATGCTCTGCCTGGTGCAGGCCAGGACATCATTAGCCTCCTTTGCAGCAAGGGCACATTGCTGGCTCATGTTCAACTTGGTATCTACCAGGACCCCCGAGTCCTTTTCTGCCAAGCTGCTTTCCAGCTGGGTGGCCCCCAGCAAATACTGGTGCCTGGGGCTGTTCCTGCCCAGGTGCAGGACTTTGCACTTGTCCTTGTTGAACTTCATGAGGTTCCTGTCATCCCATTTCTCCAGCCTGTCCAGGTCCTTCTGGATGGCAGCACAACCCTCTGGTGTTATCAGCCACTTCCCCCAGTTTGTGTCATCTGCAAACTTGCTGAGGGTACACTCTCCCCCATCATCCAGATCGCTAATGGATATGTTGAACAGTATTAGAGCCAGTATTGAACCCTGGGGTACGCTGCTAGTTACTGGCTTCTGACTAGACTTTGTGCCACTGTTTACCACCCTCTGGGCCCAGCTGTTCAGCCAGTATTGAATTCACCTTGCTGCCTTACTAGATTTTTAAAATTACTATGGTATACTTATGTTAAAGCACTACAGCTGGAATGTTTTCTTAAAAATAACATTCAGTTCCTGAATAATCCATATGCAACTGTCTCCAGCAAAATCTTGATTTGACCAAATGTTTCTGCTTCCTACCAGAAAATCAAGGCAAGCTCAGCTTTGGAATTTTTTCAGATGCAAATAACCATCTGATGAATTTTTTCAGATGGTTATTGTGACCTACGCCTTGAGTTAAAATCAGTGTCATAATTCAGTTACCTGGAAGTATTGTCAGTTCATGGAGAAAGCTTGCACTGATTTGGTATGTTCCCTATGTGTTCTTCACTTCTCATCAGGAAATAAATTTTTACTAAAGGTGATGGAGAGGAGAAAGTGAAAAAACCCCCCACCTCTAGGAACTCAAAGCACCTCTACTCCCTCATTTCCCTTCATCTGTTATGCAAAACATAATAATTTTTGTTTCCCACATTTTCCACTCCCTGTGTTCACTCTGTCTTCAAACCTGAAGGTAGAGCAATAAGCCTCGTGATATCCAGAGAAATATGTTGTACAGAGAGATTTCCTTTCTGGGGAATGATCGGATGTGCTGGTGGCAACTAACAGAGAGAGTCGAGTCTGATAGTACTTTGCCATCCATCACATCCTTGATCAAGTTTTTAGGCTTCTCCGAGCATATAAGGCCTGGATAACAAAGCCACAGGACATGGTGCTTTCTGCGTCTTAGTTCAGGTTTCATGTGCTACTTTCATGTTGTTCATAATGAATCATTGCTGACTTGACAGAAGTCAGTGATATCTGTTCAGTTAAATGTGCATTTCTACCAGTTGCACAGATGTCATTCACTCAAACAGTAGCCTAATTTGCATTCTCAGAGCACAGTCCAAGGACTAAATGAATGTGTGAGACTGAAATCCTCCCTTTCTGCTAGCAATTGTTATTCCAAGCCAAGGTTAGACCTACAGCTGAGACACAAAAGATAGATCTCTCTGGTACTGATGCATTGAGAAGATGTCTAATTATAGGGCTGTTGATGTAGATCATATTCTCATTCTTAAATTAATTCAAATCAACTGTATTTCTTTGATGCAGATAATTATCAGAAATTCCCTTTGCATTACCTTGTACATCACTTTTTGTGGTAAGTCACAGAAAGAAGCTGGCAGGCAAGATTCAGTGGAAACCCTCAGAGTCTGCCAAAATATGGCTTTGGTGATGTTAATGTGTAGAGTTTTCTGGCATGAAAAATGAAGTGAAAATTTATTGTGGTGAGCAATGAGGAGAAAATGGTAATTGTATCTATTTGTCATCACAGTATGTTGGGGAGGAATCTTATAAATCTGTGTCTGCTGACCTGAGTACATGTGACTGTTGACTGAACCTCAGAAGGAGGATTTGCCAAAACCTCAGCTGGTATACATTGATACTGTTCCCTTCAAGCCAATGAAGTTGCATTTATTTACATCAGTCAACCATCTGGCTTGTATTTTAGGAACTGAATTTGATTTTCAAGGATCTGGAATTCAATCAGTCTCTGTATTACTTTTAATTTTATACTGAAGGAATTCAAATAATCCTTTTTTCTCCCTTCAAGGTCCCCTCTCAATTTTCTCACTCATGCCCTCCTTTTCTTTGTCATTCCAACAGCTACTTTTTTGGTATGCAAGGTTGGTTTCTCCTCCCTCTAGTCCTGATACAAGGCTGGTGGTCAGGGATGCTCCACAGAAAATTACTGTGCAAACAGGCACACAGCATGCAGCACCCCATTAGACATGATGGAGAATCCTCCTCTAGGGATTCAGTAGCAACCTGGCAGTCAGTATTATACCACCTCACTGTCTTGTTTCTGATGCTTGGCTTGTTTAGAAGTTGGTGAATGTTATTGAACGTTATCTGTTCCTGGTGCAGCAGCTGCATGTGTGAGAGAATAACTTCCTCTGGCACTGTGTTATCTAAAGCTGCATGTGGACATGCATCTTGACTTACTCTAAAGAAGGAAAAACCACAACAAAATAACGCCAAACAGTGGTCTGTTTTGCTCAGTTCTATTTAGAGGTTTATGGAAGTGGCAACTACCTCCAAGCTAATGAAATGTATTTATTTATTTATTTACTTATTTATTTATTTACTTATTTCTTTCTTTATTTTGCAAAGATATAAAATTTCATGGTTCTAGGTCCTGCTTTGTATAGAAGTATCCCAGAATTCACTGGAAGCTTGATGAATTGAGCAGCAGAGAAAAGTGACAGAAATTACATTCTTAAGAGTTTGGGCAAGAAACTTTTATGTAATTCTATAAAACAATAGTGATGATTTTGAATTTTTTCCTTTTCCACTGACATGAAATTAAGATCTTTGGAAGTTTCTCAAGGTAAAACTTGAGAAAAAGAGCTCTAAGGCACTGAGGGGTACACTCTTATTAAAGATATGGCATCTGAGAAACCTGGGTTCATTTCCTTGCTTTCCTTTGTTCATTTAAGTAAGCTGTCTGCCACATCACCAGTGAGAGCCCCGCTACCCACCTGAGATATCATTCTCCCATGACTTGTCCAGAAATTCCATCCTGAAGCCAAGAAGCCAACTTGACAGTCTTTCGAGTGGAAAAATTACTGATCAATTCTCATTATTACTAATCAAGCTTAAGTTAGTGGAATATTATATGGAACTGGAGACTACTTGAGGCCTTTGATTTCCAACCAGCTTGGTTGCCTTTGAGTTTAACATGAATAGACAACTCAAATTCTCCAGTAAAAACTTAGAAGAATTGTTCCTCTTTCCATATTAAATCTTCAGCTGCTTGAACCAAGAAATGCCCAGAGGAATGGAAATACTAACAGAACTTTCCCAAGTTGTGGAAAAGTTGAATTGGCCTTGGTTTAAAATCCGAGAATAGGTTCTGAGTTAGTTTTGCGTTTCTCCAAATACACATGCTTAACCTAATTATACATTAAATGGTTTTCAAAGACTGTTTTCTTTGATCCTTCTAATTTCTGAATGGTGTCTTTAAATGCTCATACCCTTATTATGTGCTGTTAATTTCAAATTGTTCTGCTTACTGCTAGATGTTCTGTTTTTAAAACCTCTTTTGCCTGCTTTTCATGACTAAGTATGATCTCAGATTACCTATTTTCTTTCTTTGCCTACATGCTGTTATTTAGAGATGCAGTAGTTGGTTGCTTGCTGCTACTTTCATTTTAAATCCGAAATCTGACTGAAAATGATTTTATTTATAATGCAGCAGTGGGGACACCTGCTCTTGACATGTGAGAACATTCTGGTGACATAATCAGCTACCAATACTAGAAACAGCACTCTGGGCCTTCATTATAAGCCATGTGATGCTTCCACCGCACTGCCAAGTCAAACATCGTAATTCCACCCACTGAGAAATAACTATTCCCCAGAGAGGGAGCAAGCGAGCAAGTGAGAGAAAGAAAGATTCATGTTGGTTTTGAGTACTGAATGACTTCAAAATATCCCCATGTAATACACTTGGCTTTGGTGTCAGGTGTTTCTTCTGTATTGATGTTCGGATCCAAGACTAATAGGAAGAATTTTAGTGTGTTCTTCTTCCTTGGTTAAAACAGAGTGGTTTATATTTTGAAAGTGTTAGAGTTGTAAAAATTAAGGGAATTACCACAGAAATAGTTTCAGCCTGTTAGTTATTGAAATACTTTGGGCATTACTTTATTTTTATCCACCATTTAAACTCTATAACAGTGAGATTGTTGACTTTTCATAGAGACCACCATTGCAATTAATATCCTTGTAAAGGCTTCTGTGCCAAACTGACCCTTGCAGAGCCCGCAGTCATTTCACAATCTGCGCTGTGAGATATCAGGTGTGCAGAGTATTACATTTCTAATGGAAACAATGCTTTGCTGTCCTGAAATCTGTACTGAGACACCCTAATGTACGGGTTTGTTATCTCTTGCTAACCTGATGCCGTCAGTGGCTGTGTCACCTCTGTACATCTATACCCTGTTTGGAGATAGTCCACGATAAAGCTATGAAGCAGATCTTTGAAATTTTTTTCTTTTCCTTTTTTGCTTTGGTGTTATTTTTATATCCATTAAGACCGGTCTGATTTCTGAAGATCTTCATTAAGATCAAACATCCAGTTTCTCTCCTTGAATAGCAACAGTGAAAGTAATCTTCTTCCAAGCTGCCATCATGGCTTGTCACAAACTGGTTGTCTGC
This sequence comes from Mycteria americana, assembly GCF_035582795.1. Lineage (NCBI taxonomy): Eukaryota > Metazoa > Chordata > Aves > Ciconiiformes > Ciconiidae > Mycteria > Mycteria americana. The sequence goes on from NC_134370.1 coordinate 27,919,576, forward strand.
GTTATATTTGGGTTACAAGATGCATAAAGCACAATAGAATTTGCCCTGCCATCTAGCATATCAGCTCTCGGGCAGATCTGTTTTCTTCATAAAAACATCAGAGTTACTATGTCACTTTCTGCAGGAATCATTTTCTCACCTAGACATTATAGTTTCACAACTAACTGCATTTCCAGTTTTTTGGAAAGTATACAACATCCCGAACACTCTTGATTTACATACCAGGTGGCAGATACGGAAAGTTTCTGCACTCCACAGCAGGGCGGAACGAGAGAAAGGGGTTTACAAATGCATAAAGATGGAAAGAGACTGAGAAGAGGAGTCTTTGAAAAGATCCCAGAGTTCTTTTTCTCTCTTCTGCTATTTGCAAATTTGCTAATTTTAAGTAATTTGTTATTCAGAATTGCACAGCAATGTTCCAAGTGAGTAAAAGCCTCTGGACCATACATAAATGATGTTCTCTCTATGTCTTTGCTATTTGTTGTTGCTATCACTATATGTTACCATGGCAATATTTTTGTGCAATGACTGGTTAAGTATGCTAACAAAGAGGGGGGAGAATATGATCAATTTACTATGCTTTTGACACAGTGTGGTGAACTTAGGAATGTGTTGGGGTTTTTTTCCTCTGAAAAGGAGAAATATGACAGATTTATGTAAGTTTTAGGAGTTTTGTGAAGTAGTCGGCTGCTGGCAGCAAAACCAAGTTTACTTTCCTTAAGGAATGAATACTGGTGTGAGCCACAAACACATACCCTTTGCCATCACTCAAATCAGATATTGTTCATACAGAGATAATTATATGCAGGGCAAGTAAACAATGAATCCAAAATAATTTTCTGACTCACGTGATTGTTCTTTTATGGTCTTGCCACCTTTCATCTAGCTGTAAACACTGTCATTCTCTAAAGTATGCCTTGACTGAGACAAATCACATAACTCTGAGAAACACTGGAAAGCAGTAAAAAAGAGTTTAAGAGGTTCTCATACTGTTTTTTGTCATCAAAGAAAACTGCTGATCAAAAAGTTTAAGATTTCTGGTCTGTATCTGCCAGTCGATTTCAGCTGGTACCTTTCTGTTTCCTCTCCCTCATCTCCCGCTGTATGTCAAGGCTTATTCTGTGCTTAGCAATTCACCTCTTTTTCAAGCTGGTATCTCTCCAAACCCAGTACCAGTAGGAAGCAAAGCTAACTTGTTCTCAAAAGATATAGTTCAATTCCACCTGTCGTTGCTACTCACATATCATAGAGATACCTGTCATGGGACCCCACTCTGCCAAGCTGCCACAGGAAGCTCTAAGAAATCCAAACAAAACGTAACAATAATGTCCCCCAGAGAGACACAGCATCCTTGTGCTGTGCATCGTTCCTATAGAGGAATCATATAGAGTTTAAATGATCAGTGCTCCATGATCCCAAATGATTGGCAATTTAATACTTCACATAAATGACTTCTACGAAGAGAATGTCACTTAGTAAAAGACTTTCAGAAACTGAAAGATTTGAAACCATTTATTAATCCTCCTTTTCTTAATGATGACTGTTCTTTCGGGGAAAAAAAGAGAAGATTTTCCACTTAGCTTCAGATGCTTTCGATGTCAAAGTGCTAATTCTGAAAACAGTAATCATTTTAAGGATATTTCATCTGATTTTAAGAGGGCCAGAGCACACATGCTTCTGATGGAAATTAATGGTAACTCTGAATACTCAGACCCACCCATCTTAGGAAATAACTAGATTTGTTGGCATCTAGATGCTGTATATGACATTCTGTTGGCCTTGGTATCAATGGGATTTTTGCTTATGACTGAAATGGGACCCTCTCACCAAAGCTGGTAAACACAGCTTCAGCAACTTGCATACACCATGTCTGAATTTGACCTAAAGGGAAAGGATGGATGATTAATTTGCTCTTTCTGTTAGCAAATTTTCAAAAAATAAATAAAATGCAGTGCTACACATTGTAGCCTACTGATGCTAAGATCCAGCTTTTAAGTGCTTTCAGGGCTAATGGTGTAGCTACAGTAGCAAGTAAAATTTTAGAGCAAATCCCTTGAACCGTGACAATGAAATTATTGTAGCAGATTTCTGTTGGAAAGCATTTAGCAACTGCAGCACAGTGTTCTTTTTGTACTCTAATCTAGACCTCTTCGTCATTTTTTTCTTGACAGATTTTCTTTCCTGGGTAAGCATTTTGAATGGGACTAGAATATTACTGTTTTTCAGGCTAGATCTCAATAACATTTGCATATTAAATCAGAACTAGGTATACTAACTTCAAAGGAGTTTTTAAATATCATAGCTAGCATGTGCACTGGTGTTGAGAAAAAGTAAAAACTGCACTTTGGTTAGGGATTCTACCTGCCTACCCAGGTTTTTACTTCTGTATCATTTGTGTGAAAAATAACAGGTATATAAAACACCTGCATAAAAAAAGTTGTATGAAATTTGGTTGGCTGAAATCAGTAGGTGTAAATAGGACCAACTTTTAATTACAGCCAATGCCTCACATGGAGAACCCACTGGTTTCTCTTAATGGACAGGAAAACTCTTATCAGAACCCAGCTATTTCAATAGTTTCTAGAAGAATCCAACACAGGATATTTTGAGATGTCTTTGTTACAAGGGGGTGAAATGTTGAGGGATGGCAGCTAGCCTGGTAAAATATGCAAGAAGTATGCAAAAACATGCTAAGGTCAGAACAGAAGTCATTAGAAAGTAGGAGCATAGCAAGGGAAGAAAGAGACATTGTTGAGACACAGGTCAGAGAGCTCTGAGGAGAAATGATCTTTGTAAATGAAAACTTCAGCATGATACAGGGACCCTGTTCCTGAATGGTCACTTAATATCTCAGAATTATATTACCTCCTCATTGTATCATTAGTTCATTAGCTAGCTTTTTGTAAGTAGGTAGGTCTTTATATTAAAATATTCCATGGCACAGAACTGTCATATTTTTGCAATAGTTTCATTCGACTGGTAGGTTCTTTTTTGTTCCATTATTATAATGTCACAAAAAGTTATTTGGTAATACGACTTCTACCCTGGTATTAAATAGCACGTCACCAAATTTTGGAATTCTTTTGGTTTGTTTTCTGTTACCTTTTCATTTTATTAAGACTTAACTCTATCTTACTATGAAACAGAGAGTGCTTTGTCAACTTTCTGTGCGCACGTGTGTGTTTTTTTTTTTAAATTACCTGTTCTGGTTTGAAACTGGCAATAGTTTTCAAAGTGAAAATTTATACCAAACAGAGATGTAAAAGATGACCATTTTGTTAGTGTAATAAAATAAAGAAACTGTAATGTCAATAATTTGTTATTATAAAAACTATCTGAATTAGGATTGAGTTGGAATATCCAACTAGTTTTTAGAGCTGTATCTCTCAAATGATTTCCTTGTAATCGGAGTTAACAGACCAGTGGAGGATGTCCTGGGCATAGAAGCATATTCCAGTTATTTAATGCCAGACCAGCCCCTCTCAGCACCACTTCTCTAGCTTCTCATGCATAGAGCTGTACCAAAAACAAAGGGGCAGACCAGGTTTTTCCTGACAGCTGAGCAAGCTTCAGCTGCTGGAACAGCCCTTTAAGACCAGGAACAAGCTAACTTGATAATGCTGCCCTTATGATGGGGTCTGCTTAGCAACTGGATAGGTCAAGGTGGGAAACAATGTTTGAAGCTCCTTTCCTAGTCTTTTGATGATCCCAGCTTACGTTAAGTAGAGAAATTAGCACGTAGCACATTATAGACAGCAACGATGCCTTTCTATTTGCTAGTTATGTTCAGAAGCTGCACTTAACTAGATCTGTGGAGTCATTCAATTTGTAATAAATAAGTTCAGCTCCCAATTACCCAGCACACTGTTTGTTTTTATTTAACTACATCATTTTTCATTGTGCTGCAGGGTATATTTTGCAAATTATGTCACTTCTATTTACTCTCTTGAGTCTGACTGATGTTAGAGCACTGACCTGAGATGGAAAGTCAAATACTAAAAAGCAAAATAACATTTGGTTCATCACTGTGAGATTCAAATAAGATATTCGCAACCGTTCCGTAAGTCCTGAGCCCAGAGGGTTTTGGGGAGATGTGGGATTATGCTGAATATTAGGCAGAACTACAAAAGCTTAATGAGTAGTTTTCCTGTTTGGTTGATTTTGTCACATCTCTGCTAGAATTCTTTCAAAAACTCGAATCTTTACATTGTAAGGGCCTAATGTCATTAAGTATCTCAGAGGAATATAAAGAAAACTTGACTTCTTTTCTCCTTTTTTTTTTTTCCCCTTTCCCTGGAGGCATGTTTTTTGCAGATTGTAGGGAAGACGAAATACCTGACTAGCTATAGCAAAACATGCGCCTAGCAATGCAGAAGGACCGCGAATGTGCTTGTTGCTTCACTGGTGATGCAAGAGGAGAGATGTCTTGCTGCTCTTGCCCCCATTCCTTTACTACAAAAGAGCAAGACACTGCGGAGCCTAAATTTTATATCTAGGTTGTAATAAATTGAAAAATATGCTCACCAAAAGCTACACTGTCACCAGAATTAGTAAGACAACTGTAAGCAGATTTCAGCCACTGTGGAGATCAGAAAGGAAATTTTGCTTACCGTGTAAAATAGTCTGAAGTGTTTGATGTATGATGAGGTGTTTGGCCACTGCAGGAGATGAGTTTCTGGACTTGATGGACAAAAGAAAGGACAGTGTGACAGCTGCTGTATGTGTACAGTGTAATGGACTCCTATATAAGAAGAAGAATCCATTTGTTTACTGGATAACATGATAGATTATAAACTCCATGAATCTCTGACTTGTGTTAAGTTCTTAAAGAAGCAGATATAGGGTAAGCAGCTAAGTAATAAGGATCCCCACCAATCGGTCAGAAGTTTTCAAACCAGAAGTTCAATGAGAATCACCACATGTGAATGAAAATCACTCACAGAGAGAGAAGTCTTTTCACTGAACGATTTTGTCAAATTGTTGTGTAATAGGAACAACATAAAACTGATGATGCTGTAAGACACGGCATAAATGCATAAGCTACCATTGTGGAGGCTGGAGATGAAAAAGCTGTATGTTTTTAATTTGGGGGCTAAGGGCTATGTGGTTTACAAGGGGAAGAGGAGATCAAAGAAGAGTATGTCAGGTGGTCCCAGAGGGACTTTTAAGTTATAGCAGGGACTGGAGTAATTTGTGAGATGCTTTTAATTTCCAGTGCTACTAGTAGAAGAGAGTTTTTGAATTTTTCTTGCCAGAATTGCTGGAGAAGTAGCTAATAGTTATTTTGTGAAAAAGAGATGCTGGATAAATGGCTAATTTTTAGAGGATTTCTTTGAGCTGATGCATGAAACTATTCTGGTTGAGTTTTGTGAAGATGTATTTTGGATATACGTGCAAAGTGCTTCAGGATTCTTTGAGATGAAAGACTGTCTGTGTAAATACAAGATATTAATTAATTTGCTTCATGCATTTAATTTCTGAGAATACATATGATTCCTGACAAATGAGTTTGTCACAGTTCGTCATGTAACCACTTCTTTCGGATTTCCCCTGCAGACTTAAGAGTGCAGCAGTCAGATTTTATATTTTTTAATGGAGGGTAGATAAAAATGAAATCTGTTTTCATCTTCATTGACTTTCTAAACATATATTTAGTAATTAAAGAAAAAGTGTGCATATATATATAAAGAATTTGAAGCTATCATAATCTATATAATGACTGTACTTGCTATAAAGTATTAAAACTATTTGCCTTTGAAAATAATAATAAGAGCAGCATAGTTATTCTGCCAAAGTTTTCCTGGAATTAGTTTGTTGAAGTATTAAAGTAGCTCTTGATAGAGACACTGCCTTCCCTGTGTGTGTGAATATTTTAGTTTTCTGGGGTTTTTTTCAGGTAGTTTATAATTACATCACTGAAAATTTAAAATCCAGTTGGGAGAATAGAAAAAGCAGTAACTTCCCCCTGCCCTTTTCCAATCTGTGTTTAGAAACTAGATGTGAGAAGGTGAGATGTACTCTTCCTGAAGTCCTGAAAGAATGGAAATAATATGTTTAAATCACTAAGTGCATAAAAATACTTATGTTACTTAAGTTGCATTTGTACTGAAAATTAGTTTATTAATTCTTCAGTTTTCTCGTGAACCAGACATATTTAAGAAGTTTATTTAACAAATAAAATTTCAAAATGCTTGGTTTGTTTATTTTAAGCAGAGTCCAGTTTCCAAGCTAATATAATTGATACATATCAACTTTAAAAAGTCACAGAATCACAGAATCACAGAATCATATAGGTTGGAAAAGACCTTTAAGATCATAAAGTCCAACCGTAAACCTAACACTACCAAGACCACCACTACACCACGTCCATAAGCACCACATCTACACGTCTTTTAAATACCTCCAGGGATGGTGACTCAACCACTTCCCTGGGCAGCCTGTGCCGATGCTTGATAACCCTTTCAGTGAAGTAAAATTTCCTAATATCCAGTCTAAACCTCCCCTGGTGCAACTTGAGGCCATTTCCTCTCGTCCTATCACTTGTTACTTGGGAGAAGAGACCGACCCCCACCTCTATACAACCTCCTTTCAGGTAGTTGTAGAGAGCAATAAGGTCTCCCCTCAGCCTCCTTTTCTCCAGCCTAAACAACCCCAGTTCCCTCAGCCGCTCCTCATAAGACTTCTGCTCTAGACCATTCACCAGTTTCATTGTCCTTCTTTGGACACGCTCCAGCACCTCCATGACTCTCTTGTAGTGAAGGGCCCAAAACTGAACACAGTATTCGAGGTGCAGCCTCACCAGTGCCGAGTACAGGGGCACGATCACTTCCCTAGTCCTGCTGGCCACACTATTCCTGATACAAGCCAGGATGCCATTGGCCTTCTTGGCCACCTGGGCACACTGCCGGCTGATATTCAAGTAGCTGCCAACCAACACCCCCAGGTCCTTCTCTGCTGGGCAGCTTTCCAGCCACTCTTCCCCAAGCCTGTAGCGTTGCATGGGGTTGTTGTGGCCCAAGTGCAGGACCTTGCACTTGGCCTTGTTGAACCTCATACAGTTGGCCCCAGCCCATCGATCCAGCCTGTCCAGGTCCCTCTGCAGAGCCTTCCTACCCTCCAGCAGATCAACACTCCCGCACAACTTGGTGTCGTCTGCAAACTTACTGAGGGTGCACTCGATTCCTTTGTCCAGATCATTGATAAAGATATTAAACAGAACTGGCCCCAACACAGAGCCCTGGGGAACACCACTTGTGACCGGCCGCCAACTGGATTTAACTCCATTCACCACCACTCTTTGGGCCCAGCCATCCAGCCAGTTCTTTACCCAGTGAAGTGTACACCCGTCCAAGCCATGAGCAGCCAGTTTCTCCAGGAGAATGCTGGGGGAAACTGTGTCAAAGGCTTTACTAAAGTCTAGATAGACAGCATCCACAGCCTTCCCCTCATCCCTTAGGTGGGCCACCTTGTCATAGAAGGAGATCTGGTTGGTCAAGCAGGACCTGCCTTTCCTAAACCCATGCTGGCTGGACTTGATCCCTTGGTTATCCTAAAAAAGTCATTATCATTATTTTCTAACATAATAAAACTAAACACCAGAAATGAAGTAAACATGAAGTACTCATATGTAACCACTAAGTTAAATACATGTGTATACATTCAGTGCAGCAGAAGGAAATACCGAATTCTATCACCCCAAAAGAGTCAACCTTTTTTTAGACAAATGACTAAATCTTACAAATAAAAATCAAACTACAATTGGTTATTTAGAGCAAAGGTTTTTGCTATTAATTTAATTACAGTTAAAAACCAGTGATTGGTGTTCCTTCAATTTCAGTCACTGCTGTAAATATAAGTCAAGGGCTGGTTTGGTTTCACATAGGAAAATTGTCAACATTGTGTTTCTGGTATTAGAGTAAATATGTAGGGGAAATCACTTAAACTTGTCATATTTCAATATAAAATATTCTAATAGAACAGCAGATATGGAATTATTGACATGAATTTACTACCGTTAAAAAAATGTGTTTTGAAAGCAAGATCATTAAGATATCATCTGCAGTCTTGGAAATTTACAGCTTGTACTGTTTATGTAAATACCGTGCAGGAAAAAAAAGTCTGCTCTCTAGGCCTACCATCAAGAATGCACAATCTATTGCTCTGAAGAGAATAGCTGCTAGGAGAATCGATGCAAATGCAGTTTCTTTTCTCAGTAGAAAGCTCCTGAACAGGGTTCAGCCTAAGTTCAAAGATTTTGTTGTGTGGAAATACAATATGGTTACACTATGCTACACTTCGAGGTTATAGATTCATCACCTTAGGTGGAAGATGCATAACTACTTGGCTGACAGGCATATGAACATGTTGGCTTGACTCCTTTTATCTGGCTTTCATGATTTTTGTATTTCCTTATTCAGGCTGAGCCTGGGCAGTCTTAGTTATGGCATCTCCACATTTTTATTTCACTTTTATGTCTTTTCTGGAAATAGGTAAGGAATGAAATCCCTTTAAAGAGAATTGGTTGTTTAGATGTGTATTAAAATGCATGTAGATTAGAATACAAGACCTTTAATTTTTCTGATCCAGACAAATTCTCTTTTATACAGTAAGACCTTCTTTTTCTCACAACATAATCCACAGCCATTTCCAGTGAAGGTAACGGAGCTAGACCAGCATGAAACTGGTGCCAGATTTTGACCAGCAATATCAGATGCACAGAGAGATGTATAATAAGAGATCCTGACTCGAACCATCAATAAGCCAGCATTATATAGATTTTAGTTTGGTTTTCTGTAGGAAGAAAGTTTGTGCATCCATACTGTCAGTGTCCAGCTGCCTGTGATCCCCTGTTGATTTTTAACCCCCTTGACTGCTTCCAAACCCAATCTGAAAGATGAGTAAGGATGTCTAAGATAAATACTGTGCTAGAAGTCCTGAAACTTGGGAGCCAGAGAAGGGAGAGAAACCCTAGAAGTGCTCCAAATTAAGGAAAGGCTGCAGGGTGGGCTCAGAAAACCTATGGAGGCAAGTGATCTTGTCGAATGCCTGAGGAATAGATGGGGCAGCTGAAGCTCGTACCTCTGCAAGTGTGCAAGTCCATCAACATGTTGCTGTGTGCACTACAACATGTTTCATTAGCTTAAATGCTCAAAAAGCCATTCCTCTGGCAACTAAAATAAATTTTCAGAATGGTGATGTGGTTCCATGAGCAGGATTTGGAAATTCCTGCTCAAAGGGGAACTTTGCATCATCTTTCTAAGATACTGTTTTTCTGTATGCATCAATCATGGAAGGGCTCATAAAAATTGGTTTGAAAATGTAAGAAGGAGGCTTCGTTCACTCTGGGAAAATGCTGTGCATTTCTGGAGCTTGATCTATAATTTTAATGTTTGGTATGATGTTGGATGAAGGGCCAACATACTTTTCCAGCTAATATATTTGATTGTATAATTACTGATGAGGCAACAGTACTGATCTGATTCCCATTACAAGCAAGAAACATACAGCAAACGTGGTTCTGCATGCATACTGTCAGGTTCCAAGGGAACCTGGGTGAAGAAATGTCTACTCTAATGTTGGAAATATTACCAGCCAGACGAAGAAAAAGAAAACCTCCCTAGAGGTAAAACTAAATAAATCAGCTTTTTGAAAATAAATATTTTGTAAATACTTTGTTATTATGGATAAAAATGGAAATACTTGATCATGAAAGCAATTCGACTGAAATGAAAACGATAACTGAGTTAGGTTTGGCTGAAAATGGTCGTTAGAGGTAAATGGTGCCCTGTTATCACTTGTTTCAATAGAGGTGGGTTTCATACAAACTTCATGAAGAATTTTCTGACAAAAGTAATTCACATTGAAACAGTTTGATATAAAGGCATCCTCTCATGATTTTGGTAAATAAGAGATACAAAAGTATCATTTAAGGAGGTTAAAATTATTCTTTAATTTCTTAATTTTTCATTCAAGTATTATTTTTGTTAGAAGCTGGTAGCAGGCACAAGTAAGGGAGAAGTAGGCCTGTTTAGAAACAAAGTCTATTTTGAAACCTATGGATCCTGACAGATTCAAATTAGTGAAGTAATTGAAGTATAAACGGAAGGAAGTGGCATAGTACATGTTGTCATTACATACCAGCCAAATGAAGGGAATGTTTACAACAAAAACAACAATAACAATTACTAATAATTGCCTTGCATTTTAGAGCAGGCCTAATGGATTGTAGCACTTCAACTTCAGTGAGCTGGGCATGGCATAAAATTGAGGCTTCATCCAAATGAAGTGATTAAAAGATACCTGTAGACTGTTCAGAGGAGGCAGGGGAGACCCTGGATTTATGCATTTTGACAAGATTGCACTTCGGATAGTTGGGTCAAGATGTGACTGAAACACTAAAAACTCCGTCTGGAGCTTTGGTAATTGTGGTATTTGATGTTTTGTTCTACGCTTGTACTAGAAGTAGTTAATGAATGTGAAAATGTAATTGTGTGTATGTTTGTAATATCAAAATTACAATTTAGTCCGAGCAAAATGATGGCATTTTTATTCACATTTCTATAGCTGTTGGTGCATCTGTTTTCAGTTGTTTGATGAGAAATGCTAAATGCCTCTTTCCGTGTTTATTTACCCTGTACCTGGTTTCAGGTTTTGTAGTAGAAGAGTATATTGAAACTTCTATATATAAGGTTATCCAAATCTGGCTATATATCAGGGGTCTACAATGTGTATACTTTTTAATAATAATAATCCTTACTATTCATCTGTGACTGTATTTTTGTATTATGTATATCATGCACATGGAATAGCTGAAAAAAATCCCAAAACAAAATTGAGGTTTGTTCCAAAACTGCTTCTAAACCCACAGTTCTTTCGTTGTTGAAATATTTAAAAATGAACTCTTAAATATTTACCTAAAAATTGCTGAAACATGCTCCAGTTTTCCAAGTCCCATGAAGAACAGGAATTTGTAATCTCTCTGATAAACTTGTGTCATTATTGTTGAGATCCTTGAAGTTTATTGTTTCAAATCAAGCTGATGACTGGTGAAAGCAGTATCTTATGGCCAGAAAAGTTCCTCTTTTCATTCTCTTTAGCTCCTCTCTTAATTATTACATACTTCCTTAGACGCTTAGCCTGGGTAGAAATTACACTTTTACCCAAAATAAATACAAATATTTACCTAGAGGATCAGGTTTTTCCTTGACTGAAAACAACATATTTGTGTCATGTCAGTTCTGGCAAGGAAGCCAGATTAGACATTCCCACCTCTCTCTGCCCCCAGACATTCATTTCGGTGCTGCAGTTCATTGCCTTTTCAATTCACTGGTACAACAGCTTTTGAGAATAAACTGCAAACCAGTCAGCTACAAAGTTCCTGGTTTTAGAAAAACAACCAAGCAAAAAGCCCAACCCTCTGCAAAAATAAAGAGAATCTGACCTTAAATAAAGATCATTTCAACCCTGCAATGCAACCGTACAAACAGCAGTGTTGGTAGAACAGAGGAGGCAGTGACCAGTGATGCAGGGCTCATTAGCTGCAGTTGATAAGATCACAAAGGGCATTTTCCGGAACTTTTTTGGGGGTTTCTCCTCCAAGTTTCATGCACTGTCAAAATCTGAGACTTTCCATGTTGACTAGGAAGGGAATTCAAACTTCATGCCAATATAATTGGGAATTTTATGTAAACACAATGAAAGATTAGATGTACATAAGAGTAGCAATAAGGACAATGGAGGCAGCTGAAAGCAGCTCCTGGTACAGAAATGAAGGAAGCAGATGGACTTTGAGTACTCCTGGATTAGGTGAAACCTGTACTAAGGGGTGCTTATATAAGTCCAGGACATTAAGACATTTTTCTAAATTATCTTTCCAAACTGGGACAGATTTTTACTCACTTGAAAGTTTAAAACTTAAAAACTATAATGTTTGTTAGGGCAAGTCCTAGAAGTTTAAAATTGCAAAACCATGTTTTTTAGGACAAAACCCTAAACTTTTAAAACTGCAAAACTATAGTGTTTGTTAGGACAAAAAAGTTGGCATTCTAAAATCGTTATGTCAAACACGAGCCTAAAGCCATGTGGTAGTAAGTGAGATATAAGCCCTTCAGAAAAAAATAGGAAGTATATTAATTAAACAAGAATTAAAACCATAATTATATCTATTATTAAATGCACTTTACAGATGTCCTTGCAGAAAATCTGGGGAGCATTCCTCAATGGTTAGGAAAACTGAAATGCAAGGATTTTTTTTTTTGTTATTAGTGTGCTTCATCTCATCTCAATTTGTAGCATTGATGGTATTTAAAAGTGGGTGCACCTTTATTTTACGTGACTCTTCATTACATGTTCATTGCGACTCTGACTAACATTAATCCAGTTGGCGCAGAAGGGTTTGTTGAATCTGAGTTTCTACCTTTGGTAGAAGGCAGAGCTCAACTCAGTGAAGGTTAACGAATAGAAGATGTATTTATAAACTCTGTAAACAAAGAATGACTAGATCACTTTTGTTGGTGAGTTTTACGTAACTTTTTTGTTTCATTCAGGTCCTGGTACAAAGTCAGCTGAGGCCAATGTAAGAGCAATGTGATGGGAGGCATAGAATGGATACCTCATGTTGTGATGGTACAGGATGCCATGGGTTCCACTTCTGGCTTAGCTGAACCCATCTTTTGTGATCTCGGGTAAGTCACTTACCTTCTCTGTGTCTTAGTAGCAGTTACAATTCTCCCTGTCTCACAGGACAATTCTAAGTAAATAGGAAGGTGATGAGAATATGATTGCATACATAGAATTGTCTCTGATAATGACTTAGTAGTGTGATTTGTTGTTGCCAACCATGTTGTAATTAATTGTAAAAATGCTGTATTTCACTTTCACTATTTTGGGGGTTATTGCCTGTACCGTTTTTCCTCAAGCGCTCCTTTCTCTCAGGAATACTTTTAAGAGTAGAAAAAGTAGTCACTTGCCCGCGGCAACAGACTGCCTACCTTGTCTTTCCCATGAAAATAGTGTTCAAGTAGTACCCAGCTCAGACAGCTAATCTGCTCCCATTCCTCCTTGAGCAGAAGCCAAGATATAGCAGCCATTGCTACCTGTGCCCTCAGTCATGCCTCCCTTGTCCCTTGTGGCTGCAGGTTGACCTACCTGTTCCTCCATTTCACTCCTCCTCTGCATGAGAGACAACTCTGGTCTAGCTACTCCCTCTCCCTGCTTACCCAGCAGTCCAGAACATGAGGAGGGAAAGGGTTACTGCAGTGGGGAAGGTAGGGAAGGGACTTCTTGAACAGTAGTAGGAGGCATCAGTTAAAGAGGAAAGGCTGAGGGCTGGCTCCTGGAGATGGTGGGGAGTTCTCCAGAACCCAGTGTTTTGGCTGAACTTCACTGAACCTTATTTGTAGTACCCAAAGGCTCTCATCTGACTATGAGAACTATTGGATAACCAGAACTGTTTTTTTCCTGAACATAGATTACAACCTCATCAGCAGAGAGTTTCTCTGTCCAACTTCATTTGTGAGTTGATACTTACTTTAAAGTTGTGTCCAAGCAATTTCATTTCTTTACTAACAGCTAACTAACAGAAAAATTGTGTACAATTAATTCTTTTGGAGATAACAGAAAAAGTTCATTGTTGTGACTTTTTAAATTCTGGTTATAGATTTCTACTTAGAAGAGAGCTTTTTGATGTTTTTTATTACTGTTGTTTTATTCGTCTCTATCTTATCTAAATGGCCAGTTAAAAAGCATCCTAGCTATTGTAGTTCATGTCCAAAAGCTGTTATCATTTAACAGCTGCTTTTGTTGTTTTTATAACCATATGCCACTTAAAGTTTATTTGATCTCCTTAAATGACCTTATTGTGGTCTCTTATGCAATCCTATTTTAAAGAGATTTAGGTGCCTACAGCTGGAAACAGGCTCAAAGTGGGATTTTCAGAAATGTCTAACAGTCGGACTTGCGCCAAAATCAGTGGCTGTCAGGCTGCTGGTAAATCCCGCTAGATTCCTGTCTATCCTTTTAGAAACCTCAGTGACCTTGAGGATAACCCACAGAGCCCTCATGTTATGCCAGTGAAAGCAAGAACTCCCACACGGCTGCCTGTGGTATGATACTGGTGAAGTGGGAATGCCTGGAAAGCTGAAGTTCATAGCTTGATTGAGAGATCAGGTGGAACAGCAAAGTGTTCAAATAGCAACCAAATCTCAGGAAAATAATGGATGTGGATGTGAAGGTCATTAGCTATGTTTCTTTTTTGTTTTATTTGCCTACTGGGTCTACCTCAGCTCAGGCCTTAATAATAGTGGCATCCTCTGAGTAGTTCTCAAGAGAAGACTAGATATGGTATGTCCTGGTATAGTCCGCACCATGGCAAGCAGGAAGACTCATAACGGTCTGCTCTGAAACTTAAAAGCTCTATAGGAATGTTACTTATGGTATGTATATCCCATACCTGCCCTCTTTGTCTTCTTGGAATGATAAACTGAGGCTATTTCAAACAGAAAATGTGTACACTCAAAGATGTTTTGCGTACAGTGGCAATTAAGGAGTTAATTTAAAGCAAGGAGGCAAGGATGGAGCAGGGACACGGTAGCTTATGGGTAAAAGGCTGATCACAAGTTAAACTAGCAAGCTATAAAAGTACTTCTCTGGTAGTTAAAAGTGAGTCTCTTGTGCAGCAGAATGAAACACCTTGTAACTGAAAAGCAAGCCTGTTACTTAGCTTGAGTTAAAAATGTATCTGTTTATATTGTAACAACCTGTGTTCCTTTTGGTTATAGCCTGAAAGCTCTAAGCACATACCTCAGTTCCACCTGAGCTGCAGTTTAGGAGTCTAGGACCAAGAGAAATTTGCATATAAACTATGCCTCATTGCTTAAGTGCCTGTTAATCCATAGGCACCTAGTTTTCTTGCCTGTAAAATTGCTTTAGTATGTGTTCATGGTGCAATGCGATGCTGTGCAGAACCCCAAGTCTGTATGAAGTAATAGTACAGAATCGTGCAGATATATGAGTCCAGAAGCAATCTGCCTGCATTAGCATGGTCCTGAAATGAGCTAATGCACAGCTGTTTGTTTAAAGCTATGAGTTTAGCTGTCATGTCTTCATTGAGTAGAATGAGATTAGGAGTGGCAAGGAAGGACTAGTATGCAAGTGAAAGATGCCTGGTAGCTAAGAATTGTTTCCTAATGCCGCCTCCTCTTTCTCCACTTTCACTTAAACAAGCTGGTAGCCAAGATTAGTAAACCCTCATATATTTGGCTGGGCTTCTGGTGCTGTGCAGAATCCATCAGCAGAATACCTTCTACAGCAGTTCACCTGTGCTTGGCCAGGCATTGACCCCTGGCACCCCTCTCTGAAACAAGGGAATTCTCCTGATTCCTAGCATAATTGCAAAGTAAGAATGAACCCTTGCATCATCTCTAAGCTACAATTAAATACCAGATGACAAAGCTGCTCAGAAGTAGGCATCTGTCCTACTACTGTAGTTAGATACAGTTAATTGCCTACTAACCATTACTTGACTTCAACAATAGAGAGTCTGCACAAGTTTTCTAGGAGATTTAATGGCAGAGAGAGACTGAAACAGTAATGTTGAGTTATAGTTAATCAGAGCAATTCACTGAAACAGCAGACAAAAATCTGGCTTTCATGACCTTAAATTCTTTATGAACAATTAGCAGGAAACAATGCAGAAAAGCTCTTCTTGAGCTTGAGAGGAAACCTTGCAGTTTTCAAGTCAGGCTTATTTTATTAACCAAGGTTCTGGATGAGTTAAACACAAGTCTTTTCAAGTAATATCAGTGAATCTTTTCTGTAGCATTGTCATCATCATCTTTCAGAAGCTGATAGAAACAAATTTCCAACTCCATAATATGAATTTCCTTGAAGCATATTGTAATAGTCACTGAAAACGTACATGTCTATCAATGATGTTTGGGTGTTGAGATGACAAAAAAACCCCAACAACAATTAATCTATATAGTTATGTGCTGTCTTTAGCAAGTTATAGAGATTTTTCAGCCTGAAATCTAAGCCTTCTCAAGTTATAAGGTATCTGTGATCCATGAAAAGAAAGAACTGAGAAAAATAAGTCCAAAGTAATAGGCTTGTATTTTGCATGGAGCATCCAAAATAGTCTCAACTGTTCCTGGCTTTGGTGGCTGAGCAAGCATAAGAACAATTGGAGCCATTTGCCTAATATGATTTAAATGCTGTCCTAAAGCATCCAACTGCTGTTTCCAAAGAAAGAGGAGTGAGTTGGGGGGAAGATGAACAAAAGAATGTAGAAACAGAAAATATTTAGAACTTGGTTAAAATAGAAATAATGAACTGAAGCTGTGTTTAAAAATTATTATTCCAAAGGGATGGAGAAGATGAGTGAACAGTATCTTTTGGATAGGTGTAGCTGGACTTATGATCAACTGAGTAAAGTAATAAGCTTGATGCATTATAAGATGTCATGCAGTTTGCCTAGTCTATCAAGAATAAGCATGGACGATTCTGCTGCAAAGTGAAAAGAAGAGTATAAAGTGTTAATGAAGATGGTTTTATTCTCTGTCATTTACAGCAATTTCTAGGTGCAAAGAGTGTGCTGGTCTTTTTTGCCCATTTAGATTTGGGTTGTTTTTTAATGTTTCGTTGAAGTAAACCGTCTGGACTTTTGGGTGCTATTCAGCCTGCAGAGATTTTTGCACAAGTACTGTATTATAGCTGGTATTAATTTTCAGGAGGGAAATTTATAGGCTTTGTATGGGATGCTTGTAAACCTGTACCACATCTGCAGGTGTGGCCATTATATCTATTAGCTCAATTCTGTTTTCAGGTTTCTCTGGGGATGAGTGATCCACAAACTGCAATAACATATAATGTTGTATTGAAATTAATGGTTTGTATATTGTAGTGATTCCCATTTTCTAGTCCCCAGGCTCTGATTCCTCTGCAAGCAAAATCTTTCACAGGTATAAGCATCAGTTCATTGACAAACTTAAGAATGTGCTTAATTTTAAACATATGAATAGTTCCCCAGATATGTCATTAAAAGGTACCAATAGCAGAACTTCACATTTCATACAGTATTTAGCAAATACAGACAAAGGATACAGGTGTACTGAAAGTCAGAATTTTTTCCCAAAGCGTCATTTCTAGTTCATGGCGCTATTAAAAGCAGCAGTGTAAGAATGAAAGCATGTACACAATGGGAACAGGATTAGCCTTAAAGTTTATAGCATTTATAAGGAAACGAGAGTCACAAGGGCATTTTAAAGGACTGTCTCACTCTATTGTACATGACTATATTTCATCACTTGATTATCACAGGTATATGTAAAGATAGCTAATGCAGTAGCTGGAAAAATAGTTGTGGCAGCAAAAAAGACAGATTCACTAAAATATCTGCCTTTATACTCTTTAACATCATCCAATGCCATGAATTATAAATGCTCTAGAATGAAGTCATTTACAAGCCATAATTGTTAAATCAGAGGTTGAACTGAAATTTTTCTGTCTACATCAAACTCTGAAATACAACAATGAAAGGAAGTTGGCAAAATCAAATGTGCGCTCAAAAAAAGCAAGGTACAACAGATTCCCTAACTTTAGATTATTTGAATAAAAGAAGTCCTAAAATACCTAGGGAAGTTTTTTAAATTATTATGATGATGATAGAAATACAACCATCAATTATCCTAACCTTGTTGAACTAAATAGTTCTTTCTTGTGATGCAGATGCTGGCACTGGGAGAAATTTTCAGGTGACTGGCCAGATCTTTATTTGGTAGAAAATTTGCATTTAGTAGAACTGCACTGACTTGGTTCTGAAGTTCTGTTTCCGCTTCTGTTTGTACACTTACCTCCTGGTTGCTAGCAGTGTCTATGTTTTGTAGCTCTTAGCTCAGTCATAAAAAGAAAATATTCATCTGTTAGCAGTCCTACAGAGAACTGTGTTTTCTCACCAAAGTAAAAGTAATATAAGTATACAAACTTCAAAAGTTCCTTTCTTGTGTTCTTATCTACCATTATGAGCAGGGAATTAGTACAACACATTTCTAGGCAAAGCTAAAATTGTTTCTAGCTCATGTCACAAATACTTTTTTATCAGATCTGAATATAACCAACAAATACATCCGACTGAATCCTACATATCTCAAACTTTGAACTTTACACCAAATAGGATATAATCATAAAAATTCATAGCATAATTTTCACTCCTACATTTTACAGCTGAGATTTGCAGAGGTGACAGGACTTTTTTCTGGGAGAGGAAATCCAATATATGTCTAAAAGGCTATGAGATCATGAATGGAGGCAGTAATATATACACATGAAAACTAGTAATATATAAATATTCCTGTTGAGAACTATTCTGAACATGGGAAGTTTTCATGAATTCCTTAAGGGCTGGTCAACCTAGTCAGTTTATTTGTAGTCAAACACTGGAATAGATCATGCTACCAGGACATCTGCTGAATAAACTGAGCCATCTGCTTAAAAGCTGATGGCACAATATAGAACACAATGTTTATAATCTCTACAATTTCAGCACAACTAGTTTCTCATTTCTATAAAAATGTAATTAGAGCAAGTGTGTTGCAGTTGCAAAGCCAAGTTTCCACCCTTCTGCACTCTGAGCACTCCTGATGGAGAAGGAAACAGAGTAGACATTGCCCCTGACGCCTGGGCCTGTAGGTCCAAGATATAAGCAGATGATGGAGAAGAAATACAGCTGGGAAGAATGGTCCTCCTCCCTCTCTGGCACACAGTCCTGCAACCAGCCTAAGCTATGCTGGGTGGAATTTTGAGGAAAAAAATGAACTAGAGCTCACATGCAATATTACACTTGACTAGGTGTTAGTTTTTCCTCTTTCTGCAGCAAACAGTCGTGAAGGAGGAATAAATAAATACCCAGCTATTAAGTCCACTGCCAGGAAATCAGACTATGCTAAGCTGGCTTTCCCCTGGTTAAAGTAACTTCACATTCAAAGGGAATTTACATGATATCAGATGAAGATGCATTTCAAGTTCCTGATACTAACCATTGTAGCCTGGACCAGATAATGTTCAATAGTAAAGTGAAGGATGGGTTATTAATGTGGTTTGCTTTTTTAAAACTTTTTTTTTCTGTTTGAAACTGCAATCTGTCTGTGATGTTAAGGGAAAAATGCATTTATGTCTCAAACTGATTTAGTATTTGGACTCAATTTTAATGTGATGCAAAACCGTTCCACTTGAAAAGTGAATCTACTTTTATTTTATGCTTACAGTAATGGGCTAAGGTTGGAGAGCTCTAGGGGGTTTCACTGAGAACAATTCATCCAAATATTGTCATAATTCAGATCATATATTTTAAGCGTAGTGGGTGGATTGTTGAGTAACACCTGCCCTTATTGCCTTTAACCGGAACCAATGTTATTCAGCCCTATCATAAAAAGCCCTTTTCCTCTTCCACCTTCAACCTGTTACCATACTGCCTTTGTGAAAATACAAATTGGCTTGGATTCTGTGCTATTCCTGAATTGTGTTTGTTCAAGGTGGATTCTGTGTGTCTGCATGGGTGGTACACTATAAATTTTGGTCCTGCCTTTCTATTTTTTACACCTATAGTGTATGGTAGATGGATCCTAGGCCTGTTCTGTAGTAAAACGTATAAATGTCTCCCTTGAGAATTATATTTAGATAGGTGTTGCCAAAGTGCAGATTACTCTTCCAGAGCCTTTCCAACATATCCTGGCCTTGCCTTCAGGGAGAGCATTGCTGGAAATGGTAGGTCTCTAGATAGCTGAGGGATTCCTCATGTTTAGGGAATTCCTCTCTGCAACTGTAAGGCACATGACCCAACAGGTCCTTGATATTTTCACATCTTTGATAGTTGGTCTCAGTTAATTCAGCAGGCAAAATTACTTAAGTAGATAGAGACTTGGGTGTCAGCCTTCATGCACGACATTTTGTTAGGGCAATGTGGACAGTAGGTAAACTTTAACCCATTGTTGTGTTAATACTTTCGTACCACATGTAACATTATTTCAAAACTCTCTTTAATACAGTTTCAGTCCATTTTATATCTAATATATCTAATTAATTTTGGTCAGCAAGCTGAATGAGAGGTCATGGCAAAGAATCCAGCATGACTTAGAAGAGGGAGTTTTTGATAGGCACAATATTTAAGCTATGTAATAAGATCATGCATTCTTGTGCTATTAATGTAATTGTTCTTAGATTTTTTGTTAATTAAGAGGTTTTTTTCTTCAAAACAAATTATGTAGTATCCTTTCCAAACCTTCCTATGTAAGAGGTCTGTTTTTTATCCTTTTATGTATATTAACTTATATGTCTGCAAAATTTCTTTTCTATGCATGCAATCACTTAAATTAAAATAACAGATACCTTTCTACTCAAATTGCAAAATCAGTTCAATGTTTAAGCATTTACTCATCTTAAAGGTGTAAATAATCCTGATGAGTGCAAGCACCCTGAGAAAATGCCAAATGTGCTTTCGTGATTTCAACAGAAATTATGTTTTAAAATTAGGCTGGAATAATTTCTAACTACGGTTGTGAACGTCATGTTTTCCTCACTTTAAAAAATATCAATGTCATCTCAAATTCTTCTTTTGTTGATATTTTTCACATTATTGTTTTGCACTGAAACAGTGATCATTATCTCTCTTAGATACAGAGGGAACATATCTTTCTGGAGAGTTTTATTTTCTTTCTCTCCACTTGCAAACTGTTTTGCATGCCTAGGACCATTTTTTTTAACCTTGCATAGTCCAGATGTTCCAGACTTCAGAATTCCAAAATTCCATGAGGGAACCCTGGCTTTTAAATAAGTGCCAGTGTGGGTAAGTATAAAATATGTCTAATATGGAGCTCAGTCCTCAAATGCTAGCCAAGCAGCTGGCAGTTAGGCTGACATTGATCAAAAGACACTACTCCTGATTTTGTGAAGTCTGCCAAGATGAAAATACTTCTTTCAATCTGGCTCTGCCATTAAGGCGGTTCTCCACATATTTTAATGCTAGGGTTAAGCCAGATCTCTTTCATGTTACATACAAGCATGTTTTAGCCAGAGAAAACAGGCTCTCTAAAGGCATCACAATAATGGGGTGATTTTAAAATCTCCCCTGAGTTTAATAAAAGGTGGTAGTTGCGGTGAAGTTTCTCTGATAGGCCTTTCTGTTAATGCTTATCTAGATAATGCATCTTCCAAATGTTCTGACCAGAGTGTTTGTGATATTAAGAAGACTTTGTCATGTAGCTCCACATATGTTTTTTCTGCACCTTTTTTATTATGAGTTTGGGTTAGAATTTCACAGCTATGTTGAAGGATATTTTGTATTCTCTATGCATCTAGCTATAGTCATATTGAATTCCCCACGGGAATGGGGGAAGAATAGACTTTTAAAAGACAAGCTTGTTGAAATGAATGCAGTGGTTACTGCCCAATGCCAGCTGAGTTATCACGGTACAACTGCCTCTTTAATATGGTATCTCATGAACAACATGCGTTTTGAATGCCTGATGGTCGATGCAATATAGAACAAGTTACCATCAAAGGGAACGGTGTATCAAAGTGCTCCAGATGTAGATGAAATGTGTATTTTCAATTGATTTGCATCTTTGGGAAGCAGAGAGAGAAAATATTTTCTGGCGGTGTAACTAAGCATAGTTCCATTGATTTTTGGTGGCAATTTAAAGATTACAGAGATCTTAGGGCCTGGCTGCCTAGTCAAAGACTAACTGCTAAAGCAGACTTACTTCAGATTCACTGCAAATTGGAATTTGGCTTGTTGCTTCCAATTTCTAGTTCATCTGGGAACAGATAGGAGGAACTTTTTTTTTTTTTTTTTCATTTTTTAAATGCAGCCTGATATTTAAGCTCCTGCATGAAACTTTGATTGGCAGAATTAAAAGACCGAGAAAAAGCAAGGCAGGTGAACTTTTTGATAAGCTTATAAATTGTTCTAGTGAAAGATTTAGATCAGTATCTCAGTGGACAGTTCTACAAGCTCTTTCATATTAATATTAATTTATTTATTTAAACTGCAGTGAAAAACTTCTTTTGATATATGTGACCATTCTTTAAAAAAAATAATAATAAATTGTGGCTTTGCCTTCTGAGATCTTTCCAGTGGCCAAACATATGCAACCCTTAAGGAAGACACCTGACTTAATACACAGATTGTTAGTTTGGTTTTATTTATTTGGGAAGCTTTGTGACTAAAGTTGCAGTTAAGTACTGTACATTGCTCATCACAGAGCAATGCAGTAGGGCCTGACTGTCCAGAGACTAGAAAGCAAATAGCCTCAACTACTCCTGTCCTAATACACAATACACAGCCCAACACTCTACAGTTGTGTATAGCTAGTTGGCCACATAGTCAGTTCATTTATCTGACATACAAATACACAGTCCTTAGTATCCACAGCACATGTTTTTTGCTCTTGTCCTGCCTAGAATTTTTTGGCTTGCCAGTAACTCTTTGAGCTGGGTACCAGGTATGTGGTGTTCTTCAAACCATGCTTGGTCCTGCTTGCTTACAGTTCTCATTTTCATTCATCTGACAAAATCTGCAATTTTGAGGTCAATAGAGGGCCCTGACATCATTTTCATAACTTGCCAGTTCTCACTTATACTTGTTTACAGTCAAGTAGGTGTAAGCCAAGAGTTAGAATCAGTTGATGTGTTGGACGTATCATATGACTGTGTTCTGCTGTATTGGCTCAGTTAGGGGTTTGGAAACACTTTAAGAGTATTGATTGCATTTCAGTAAAGAGTGTGTCAAACAGACCTACCTTCTCTCTTATTTGTAATTACATGAACTGTTACTCTTCCCATTTTTTGAGTACAAAATGAGCTTAAGCAGCTATTTCAAGAGAAAAGGAGCACGTATTAGAAAAGCATTGGAAAAGTAGTGTGTGTGTATATTTATGTATATGTGCATAAGCTTCCTGTCAATAGGAGTTACAACAGAGGTTCCGAAAATAAATGATGTTTGATCCAAAACTATTTTTTTTCAAGGTTTCCATTACCTATATTTGACTTTGGTGTTGCCTTCCGTGGCTGGTCAGCTCTAGGATTCACTAATAATGTATGTTGTGCTAAAAACCTATTCCCACTAAATAAAAATTCTTATTCTCTTACTGCAGTGATTTGCTTTATATGTTTGCCACAGCTTTAGAGACATAATATTCAGAAACATAGTTAAGGCCTTGACACAGTTGACAATTCTTACAAAAGGACTAGAAACAGTTCTGTTGGCAGACCTAGACCCAGGTATAGCCTTTTACAACAGAGCTGGGAAAGCTTTGAAAATGCCTGGCTTTAATTAAACTCTTAGAAGTTTTGAAGAGCTCTCCAATTTACATCTGTTTCAACTTGTCAGCAGATCACAAGTTCATTTCTGAGCTGCTTGCTCTTTTGGCATCCATGGAGAACATTGCAGCAGTCAGCCATCCCTGTAATCCTGTTCAGTATCCTTCTGATTCATTCTCTACACTGGATGCTACAATCTATACAGTGATGTAGTTAGAGGCTATGTAACAAACAGCTCTGCTGCCTTCACTTTATGCTACCCGTGGATGAAGACTTAGAGAATATATCAGAACTATGCATTTGGCCATCTCAGGATAGCTTCAGTGACTTTATGGAGAAAGTTGGAATTATTTGGGTGTGTATGCAGAGAAAATCTTGTATGTACTCTGTAGTTTATAGTTAAGCAAAGGGAATTCTGTCACCATATGGATATCCTTTTTTCAGTGTATAGATATTCAAGAAATTCTCATTTCAAGCTTTGGGCATCTTACCACAAACTGAAATTCTCTGATGAAATGTATGACTGTTCAATGTGTGATTGTTCAATTTTGTCTTGCAAACATCCACAGCGATAAAATGTCCTCCGTAGTGAATATTTGAATAGTGGTGCTTTCCCTCCAGAAAAAAAACAAGACGTGGGATGATCAATCTGAAATTACTTTTAAGTGTTGCTTTTCTCATAAATAGAGAAAAACTGAGAGAAAAAATGGGGACACCAGCACCCATAATAACTGGGCTGTGTATTAAAGATGAACTTAGGTTTTACAGTAGAAGTGTTGCCATTTCACTGTGTTCTGTAAGTAGCTCTTCCAAAGAGCTGGCTTACAGCTGTGTCTGTTCCCCTATCCCCTGTTGTCAAAATGATAACATGAAATACAGCTGAATGACCTGATTTCTTAGGACAAGCTGACCTGTTTCATTGTTCAATCTTTAGCCATAAGCTTCAAGTGCCAGTCCTCTGGGGATCTTTTTGGAAATATGTAGAAACCATATTCTATAGATGCAGTCAATGGAGGAAGGAGAAGAAACATCACTGAATTCCAGTGTTATTAATTTAGTCCTGAAGAATAAAAGGATTCTGAACCTTGTAGTGTTCTTTGCTGTATTCAGCATAGGAGGAAATCTTTACAGTTATGAAAAAAATTAAACTGGGACAGATCTTCTGCTGATACAGATTGCCTACTAGCTTATCATTTTGCCTACTAGCTTATCATTTTGGCTCTGTGACACTTACAACTAAAAAATAAGAGGAAAAAACAAAACAAAACAAAACACCTTAGTATGACATGACCTGGAAGCTCAAAGCTGAAAATAATTTCATTTGAAGAAGCCTGTGCCTAAAAAAAAAAAACAAGGAAAAAAAAAAATTGTCAGTAAATTCAGTAAATTTCATTCACTTAATGGGAGACTAGGTAATGAACTTTCAAAACATTACTTTTATACAAGGAAATTTTGGATTTTGTCTTTGATTCTAGGGCACTGAAAAGACACCAGAAAAGTCATCGTGAAAGTTTAAATGTGTTCTTGTATTCCATACCCTAAGATTTTTCATCATTTTTTCCACCTTTGAATAGTCTAGGTTCTGCTATATGAATATTCCTTATCCTGTCATCTTTGGTATGCTAATGATGTCTAGAGTTATTACAGATGAACATGTATGAAAATACTTCTGCCATATCATGAAAGATCTTTCTAATCAATGTGAACCCTGTTTGCTGTAAGAATAAATACTATATTACCTGTTAGCTGGTTGGGATAATCGCACAGATATACAACAACAAAAAAATCATTTTAAATATATAAGAAGATAATAACTTTATTTTCAAAACTTTATTTTCTTGTTAAATCTGTTGCCTTGCAGAACTCTGCTTACGCCCTCTACGAGACATCTCTGATTTTATCATATCAGATTTTTGTTTAAATGAATTTAGATTTTGCTGTCAAAGAGAGATGAAAATGGTGACGATATTGTGCTGTATAATCAATTAAATCATTGCTGTAAGTCTTAAACACATAAAAATATTTTGTTTCACTATATATTCACAATAAGCTACAAAGTTGAGTGTCAAGCAAATCCCTTTGAATCAATTACCTTTATTAATGTTTAAATCTTTGCCAATGTTGGTATTCTCAGTCTGTTTTGTGCACTTAGATTTATGGGATGCAAAACTATTCCTCACCCATACAGCGAGGTTAATTCATTTGGAAGGAGAAAATTCCTTTAACTTTTTGGTCTTGAAAACTGCAGTATCACCTCCCATCCGAGGCACTGAAATACAAAATGTCAGAACTAAGCATATTGTTTAAATTTCTTTGATGGCATAAACATATCATTTCTGGAGTCTATTTGCTTCAAGTTGTGTCTTGGATCTGGGCCCAGGTGCTAACTCATGCCCTGTGAACACTATGTAGAGAGTACATTGACAGTACTGCCTCCTTATTCAATAATATTTTTATTATAACTATGTTTGTATGGATTCACTTCCTTAGTAGAGTGAATGCTTTAACTTGTAGAACAGCAAAACTTGAAAATGACACAGGACTGATTTTCAGTGTCTCTAAACAGAAATTTTTGAAAATTATGGGGTTTTTTTCCACAGAAAGCAGGGGCGAGATGTTGCAGAATGTTGTTCGTGGATATCTTCTGCCAAAATATTTTGTATTGTTCACTGAGTTCTAATTCTGGACTTTTGCTGTTCCTGTTCAGGTCAATACGCGCTAGTCGCTTCTGAGTGTTAGAGAGATTGACATTTTAGGCATGGTGAGGTCACAGTCAGCATCACTCTAAGCTGAAAAATAACTCCGTGGGCTTGTTCAACTTTCTAGTAAGCTCCTTGAGTCAAAATTTGAATTGTCCTGTGGTATTTATGGTACTTAGCTGTCCTCATAGTTGCGCTGAGTACCTGCTAGCAGTGCAGTAATTGCAATGTAACATGTCACCAAATTAGAAGTCTGCAGACCATGTTCTCTCATGTCCAGAGAATGATCAAGTGTCACCCTCTTCAATACTGTGTGTCTCCTTCAAAAGACTAATTCCCCTCTTACATGTACATTTTAGATGCTTTCCAGCTGGCTGAACAGTGCAAGACCTTGCACTGGGTATAAATTCATAACTTGGAAAGTTGCATCCAGGCAATTAGTAAGTGCGATGCTGATTTTTTTTTTTTTTTAGTGAAAATTTTAAAAAGCATGGGAAATGTGGGGCACAGGTAACTTTTCTTATTATCTAGTCAGCAGACTCTAAATCATTCCTTGCCTGGGTGAAGCTATAAAAATAAAAAACAACTGATGGCACCCACTTAACAGCTTTCAGCATAACACCTACCTGCAACTAGCACTATTTCCATTCCTCTAAGGCAACTTTAAATATTGATATAATAATGATTTCTATCCTCCATAGAAAAACAAGAAATGAGCTCAGGGTGGGTTGCCAAAGTCTGGGAATGGAGAGGAGTGCAGAACATGAAGCAGTGGGAGGGAGGCAGGGGGCAGAAGGATGCAGGATTTCAGTGCAGCTCCTGAGCTCTCACTGAATTCAGCCTGCACAAACAACCCACATGCTTAGATCTTAAAGCTCTGCCACGTTAGGCATAGCTGAAAGTGGGTGGTAGATGTGTACAGGAAACAGAAGTAATTTTTGTGATAGAGCAGATTGCTAATGCCTCTCTCAATCAGTTCTGAATTTGTTTTGCAGCATATTGGTATCACTATATATTTTGGAGAAGAGGCAAAGTATAGATCCAGACCCCCTAAGGTTTCCACAGTGGTTTTTGCAAAATTAAGAATGCTAGCCCCAGTGGAAAAGCTTTACTAAATATGAATGAAACAAAAATAAAATGTTATCAGGAAAGCAGGTATCCTACTTTCAGCACGACTGTTTTGTGGTGTGTGCGTAAATATAAAATTTTACTATCTCTCAGAATTAAGATGGTGTAATTCAAAATATCTAGAGGCTTTCTTTGTTCCCCAGAGCATGCTCTCAGAATCTGAAAGTCTTTAATCTTCTATATAGCTAAATCCCTAGATTTTAAATTTTCTATTTGTTTTTAATACTTGTTTACATCTCTCTTGAAGTTTTTCTTCTTTCAAAGGAAGTCTGGATCCACCTATGCATTCCCAAGGTGTTAACCTCGGTTTTTTTTTAAATAATGCTAGACCACGAAATTCAGCAAGTGACTGAGTTTCCTGGCTAGGAGTTATGTCAATCAACTTGAAATGCGCATTACAAATTAGTAAATGAATGCAAATTAATTCACTGTCAGATGATGTTTCTTGTCAGATTAACTTGTGCACCTCCCCGATTGCAGTGATTCATGATAGTTGCATCTCTTACACTATATTCCTTGATTTTGTATTAGCGCTTCTCATAGTCCTGTAACATGTGTGAGATATCAGTCTCTTATCTGAGTTCTGTACCTTGGTAAGAAACAAAGTAAATTTTGAATTCAGTGCATTTTCAAAAAGATAATGGTGTAAGCACTGAACTGACTACTATTTCTGTTTTAAAACAGTACTTGACCATAAAAGAGATTGCTCTAATCCCACTGGGTATGTAAGCATACACTCAGCTTTACACTTCCCAAGCAGAAAGTATCCAGAATCCAGGCTGAAGGTCACAAGTACTTCATCCATTTAGGCTCCTACAGAAAAACTTCTAGTGCACACCAAATTTTAATTGAAGTTTTATGAAATTCTTAACGAAATCACAATGACAGAAATAATAATGACATGACTATATAATACTATTTTCCAAATGAATTGTGTCTCTTCCTATATACTTCTTTAACTTGCTTCTGAGTGCCATGTTTTATCTTTTCCTTTATCATTTACCTAGACAAATATTTCATATAAGCAGTAAATTTGTAATCTATTTTATCATACTTCTAATACATACTGAAAATATAATGGAACTGAGATCCACTTTGAGTTACTTGCTATCCAATGAACCAATTAGGTACTACATCCTTTAAGTAGATATGAGTGTATAGGTCATTTAATATTAATCACCTGCATTTTAAAGGCAACTTGTAACATTTTAAAGCAGCCCACTTATGTTGAGGTAAAAAGTTACTCTTTTCTATATACCTGCTTGACCTCAGCAGATCATGTGATTTCAGTTTCTCTTACATAATTGTCCATGAACTTACTAATTACTGACTTGTTACATGAGATTTTGTAGTTTTTAAACTTTCATGTACCCTGTCCCTTTTGTATGCTGAGGTGGGAGTGAGAGCAAAGGTATGAGGGTGGTAATGTAACAGCGTTAACCAAGATGGTAAGTCATTGTATCTATTAGGGATGATCACAATTTCACATACTCAAACCATCAATACATGGCACACTATGTCAAAGAGCCACAAGAATTTAAAAATGCTTGATGGGTGTTTTTGGAGGTTTTGTGTAGTAGTTACTATGGGTTTACAATTCAGTACTGAATGCATCTGAATAAATTAATTCTTTGTATAGAAAAGCTTTATTTGGTTTCTTAACGGATGAAGTAGCCCTCAGAAAATCTATACCAATAATGTAGGTTTAAATTGCATCGAACTACCATAGTATTGTAAGGCATTTTCAGCAGAAGAATCAGGCTTATATTCTGTGTCATTGTTTTATATTTAGAATTACGAAAGTATTCTCATAACTCAGATTTGAACTTTCCCTCTTTGCTGGTCTGATGCTTCCTACTATGTCCTCATTCCCCTTTTAGCCCTTGGTTATTTCTCCTTTATCCCCACTCTTTCCTGCTGGTCTTTGTGTGTTCGTTTTTCTCTCATTTTCCTCTCTTATTCTAGCCCATGGCCTTCTCACCCTCCACCAACACAAGCATGGGACCCAGGCAGCTGGTCACATAGAAGGAAAGAAATCGGAAGCTGAGTGTTGTGGCAGCCCACAAACCGCCGCCTGTCAGTCAGCACTGCCTGCCCCTGCTCGAGCTGATTGATTAGGTACACTTTCAGTTCAAACTATCAACTCAGAGTGCAACCAGCCAATACAGACTGGCTGCAAGCCAGATGTTGCAGCTGGTTTAGACTTCCTGTTTCATGACAATGTGTTCAGGAACTTTAGAAATGTTTGCAGAAGATGCATTTTCAGACTTGCATGTGCCTCATAAGATATCTATTGTCTACAACTCATATGAAGTCAGTGAAAATTGCATTTGCATCACAAGAATCCATATGTGAGTTATAATCTTAACACAGATCTCCTGGGCTTCTGCTTCTGTGCTTCCTTCTCCTGCCTTCCTACCAAAAGGATTTTCTGGTGATATTTTAGTAATTGCCATGCTGGTCATTTCAAGGAAACACAAGAGTAAAGAGGAAACAATCATTTGCAGAATTAAGATCCTTTTTAACCCCTAGAATACTTTCACAGAATCTTAGCTCTAAACATGAAAGAACAATTTATTTTGGGTAGATAATGCTTCCACATAAGGAAGCAAGATAAATTTCTAATAAATAAAAGCCATGTTCTTGACTCATTTCTAACATTTTCTTCATCCTTTTCTTCTTGATGAGCTGACTGCAGCATGTTGTATACATTTGCAGACTACGTTCAATTTGTCAAACACTTCATTATCAAATGGTTATTTTTAAGTAAAAAACAATGCAGCTCTCATTGTTCTTCCAGAAGAAATAAACATGCCAAAATGCTTAAGCACTATTAGAATAAAAGAATGGTCTGAACGTGTTTTTAAACACAGATAGATTTTGACCGCATGCAGTGAATACTAAGGCTTGCACAATACATTTCCTTCGTACCACTTAGCTTTGAACAAATATAACAGCTCTTCTGATAGAAGTGGCTAAAGGGCTGAACCGTCACTGTAAGTCACATCACAATGATCTATATGTAGTTCAGAATACTAAATTGTAGCATTTGGCTTTAGAGCCCAATTATGCATAGTTGGTGGGTTTGGGTTTTTGGGTTTTTTCCCTCCGCTTTACAGTGATTCAAACACAAGAGATAAATATCCAGAATTTGCTTTTCAGAGGTTGATGTTAATGTATTGTGTGTCTGTCCCTGTGTTAACCTGTTCTATACCCAGGCTATAAATATTTAGGGACTTGACATTTAAATATGAGTCCATTTGGGTTTCCTTTCAGAACTGTATGTTTCAGTTGTTTTCATAGGGAATACCTGTCCCCCTATTTGGATAGCCTTTGCAACAATAAAGTTGAAAATGGCATTAAAAGCATTATATCATTATCTTGCCATTTTGAATCTGCTTCAGCAGTGCACAGAACCACTGCAAAATTACCTTTAGTGTGTCTCTGCAGTACTCACCCACCAGCTGAGAGATAAGAGAAATTTTGCTATATTGTGGTTAAAAAACCTGTGATTGTTACTGTTATTTTAACCTGGATTATTTCACTACAGGCAGCTGCATAAGTACAACGACTGTGGATGGCTTATTTCATGGGGAAGTACAGCAGAGCAAGTGCAAGGGGGAAATGAGGCAGCTGCATCTCTGAGAAAACTTATTGTAGAACTACAGCCTTAGTTTTCTTTTCCTAAGCAAAAGTCGAAGTCCTAGAATAATATAAACCTTGGCTAGCCTTCCATTTCTAGCCTGTGAGTCAGAAAGAGTCAGAATGATGTGTATCCACCTTCTGATTTCTGATGTTACATTTCTGTTATTGAAACATATCAATGTTAGGGATCTTCTGAGATGAAAATCCTAGGCACAGCCAGTCATTTAATTTCTTGAGTTACATCAGGGATGAATGGGATCTAATATGGAGTCAGTAGGTATCCCCAGATATAATGTGAGAACTGCCATATTGTCATCGTGTACACTACCTGTAAGCACACTGTATTGACAGTATTAGCCTATTGCTACTGATTGAGGTAATTATTTCATTTTTTAATAGCTGAATCCATTTAACTGGCACAGGAACCAGTGGAATCAGACATGAGATAAGCAAGCAGCCACCTAAGAATATGGTGAGCTCTTTGGGGCAAGGACTATGTTATTCTTATTGGATTTACTCACTCCCTAGTGAGACTAAGTTTTGATCCAAAACTGCTGCCCTATGAGTTTTCTCTGTGTTGGGAAGGAGGACCACACAAACGTGCTGTTTTGGAATTTAATAACCGTGTTCAAGGCAAGTTTGAAGCTATGTTGAGCCTTTTTGATTTTACACTTTGTAAGGTTCTGAGCTGCCAGTAGCAGACAGCCCTGCCTGGAACCACTGTACCCAAAGACAGGCCTGGCCCCCTATGCTTGGGGAAGGGGGCAGTGGGAAAGATTTGAATTCTTCAGTGGCAAAACATTTTGTTGGAAAATGTCTCATTTTATTGTCATCCACTTCAAGGTTCCTTAACACAGAATATAAAAGGTGCTAGGAACAAGAGTTTTTTCTGTGGCGTTTTTACCTAGATTTTACTGAGCCTGTTATTTGCAGAGAACTTTTGTGGATCCAAGTTTGGATTTTAAATTCACCTTTCCCCAAATCGAAGTCTGATATCTTAGTTCAGGCCTGTCACTCTTGAAAAGTTAGATCCTGCTTTGGGCTCAAAAGCCATTTCTGATATTTGGAAATATAAAGGTGGTAATAACTTTGTTTTATTAGTAGAGTAGGAAATACTCTTATTAAGGCACTGTCTTGTTTCAGCAAACCATACTCCACTTGATCTAATGTTAGGCCAGCTGTTAATAATTTTACAAGCAGAGCGTGAAATAGCAGCTTGATACCTGACTAAAGGGGAGCTACAGCATTGCACAAGAACATTTAAATGTACTACCCTTAGTCAGCAGATATTAATGGTATTTCAAGGAGTGTCAGTGAAGAGTCTTTGATATTGTGATTGGGATACTTGCTATTACATCCATAGTGACAGCTCCAATTGACAGGATTAAAAAGGCAAAATTAAAAAAGGAATTATTTCATGCCCTCAAGTGCAGATAAGAAGAGTTACATCTCTGCTATGTGTCTTGGCTTGATGGTGGATTTTTTTTCTTATGGCTTTTCATACCCTGCACAATTCTTAAATTCTCTGTGCCATTTCACTTAGTCTCCTCTCTTATATTCTCTTCTTTCCTGTCACATCTTTTTATTCTCCTTACCCTCCCCCCTAAAACCTCAGTTTTTCTAAGTATCTTTTTTTGTGACTTTTATATATTTTATAGTGTGGAATTATTTTTTTATTCTCATTATTTCTTTCTGCAGTGGCTTTTCTAATTCTTGCCCCATATTTTAAGGTGTTAATCTATGAGATTATAATGAGAGATGGTGACAAAAATCCCACCCCACCACCCCCCAAAAAAACCCCAATACAAACAACACAGAAAAATTCTGATGTGTTTGAACATATGGAGAGACTTACCACAGTCTAGAAAAATATTCATTCCTTTCTATGTAAGTTTTTTGAGATGGTACATGTTGTAGCTAACCTGGATGCTTTTTGGCATCTTAATATGAGATATTTTTTTTTTATAAGATTCAAATATGAGATTAAGAATAAGAAGTACCTATTTACAGGAAATAAAAATAACAAGCAGACAACGTTATATGGCACTTTTAGTCTAAGATCTTGGACTGCTGTGTAAATGACATTTTCACTTTCAACATTTAACAAATACGTAAACTGAGGTGCAGTAAGGTTACGTTTTCCAAAACTGCTCAGCAGACCAATGGTGTAGTCTGGAGCTTCTGAATCCAAATCTCCTAAGGATGTGTGCTGGCAAGCCCTCCCAAGCAAACAGAAATTACTTTGACAAGTGAAAATAGTTAGGATTTATAAGGGTGATAACTACAGCTAGACCACATTTTTCAATGAAGGTTGTTTAAGGTTTACAGATACATCTTGATTTTGGATCCCTAAACAAAAGGACAAACTGGGTATGTAAGGTCAGCCAGAACCGTGTATTCGTGCAGTTAGGATGCGCGTTGATGAGAACTAACCAGGGAAGGCTGAGGTAATAGGGGGAGGCTGGAGGAAGGGGCTTCAGAAATCCCAAACAGAATACCCTGTGACTGAGAGAGTATATATTTTTGTTTACTTGTTTCACTTAAGGAGCAGACCAAGTTGTTAGTTAAGACTCCTACTAGACCAAGGACTCGGACAGTGGGTTTGGTAGGGAGGTACCACTTCAGCTTTTGGCCTTGCCATCACAGTTCCTGCCACTCATCTCAAGACTGTTGTGGTGCTTCTTTTGGCAAGACAAAAACCCCAGCAGAAGACATTAGGGCATGTTGAACTTTGTGATCTTGGATCTGCTTCAGGTACTAATAGTTATCAAGGTACCGATAAAGGTAATTTTTAAACTGATGATTGTAAAACTTGTGATTGGAGATTTGATTATGATATTAAAAGCCCTAAGAGGCTTAAAGTCATCTTACAAAAGGAATTATCTCTCTTATAGCTGCAATCACCACAGGTGTCTGAGCTGGATCATCTTTGTTATGAGGAGGTGTTAGAGGGGATAGCTGTAAGGACATTTTTTGTGAGGGATCTAACCCTCTGTACCTGACTGTCCCATTGGTACCAAGTGCCCTGAATTTTCAGTCCCTGGTCATGCATCAGTCTGTTACAGCTTTGGAAAAGGACTGAGGGATGCTTCCTAGGTGATGGACCTTGCAGGCTGTTTGGCTTATTTTCTGTGGGCTGATTATTTTAATGGTGCTGGTATTTGATTTAATTTAATTGCAATTATTGGGTGATTAATTTTTCTGGGATGCTTACTGGATCCCTGAAGAGGCATCTTTATTATTTTATATCCAAATAGATTATTTTATATTCCTTATTATTTATATTTGTAATGAAATCAGTAAACATGCATAATTTTTACTTTTCTGTATTGTTATAGTGTAAAAATTACAAGAAACTTGAAAATCAGTGCATGACTTCATAGCCTGTAATAGGTAATTACCTTTGCAGCTCAGGTTTTGGCTGAATTTTTGTAAAACTTGCAGACTGAAATTCGTGCTGTCTCAGGCAGTGACATTAATGATTTTTTTCAGATGAGCCAAACTTTACCAGTGTTTTATGTCATTAAATAGCAGTATGGTGCACATTTTCAAATACTAATGTCTCCTGTATTTTTGGCATGTAAGCATCAGGTTAAAATTACTCACATGACAAAATTATGGAATAAAAATACATCTGGGAAGCATAACATAATTTGTGGAATATTCTCCAAGCAGTGAAAATCTGGTGTAGTAAGAAGCATTCCAGCGTTTTAATATTTTTTGCTTAATTAAGGTAGGAATTCTTTCAGATTACATTACAAAACAAAGATGATTTCTGCCTGATCTCTAGGTGGAGTAACAGGGTTTTTTTCTGCATACAGCGACATTTAACCTTGCCATGATTGCTTTCAATTGCTATTGGAAGTTTGACCAACAGGTCAGGTCCTATAATATCCCACTTCTGTATTCATGAATAAAGCAAAAGGTAAAAAATGTAAAAGGAGGACAGCCTTTGCATTGTGTGACCTGAAGTGAGATACGAAACTAGTCACAAAATAATGACATCTTGACTTAACAGAATATAGAATGTTCTGTTTAAAGTTTGACACATTTTCTAACTATATATGGGTTTATATAGAAAATAATAATTTGCCTAAGACAAAATTACGGGCAGGAAAATGTGACGTAAGATCAAATTTTGATTCTAAAAAGTTGGAGAAATTTTCCAAAGTGTTTCAAAACTTTAAAATACTTGAAAGCACAGTTAAATATCTTGAAATTAATCAAATAAGCATTTCAACTGATCCAAACTTTATTTTTTTTTCAAATGTGGAAAATTGTGTGGAAAACAATCAGAATTGTAGGATAGGATTTTGGTTTTGATGGAACTAAATTTTCTGCCCAAATATACTAAGTATTTTATAAATACTCTTTCATGGTATATTTTATAACTATAAATTTAGCTTTAAAACATTTCATGAGGCAGGAAATTCTATGTAATAGATTTTAAATGTCACTGAAATGTTAAGCCATTTGCTCATGGTCAGAAAAGATGGTCACGGAACTCTCTCTGTGTGAGGAACATTGGCTTTCTCTCTCAGCTTTTGTTCCAGTGTTCAAATCAGCACTGTAAAGACTAAGAGATATAAAACAACAGGAAAAAGTATTTACTTAAAGGACCTCTGTGTTAAAAATCCCGAGAAATTGTGACATAATCCGGTTCTAGTATTTTATTCTGTAATCACAGGTCTCTGCAACCATATGATGCCCTGGTGAATTTAGGAGGGCTACCTGTGTGTGAGGAAGCTGCCTGCACCGAACTGTGCAAAGCAGCTGTTTGGAATTGATGGTGTGTATCTGCATCATCTCCTCGTCTGTCCATGTGCAGTCCACGTGGAATCCATGAACCTCTTTGCAGCCTTAGGAGGGGCACCGGGGTAGAATTGAGAGAGATCCAGCTGCCCTTTGCCATCTAATTGCAGTCTCCTACTCGAATACATTTCTTTATTATTGTGAAGGAACTTGCACTGTTTCAGGTTTTCTGCAATTGTAGAGTGATTTCTAGTCCTCAGGGCTGCAGTTCCAGCATCTTACAGCAGTTCAGATTTAGCAGGAAATGTGAAACAGTAGAGCTATCCCCAGGAACCCTTGTGAACTGCACTAACTGTGTACATACATATTGACTGAATGAAATTAGCTGGATGACAATAGAGAGGATGGGTTGCACAGAGCTTGAGCTAACAACGTGGACTTTGAGGAAACATACTAATTTATTTACAGTAGGTTTACTATGATATATTGGTCTCCACTAGGTTTCAACTTCTTTTCTCTGTTGAAATTTTTCTAAATGCAATTTGAATAGACTTTTTTCTTAATCCTATTTTATTTTATTAAATTATTTTCTTTTCCAATTCCTGGTTCAGCTTGGGGTGGGTTTTGGAGAGATTTTTTTAGATACCGTATTCTTCATGTATCCTCGCTTTGGGAAAATGTTTACACATCACAGACTTGCTCATTTTGCAAGCATTAACTCTGCTGCATGCCTGTGTTTTACTTTATGTATTATTATAGATTTCAGTTCAACAGCCTGCATAATTGGCTTATTTATGCCAAGTCTTCTCTGATTTCTTTAGTTTTATTCATACTCCTTACTTGTTCCCAAACATGCCTATTCTCTTCTATGTAAATATTCCCCATTTCAGAAGTAAAAGAATACCACTTCCAGGTATAGCAATGTATTTATTAAGTCATGGGA
The DNA here is from genome assembly GCF_035582795.1 of Mycteria americana. Lineage (NCBI taxonomy): Eukaryota > Metazoa > Chordata > Aves > Ciconiiformes > Ciconiidae > Mycteria > Mycteria americana. The sequence goes on from NC_134370.1 coordinate 27,956,053, forward strand.
ATGTGGTTCATTCTTTAATATGTAAGTAAGATTTTAATCCCCTTTTCTTTCCTTATGGCATGCAGCTTACTGTGCATGGCTGGAATTCTGGTAATACCTTAGGAATGATGGACCAGGTAAGCCTGCTTGTCGCCTATTAGTGTATGCATATGAGCAGGACTACGTCTCTAAATAGATAGATGCAAGTACAAATACCAAGCTTGGCATGACAAAAGAGTTAGAATGCTGGAACAATAACAATTATTGTTACTAATGTTTGTGTAGGACAGCATTTCCAAGAGTTATCAACTGCGTTGAAAGAATGACATTCAGATGACCAAATGATGGTCAAGAAAGAACCTTGAAGTGGACCTGCCTCTACCTTTTCCTTGTATGAGCACACCAGATCGATCAAAAAGCCCAAATTTTATTGTACTTTTAACAAGGGGATACTTAACACTAGGAAAACCTTGAAATGGATAGGTGAGACAGAATACAGGGTTTAGAAACCAATCTCATCCTGCCTACTGTGTGTTTATATGTATCCTTAATTCTAGGCTTGGTTTCAGTCACCTCAAGCTACATCCATGTTAACAGGTACTGTAGGGCAATAGGAGTGGTTTTGTAGAGCAAAATATTTGATGCTGAGGCAGTGACGTCCACCCATACACATTTCAGGGAGTTATTTTGGTCTAGCTCTAGTCTAGTCCTTTGGACTGAATGCCTGTAAGCTGTCAGAGCACATTAGAGGTGCTCCTGGAAAACATTTTCCACTTTAATTTCATCTAAAAGGAATCCAACTTGCATGTTCCAAAACAGCTTCATGATGTGAATCAATGCATGGTAAATGTGGAACATCAGGAAATTTGCTTAAAAAAAATGCACTTTTGAGCTACTAAAATGCTTCTGTAGGTACACCGTGGTGACTTTCTGAATTGCAACAGCCTGTCCTATCCCCCCTGAAAACTGCTGTCCTCTAATGCATTACTGTCTGTTCCCTGGGTCTCCCAGCAAACTCTCTACTTCTGCATGTGAGCATCAGGACCCCTGTTCCTTGTAATGATCCTCTTGTTCTCTTCCCCTGCCACCTCTCACAGGCTGTTTTAGCTTTCTGAGCTTGAGCAGGCTCTGTTCTTTTCCAGGAAGAGAGCTGTCTCCCTCTCCAGTGTTTCATGTGACCCAATTACTCTTTTTAAAGGACATATATAATTTGAGAATAAACAAATAAAGCAAGTATTGTCCGTGATAATCTTACAGTACAAAGTTTAATCTGAAGACACAGACTGTTTAACTGTATGGAAATGATTTGGCTAGCAATGTTGTAAATAGCATTAGAATTAGTATAAGCACAGTGGAGGCAGGAGGGCCAGTGGTAACTCTCCGAATTTCAAGTTTGTGATGCTGGGCCACAAAGCTTAATGAAAGAACTATAACGACTTCTCTCATATGTTTATCTTTTTTGTCCCTATTGATAAATTGTCTGTCAACCGGATGTGTTTCAACAAATTTGTTGATTGCAATTACTCAGCAAATGTTTGTTGTTAATATATTTCAGGCAGTGAATTGCTGACAAACTGTTTTCTGTCAGCGGTCCTTTGAATATTTGCTATTCATTGTTTATATTTGCAATTTGAATCGTTCTGACTGCATACACAGGTGACGGGTTTTCCCCTGATTGAATATAGCTGTTCGTAGGACCAGGTTTCCACATTGGCTCATTCAAGTTTCATTTTCTGTGAAAATATTGTGAACTTCATTTATGATTGTCATTCTCTCTAAACTGAAGAAACTTGGCTGAAGTTCTCACAAAAGTTAATTCAAAACCAAACATATTTAAATACAGCTTAGTCCCTATAGGTGAGGTTTCGTTATCTGCTCAGCTCTTCTTTTCAGTTATGTGAACAAGCAATTCCTATGAAATTTGTGTTGTGTCTTTCTTTTAAGAGGTTAGTATTCATACTGCATTTTTTCTTAACCAAAGGGTGTTTACATTACTTTTGATGAATTGTGGAGGTTAATAACTGGCTTTTCTGATTTGGACTCTGTAACTTTGTTCAGAATAAGACTTTCCATCTGTCTAAAATAGGAATGGGAAATCATGCACTGAACACTGAAGTCAGAATAGGTCAAATGCACACACTAAATGGCTATTTAAATATTTACTGTGTGAATGTACATATTTTATATCAAGTTCATACTTTTTTTGACAAATCCTTGAGTTCTCAAGGACTTGTGGGTAATGAATTCACAAATGGTTTCAATTCATTGAACTGAGCTTCTTTTTGGAAAATAATAATATTATTCAAAAGCAAGCAAACAGGCCTTCTCATTATTGTTGTAATAAGTAAGCAAATTATTCTTCTACAGTTCACTTAAAACAGTTTGGTTTTGGCAAAACCAGGCTTTCAAAAATTATTAATCTGTATACCAAAGTTTATGCATGTTTTTTTAGAATATAATCATTGTAAGACTGTTAACATTAAGTACTTTTTTATTTGATTTTACTATTTTGAGGTCTCAAGTTTGAATACTTAGTCCACATTCTTGGTGTCTTTCCTGCAAAGGGAGATAGAAATGTGCTCATATTTCAGTGGGAAATGAGGTTCCCATGTAACTGCTTAGTATCAGATGTTGGGAATTGCCGGAGCTGAAAACCCTGTGTACCACTTGTGAGGTCCACTTCAAACACATTTCAGAGAGAGCAGGCTCAAAACTTTGTACAGAAAACTTTTCACAGCAACCTCTTTTCACGCTTTTATCAGGGTTTCAACTGATAAATATCTTAAAGCATTCTCTGTTCTTTCCAGTTTCTTCTTTCCTCACTGGATAAATCCACAGTTCTTTCTGTCCCATAACTAATAATTAAAGTGAACTATAATATTTCCCATTTCCTCAGTTTCCCAGATGTATCTTCTATTTATTTCTGTTTGCAAGTCATCAAGAACTAACATTCTTCACCCAAAACAATGAACTCTAGAAAGCCTCTGGTCTGAATAGAAAGTAAGAGGAACTTGGACATAGAGCTAGTGTCCGCCTTAAAGAAAAAGATTTTAGTGGGTTTTTTCCTGTTTTTTTTTAACCAGAGTTAATTTTCCTAGTACTTTCAGAAAGTGCATGCCCTCCCTCATTCTTCCCTGCTGGAAGAACGGGGATGTCAGATTAAGCCCTACTGTGATTTACGAATGTGAAATAGGCAAGAGAAGAGATTCTCACTCTTTTGCAGCTCCTGTTTACATCTATGCCAATGAACAAGAGAGATAAAATGTCAATATGCCCTTAAGGAAATTTGTCCTGATTTCCATTGTATAATGATTAATTTAATTCTCTGCATGAGTCTAAATACACTGGAGTTAAATGAAAAGACCAATCCTGGAAATGTGCTGAGACACCAATATCATCACAGTAATAGTAATTTTCCCCTCTTCTTTTTCTAATTTGCCTAGAACTTTTCTAGGACTTTGAAACACAGAAAATCCTTGACTTTCTTTACCTTTTAAGAAAAATGTCCTGTCTCCATTGAATTTCATAATATTTTTAAGGTTCTGAAGGGAGCAAGCTTGTACCTTACTTACTTACTTACTTACTTGTACCTTACTTACTCAGATCAAGGTCTTGATGCAAATCAGTACCATAGATAGGGAAGGTTTGCCTTGCACTCTCAGATTTCAGAGCTAATCCAGTACTAATATGAATATCTTTATCTCTGTCTGAATTTCCATTAAGTCATGCATTCATTTCTGTAGCTGTTTTCTGTCCATGTCATACCACTGGCATGATAAAATACCTATTTTGAGTATTCAACTGAAAATAAACTGAGGTACTCCACTGAAGTATGACCATTCCCCACTGGTGTTTTGACTGCATATTTCTCTTGAGTAAAAGCAAAAGTAAAAGGAGAGAATGCTAATTTTGCTTTATAAAGCATCTTGAATTTTCAAATTTTTATTTAGTTCTAGTACTTCATTATTTTTCCTATGGTTAAAAAACCCAAATGCCTACAATCTATGGGTGGCAATAAAACCTTTGAGAAGCATTTCTAATAAAAGAACAGTAGCCTGTGAAATGTGCTGCTCCAGTGTGCAGTGAGTATAGTGGTTCACCTTGAACACTTCTTTTATTGAATACTTTGGGGCAAGAATGTCTGATTGTGTGTAAAAGCTTCTCATGTATGGTATGGAGACCTTGTGTGCTCCTTCCTTCGTGCCCTTTTCCTCCTCCTCTTTTTATTCAAGGATGCAGCTGCCAGACACAGAGCCGTGCTCCTGTACAGTCTTCCCAGGAGGCCTTGTGAAATCAAGTTGCTCACTGTGTGCCAGCATGGCTTTTGTTCCTTCGAAGACAGAGCTAGGAGCCTGCTTCCACTGCCAAGAACGCAGACAGACTACGCTGAAAAAAAAAAAAGAAAAACAAAATCCCTTTATTTTATTCACTGCACTGTTTCATCTTTTTAAGTAGCTGGCATCTGCAGCTGGTTGTGGCAGGGAAAACCTACAAACATTGCACTTGATGTTAATAAATGTGTTTGCCATTAAGTGGCTGTTGTAATGCTTTGCTTGTTTGCCTTTCTGTGTGCACTTTCATCCTTCACTGTAACACTACTGCTGCCTTGTAATTTGTCTCAGACATTTACATTGCTGGTTGCAGGTATACAAACCTCTTAGATCAAGTAACTGCTCAGACACTTGATAAAAGGATCTGTTTAGGGTCTTTCCTATTCTGTCTGCCAAATTCAAGCACAGCCTTGATGCATGGAATACAAACTGCCTTATAGTCATAGACCACATTTCACTTCTCCTTGACTCCTGACTGAATGGTACAAACCATTAAGGAGTTTATGTGAGATCTTTAGTGCAGCCGCTGATTTTACCAGAGTCTAACGATGTCTCTTGTGACAGCTTTCTATCTCTCCAGAACAGCTGGAGCAGCTATTCCTAGAATCCTCTGAGTGAAGTCCATATTTCAAATAACTGAAAGAGGATCATATAACAGCGCTCTCGGTGGGATGGCAGCCATTATCTCCTCTGGAGCATGCCTGCTGTAGAGAGAGAAGACATCTCAAAACAACGCATCTGCAGTTCTTTCAGCTGCTGGGGAGATGTTTTCATATATACAGAAGGGACAGCTCTCCTCCCCTCTCAAAACTACCCTCTCTTCTTTCTCCTCTGTGCAAACTGTGACAACTTGATAAAGTCAGGCTTGTCTTAGAGACTGACTAATGAAAGTGCTCGCAACAATTTGGACCCGATCCGTACATAGAAGAGGACGCAGGCTGCTCTCTGACACTGTGCTTAAGCATCCTGTCTCTTTTCAGCAAAACATACAAACATATGCTTATATCTCAGGGACTTTAGCAGGACTTAAGCATATATTTATATATTTGATAAGATTAAGTGCTGTACTGAACTGGGATGACTTGAGTGTGCAGGAGCCTGAATACAATGATATGTATGAGACAAGGGGAGGGGGGATCAGGGGGAAGTCCTGCTCACCTTCTCCCCATTACATCTTGGCAAAGGTTGTATGCTCTGAATTAACAAAAGGGGAGATGGAAAGATGTGGGTCCTTTAAAGATAGTCTTTCACACGGGCTCACAAATTTGGCCTTGCATGCAGTAGAAGGTATCATAGCAGGCAAGCGTAAGTGGAAGCTAATGTCCTTTCTCATAAAAGTGTCCTGCTTTTATTTAACAAAATACAAGACAATAAGTTATGGCAGTTCCTTTGGTTGCCATCGGTAACGGTAAGCCTAGTGTTTTGTAAGTGTACTCCAGCTTACGGCAGCATGGTTATAGGAAATAAGAGCAGTTTGATGGTTGCAAAGCAACATAACCAAGGTAACTGAAATTAAATTCCCTGTATTGGAAAGTGAACACTTTCTGGCATTCCAGCCTGTGAACTGTCTAACTTCCAGTGTTATGATAACCTCACTAACATATACTATTCTGGGCTGAAAGAAGATGTGCTGTTTGCAAAGGAATAAGCAGGTTTGCATTGTTCCCATGTGCATTCTGCTCTGGTAGTCTTTCTTCAGCTGAAGTCACTTGCTTTTTTGTCAGGCTGGTCTCCAAGGGAGAGAGAGAGAGAGAGAAACTTTCTGTGCCTTTCAATTCGGCAGCAGCAAAGAAGCTTTTCGTAGTGGAGCACATGTAAGTTACATGCTAAAGAGTGAATGAGTAGCTAAAATACCTCCCCAAGAATTACTTAAATTAACTTAATGACCTATGGATTAATAGGTTAGCAGTGTAGAAATATAACAAGCAGGAAATTTCTCAGACCCATGCAACACAGGAGTATAAAAAGAGAGTAATAATAGGAGAAAATAAGGCAGAGCCTACATTGTATTGTAAGGGTCTGGGGGCAGATCTACAGCCCAATGGGAAATCAGGAAGCAAGGTAAGGAGGGAAGGAAATCCACAGCAAAATGACATGCTATGGATTCAGGCTTGCCTTATATCCAGTTTCTCAGAAAGCACCTGAAGACTAAGACTGATTCCTCAAAACTGCTTGTCTCCCTTGCACCAGAGAAGAAACCAACAGCAAGGGACTTCTCTAACAAGTGTAGAAATGGCTCAGAGAGACTTGTTTGTCTCTCCCCCCCTTTAGGATTCCTTGTAAAGCCAATTGTTCTGGAATGAGACAGAGGGGACAGCTATCTCCAAGCTGCAACAGTGGTAAAGGGCCAAGGGGAGCTGACAATTAGGGATGCATAAGGAGTGCAAAAGACCAGCATCCCCAGAAGAAGGGGATCATTACTTGCTTTTGCTTTGCCTTTTCACCAAGGCAAACCTGAATTGAGCTCTCTGTTGCTATTATTTTCATTTGCACTGATATGTTCTTCTAGATGTTATAGGCAGTTCAGCTTTACTGTCTGTCACCTGTCCTGTCTTGATGGCATGGCATGAAGATTTACTTGTTCTTTGGGCTTATCCAGAGATCCGTAGATTGCAGCTAAATAACTAGAACTATTCTTGCATATTCTGGGAGAAGGGAAAGAAGAATCTTGAGCAGTGTCCTCAGCTCTTCTGTCCTCAGCTCTTCTGCACTTTAACCAGGCTTTGCTATCTGACATTTTCTGACTGAGAATTTTCACTTTTCTAATTCAGTGTTTCAAGACATGTGAGTGGTAGGAAGGGTATGTTTTGTAAGGCATAATTATGCCTTTTTAGTAGTGAGCTCCTCAATGCTGCTTTGATTGTGATACCTCCACATGGCCTGATTAAATCAAAGCCAGGTTAGAGCATTAGGATTAAGGACGTAAATTAATTGTAATTACATCAGAGCCAGCCAAATTAGCGAGTCATCAGTAATATAAGCAACGCTAAATGGCATCTAATTCTGTATAATAATTAATAGGGTTCTTCCACTAAATAAGACCCGACACACTGGTCCTTTATCAATCCACTAAAGGCTGGTTAGCCTTGGGCACTTCTGACATGAAATAATTACAAAGGTTCTAAAAAAAACCAACATGTTTTTCCCCATTTTCATTTTAAGCTCCAACACCCTGCATTTACATGCTTCTCCTAGTTTTCTCTTAATTAGGTCCTTCCACTCTTGGATTTCTCTTATTCTCTGTGTGTGTCATCCTGGACAGCTGATTGCTAAAATTATGCTGCCCACAGAGCTTGGAGAGAAAGAGTCTAACAAGCTGGAAAGGACAGCCAGAAAATGGCCAGTTCTGGTCATGTGACCAGAATGACCATTCAGGAGAGGGCTGATTTCTGAGGCAACATCAAAGCTGGGTAAATAAAGATAAAAAGGAGACCTTTCTGTAAGGCAGTAAACATCAAGAAAGCAAGAAATTATTTAAAGGGACATCCAGTTACAGACTAAGGAACTCATAATTTAGGCTGGATGTCAAGCAATCGCCCCCTCTTCCCCTCCGCTTGACAGCGAGATGTGTGAAAATTGGAATGAAACCTCAAGGGAAGTGGTGGGATCATCAATATGTAGTCTTTTGAAACCAGTCTAGAAAAAAAAACAATAGCAGACATCCTGTAGAGTACAGTCTTAAATTTGCAGGTGGCTGGGCTAGCAGATCAATAGGTCTTTATCATTTCTAACAGCAGCAGTTCTGTTCCATATCTATTCTAGAGATGCTGCTGTTGGCTTCTTACCACTGGAAGTGATTTGTTTCTTGTTTATGTGACAGATGAAATGTGCTAGCTAGTCTCTCAGAACTGCATGGTTGCCCTCCCGCTGTTCCAAAAGCTTTCCAATTACAGATCCTGCACAAAGAAAAACATATTAGCTGTTCTGAGACCTTGGATGTAGTCTGGTTAACCTTTGTTCAGGGCAGAACCTCAAGGGAAGCAAAGCAAACCCAAAACCACCTTTGTATTCTTCAGGTCCATTGAGTTGCCAGGAAGTAGCTTGGCATTTCTCCTAACAGTCACAGAGTACTTGAACAGTGTTTACCATAATTCTGGGTGCTATTGTACTGTAAATAGTACATACCACAGATCTTCCTAAATTATTTTCTAGTTATATCATGGGTAAATTGACTTAATCTGTTTCATTTTAAATTGCAACATTTAGTATTGGTGCCACATTTAGTATCAGTGTTCTAGAAAAGTGGTTTTGGATATTAAACCCAGAATCCCATCCTTCCTGGGTGGTTTTGCTCAGAAGGTTACCAGAGCAATCAAAACTGAGAGGCAGAATTGTTATCTGTTCATTTTTTCACTGCATTCATTCTTAGCCATTTACAAACATAGCAAGAACTGTACAAATCTGGGTTTGTTTACTGTTTACTTACTCTGAACAATGCATCATTTTTCTCTCAGAGTGTATCAGGGTTTGGAGACAGCCAGTGGGGTGATGTCACCTGGTGAACTCAGAACCCTGGAATGAGCTTCCTGCCCCCCTGCTGTCCTGCTGAACTTGGCGAAGCTCACAGTTCCCTCTGCCTGCTCACAGAAATATGTATCTCTGACGGAGATGATGCTTAAAAGGAAACTAGATCCATAATACAGAGATTCAAGGAAAGTAGAAAGAGGAGGATCTGGAATCATATAGCCTGTAGGGAACAGTGTCTGGAGACCACTTTCAGAGTGTGTGAATTGGTACTTCTGAGAGAAGTAGACTGAACAGATTTGTGACAAGTGCTGTGGAGTGTAGCACACTCTTCTCCAGCTCTGCAAAGATGTAGGTTTTAGACAGATAGTCATTTTACAAACAACTGGAATGGTTTAAGTCATTGCCTCCGACCTACAGCTTGCTTTTGTCTATCAGTCATTTAAGGTGAGTTTACCCTTTGTGTCTGACTGCACTGAAACAGATTAGGGAGCACTCACACATTCTTTTCTTCCAGCTAAACAGCAAGAGAAAGGAAAAAAAACCTGATTTAAACTGAGAAGTAATCAGGACAGCAAATTCAGGTCCAGAGAAGGACACTTGAATGTGCCCTTATGTGCATTTTTGAATGAGGTGCTATGTCAATAGGCTTAACACAGTGTGCAAAGTCCGTATGACTTTATGGGTCAGGGACTTTGTGTTTTGCAGATGTAAAACTAAAGGCCAACATGCTTCTGCATGGCTCTTTATTGCCGTATGTGTATCTAAGAGTGCCATCTCTAAAGATAAAAATGGTGCCTCTGACATTTAATGGAGTTATACAGCTGACTATCACTATATGTCGTTCTGCTTTTCCACAGAAATTTTTCCTTACCTTTCAAAAGAGTTAACTAAGATTTGATGGAAAAAGTAAATAGTAATGAAAAAATACTTCCTATAATAACGTATCCCTTGTCCAGCAGCTGACATTTTCTATTCAATGTCTATTGAATAGAATTTCTATTCAATTCTATTCAATTTAAAGTTAAGATTCAACTGATTTTATTTTAAAATATTTCTGAAGTGGTTTTTTTTTTTCTTTTAAATTATTTTTAACATAACTCAATGTCGTTGTGCTTTTCCTGCACAATTCCCTGTGGAGAAGTCCTCTTCATGTTCACTTATGCTAGAGCAAGACAAGGTATCTTTGTAATACATTTGCCTAACTGTCAGATATCATGAATTCAGGAAAAATAGTAGCTGGGGTGAGACCTGCTCCTATTTGTTCTACACGATTTGCTCCAAAGATTGCTTGCTCCTGAATTCACCTCAGAGCATCCTACTTTTAAAATCTGCCAGTTCTAGTTCTGCATGAAGTAGAGCCAGTGTTATGGGATTTTTATAAATATAATCCAGTGACATTCATAGCCCTGTAATCAATTACTTGGCCACTTGGCCAAAGATCTGTTGTACTGTAAATGTTTATACACTCAGAGTGCCTCAAGGCCTGCATAATCATTTGGCATACACCATTTGGTCCACAAGTGTAGCGTGGCCTTGCTTACAAAATGCGTTCATGATGGCAATTGGTAGCAGCATACTGCAACGTTCACGGGGTAACGAAAATGGTAAATTTAGTCCTGGGCATGACAGAATAGGTGAGTAATCTGAGAATCTTTTAACCAAAATGTTTTTTACTGAAATATATGTTCCTATGAAAACATATGTGAATGGATAGATATGGAAATATGTGCAGGCACAGACACATCTATACTATAAATTATATTTTTATGTATTTTATTAAAAATCTAAAGAGATTGATCATTGAAATTTATGTTAATTGAAACACAATGCCCTGCGTTAAAATATGAGAGATGTTATAGCATACATGTTTGGGAAACACAATATGAAAGGGATAAAAAGGTTCCTTGTTCAGCTGTGCTGCAGGGCACAAGAGTGAGAGGAAAGTAGAAAAAAAATCATCAATAAAGAAGATTCTACCTCTAAGTCAGATTTGTTAGTGTCCTCTTGGCTTGCTAGCTGCCTCCTTCATTTCCAGTGTTAAGCTGCCACAAGAACTGTCTTACAACTACTTGCAAAATGAAGAAGAGGTTTGTTGTGTTCAAACTATCTCCATGTGGTAAGCTCACAAAATTTTCTGTTGCACAGTATAAAGCTCCAAAATTGAAAGCAAAAATCTCTTGCTTTTTAAAACTCATCTCTTGATTTTTTGGCACCTAACTAACGTTTATTGACATGTGGGGTTACCAATATTGCTCTCATCAGTCACAAAACAAATTAGAGATAGAAAATGAAAAGAAAAGAAATGCATAAGATATACAGCTTTTCTTTGCCTAATATAGATGTGGACAGGTGAAAATCTGGATCACTTCTCTGGGGATGAATTAGTAAGGTAGCCATAGATAACTTGATCAGAAAAGCTTAAAAGCATTCTCACAGTGAGGAACCATTCTTGTTGAAACCAACTGCAAAACTTTTATTAGGGTTTGTGGCTCTGATTTGATAAAGCAGACCAGAGCTGGATCCCTCTGTTCTGCATGTTCACAGGGTGGCAATGAAGTCATATGTTATTCCTTGTGGCTGGTACAGTGTACGATCAAGGGTAGTGATGCTTAGGAAAGGTTGGTTGGGGCAGGATGCCTTTATGTCTGGGAAACTTCTATGCTTTTTAGGTAAACTCTTACACTTTTCATGAATTGGTTTAGGAGAGCAGGTCAACAACTTATTGTCCCAGAATTAGAAGAAAGCAAAGGTCTCTTAAAACAATTTGTTTTATACAGAGGAGAATCAGAAATTCGAACACATTATTGACTTACCTGTGTCATCTTGGGAATGCTTTGCCCTCAGGTGCATCCTGATGGCTCAAATAAAGTAGGTAATTTCAAGTAATTGCATTATAATGGAAAGAAATTCAGAAATTTTGAAATTAGTGTGAAGTCATCTGATTTGAAATATCATGCTCTCGAGAATTAGTTCCTTTTAAGGTATGTTCCTGCTAGGGCCAGGTTGGAATTCAGCTGAGCTGAAGCACAAGAGCTGGTTTCACAGACTGGTGGTGGTAGGAAGTACAGAATGTTTGATTGCTTGGTCAGGATTTTTAACAGATGAAATAATTCTGCTAATAGGACATGGGGCAGGAACTATTGGATACAGAGAAAAAATTGTAAAGGTCTAAAAGCCAGATTTTTAAAGGTATGACATTTCCAAAGGCCAGATTTGCAGGAGGGACTTGGATTCAGCACTCTAACTTGCAAATGACTGGCATAAAGTCAAAAGCATAGGCCCAGAGCCTCAAGGGGCTTAAAATACCTGATACTGAACTGTGACGGAATTCACGCTATTCAGCCTAAGGGTATAGTCCATTCCCTACCACAGCCCAGGTGTCTTGTCCTTCCTAGATGTGCATAATGAACATGCTGCTTCTACTCATACCTAGAACTTCCTCCATCTTTTAAAGAATGGAACTATTAAATGTCTATCTTGTGGTTAACCCATTCAAGATCCTCAAACTGTGCTTTTCTCCACTTACATTTCCAACAGGTTGTTTGTTAGAAGCACTGAATAAAACAAATGTGCACTGCTAGGAATGAATTCCAGGCAAAACAGGGAAATCATGCTCCCTTTCACTCAAAAACACACTGAAAGGAAGAGCTGATGGCTGTACCCTTTCATACAGTGCTTAAAAAGTGATTAAAAACTACTGGGTAAAATGGATGAAGAATTGGTGTCCTTCTGTGTTCTGTGGGGGGTTGTACATGTTCTGAGAAGGTCAGGTGAAACAGATTGAGGAAAAACACCTGATTTGTGATTTTTTTCTGGGATTTAGGTAGGAGATTAGGTAGTTTATGTGACAGTGTCTATGGCTTCTGACAGTGCCATCAAAAATTATTTCTCTGCTTGTCCAGGGTTTACAGGAAACTTAGGTGCTTTTGAAATGTATTTCTCACCAGGGTTAGATTGGAATTGAGTTTTTTAAAATTTTATGTGGTTTTTACATATGCATCCAACAGAAGCAATTGACAACCTGCCCTTAGGTGGGGGTTTTGTGCTCTTCAGCTATTGATTTTTGTAGGTAGCAGGCATGTATGTGCTTACACCTTTTGAAAACCGCACCTAGAACCTCTAAAAAACTGTCCATAAAAGTGCCAAAATCGCTTTGGGAAAGAAGATTCTAGTTCCTGGTCAAATAAATAAATATAATCCCTGGGATTTACAGCATGTGAACACCTTCTACTTTACCTTTGCTAAACGCTTTATTCTTCCACTGGCACTTTCTTTTTGTACTGTGCCAAGGATTATGATTTAATCGTGAATACTTTTGTGGTAGGAGGAAAAGCATACTCACTTGTCATTAGTTGCAGAACCTAAATAAATCATCTCTAACTTGATAACGATTCTACAAATAATGTAGAACCACTTTATGTTGGTAAAAAGTAAAGAAATTATAGTGTCTCTGGCAAAATGCCTAGATAAGTACAGTGTCTGTCCAAGTTTCATGATAATTCCAATATAAAGAAGTAGAACATCAAAGCCTGAGTTTACTGTGGTTCAGTATATTTTATTCCAGTGTTAAATACCTATCCTCCTGGCAGTAGAAGCCTGTTTCTTGACATCAAACTGTGCCTAGACTAGCACAAACAACTAGTACTGGGAGGAATAACAGTAGTGTCTTCTGATTCAACCTTAGGAGGCCTGGGCAAATTGCCACAGATTACATTTTAGCAAGCCAGGTAATAAAAAAATGTTTTTTCAGGTCTGCTGTAACTGAACTTTAGCAGTTATTGTCCTGCTCTTAACAATGAACTGGAAAAGGCTTGTTATTCTAACACTTTCATTTCAGGTGCCTGTCTTTTCATTACCATGGAAATTATAGCTATGAACAGTACCATTAAAAAAAAGGGAAATGCATATTTCTGAGTTTCAAATGGCTCCTTAAATTACACCACTTCAAGAAATATTTCTCTTTGATTCAACACAAATTTATTTTATATACAAGCACAGAGAGATACTACATTAATGTAAATAATTAACTATGCATAGCTAAGACTACCATACACTTATCCTCACTTTGAATCATCATCCATCTGGTTATCTTAAAATGTTTTGTAACCCTGAGTACATTTCACATCACCTGAGGTATTTAGGACATACGTTACAGAAGCTCAGGTGAAGTGACTTGCTCAGCTTCATATAGGAGGTCAGTAGCAAAATAAAGAATAGAATCCTCCAGTTCTCGCTCCTAGATCTCTTCTCTAGCCATTAAAATCTTTTTACTTTGCAGCAATTTTATTTCACAAGACAGTATATATGTGAAAACTTGAAATCCTAAGTTTTCCAAATAAATGAATAAAATTATACTTAATAGTTGTGGTGTTGGAAGGGATGAATCATGGTGTGCAGACACTGTATTGTTGAGTTTTTTCCCCTCATTACTAACATTCTCTTGGGAAAGGCTTGCCTCATACATATGTATCAGATGTGCCACATCCCACACGGTCCTTCAATTTAAACCACATTTTTCTTTTCTTCTTTCTGCACCATGCTTGTTTTGTTCATAATTGTGTACAATAACAACTTTTAGAATTGTCCCTGGCAAATCTGGATTATAAACAGAAGTGAAAGCTGCAGGGACATGTCTTATGTATTGCTTCAATCTTTCACTTTCTAGATAGGGTATCCCTCCTAAAAGGTAGTAGAACCTGGTCCAGTGGGAGTCTTTTGTTCCCTGCTGGAAAAGGAATTTGAAATGTTGTTTGTTACTATGTGCTATATGACTGTAACAAGATAAAATATAAGAAAGAGGGAATCCCACAAAAAATCCTGTTGAATGCATTTTTGTTTCATGAACTGTTGAAGTGAATGAGATGGGAGGGGAATCTTTCAGATAGAGGGAGAGACGTTCATGTAGTGAAAGAGCCGGGATAGATATCGGGAAATTTGCTGCCTATTTCTGCTTCCTGTTATTGTAAACTTGGGCAAGTGACTTCATCTGTATATGCCTTTGCTGCTAGTGTGTAAAATGGAGATAACCACTTCTTTTGTCTGTCTTGCCTGTTTCGTGTCTAAGCTTACTGGGGTGGAGACACTTATGCTGTGCGTTTTCTGAGGAGAGACTCTTCAGTAGGGTCCTAATCTCCTCCAGGTTCTCTGAGTATTTCTAGTTGTGACAAAAATAATAAAAATTCTCCAAATTTCTGCAGGGCTACACATTGTGTTTCATAGCTGACTGTGTTATACTGTTGTAAGGCCAGAAACAGAGTGTAGCTACATTTGGAGGCTGTATAAGAATCCTGACATATTTGGTGCTTAATTTCTTTCCGTTGTGACCTAGGACTTTACACTGTTTATAAAAACTAGGTGGAATCAGAGGGCTGCGTCCTACGTGCATGCACACAACATCATTGCGCTCCCCAGCTAGGTTTTCCCCAGGTGTTAGGTATTTTTAGGAATCTTCCTGCTCCTCCTTATGATAAGGTGCATAGATGCCATTAACATTAATGAGAACTGCATGCACACTTGGAGGAGAGAATCCATGCCTCTGGGCATATTTAATTGCTATCAGACCAAGACTACTTCTGCATAACATAGGGTATGCATAGAACATGGTAATAAAACTGAGAGTCAAAGGACTTGTTTAGGAAGGTGTCTGCATTGCTCTGTGGGGAAGCACTGCAGAACTTCGAAAGCTCTGCCAACATGGAGAGAAACATAGATGGCAGGCAGGAGAAAATGTCATATTTGGGGAGCACATAGGCTACAGTATGTCTGTAACTGATAGTTTGGATTTCCTTTGTAGTATACAATCAAGACATGCTGCTGAGAACGATTAGCTGTAGAAGCAAGATGCTAACTTTTTTCTTTAAATCTCTTTTCCTTCCTGCATGAGGCTTGGAGGTTGCTGTGCTGCCTCTTACTCTGACTTTCCAGTGACCTTGCATTAGGTTGTAGTGAAGAGAAATAAACTGAGTGAAGGCAAGATTAAAAGGCGTATCATTATATTTGAGGGAGTGGAAATTGAGAGCTGGGAAAGTGCAGAAGGGTCTAGTGCCTGTGCTCCAGTCCTAACTCTGACTTCCTCTGTAACTAGTTTGATTCACATTAGATGCCACTCTTCAGAATAAAGCAATTTTATATTTTTCTTTTTAATTTTTCTATCCCACAAAGTACTGAATAACTTTTCCCATATAAGAACTGAATGTAAGCATATGATTAGCAGCAAAAATTCAAGCAGCTCATTGACTTCAGGTACTGAAGGAGATGGCTTCTTTGGGAATACTCACTTGTCTAAAATATTTTTCTGGATAAAAGGCAGTGTGTTGAACTAAAGAGTTAGGGACAGTCCTTATGGATGGTTATATTACGGGACCCGTGTTCTGAGGGATGAGCATACCCTGAGGTATTGCGCCATACCAAGTTTCTCCTGAAGCCATCTGGAGTTAAGGACTTCACTAGATCAAAGGATTGAACCTTATACAATAAAGTTGCATACAGAGAAATTAATATAATTTGATCTAAAGCACATTAAAGACTTCTCTCTCTGTCATTAGAAAGATTGGATCACCTCTTATGTCACAAGTACGAAGCTATCCTAACAGTAACACATTTACCTGTAAAGAAAAACCAGGGACTTTTCAGCCATACCGAGTGTTTCAGTCCCAGTATACTGCCCCGAGGTCTCTGTGCAAGGAAGAAAAAGAAGACGCGACTGTGGCCTCTCCACACAATTGCGACTTGCAGCCACTCTGAAAGCTGTAGGGCCAATGGCCATTGATACTAGTTAGAGAAACCTTTTGGAAGCTGTAATTTATACTATTTATGTTCAATGCACAGTTAATCTATGAAGTGAAGGAAAATGAAGGCAATTTAGATCCATCCGTCCATAAAATAGGTCACCAAAGAGCTGGTTTAATATGGCACTAGTAAGAGCATAGTTGCGATGAGATAATGCTGGAATGTGATCAAATGAATGTATATAATTTCATGTAAACAATGGAAGCGGCTTTTAGTGGAATTTCGTAAAGAACAACATCGGATCAACAATAAGCCAGTTTCTAGACCATTTAATGAATACACTGTGTTTAATATTGGGAATGGAAGTCTGCATATGCTGTAGCTGATTTCTAATTAAAGAATAGAAGGTTCAGTTGAAGAGCAGAACTAAGAAACGTGCGTTCGGAGCATTAGGAATAGCCTACTCATTTACTGATGCATTATTATACTTCTTTCTCTTGGATCTCTCTTTAGTTTTCTAAAGTTAAATATGATACATATGGGAAATAGATTGAAGTACATTAATTGCCTTATTCATCACATCATTAAAATTATAGGTCTTGCTGCAGACTAGCTGCAATGTCTTATTGTGTTTCTGGTACACATCATTAATAAAAGCACTCCTGCTAGTGGTATGCAAAATGTACTTTCTAAATAACTGTACAGTGATTTGGGGCTCACTTATGCAACATATTGCTACAAACTATTGTAATACCCCTGGCACTCGCTTAAACTCATTGGGCTAGTGATGGAATTAATGAGGCTGGTGCTGCTGCAGTATGCTGAGCACGCTCAGCTCCTTCGCTGCTCTTTGTCTGCAGCGAGGCTCTTGTCTTTCAGAGCTGGCTGCCGCTCTGTCTCCAGGGCTGAGCCTAGGATCAGATAATGAACAGCATATCAGTGCAGCGGAGGGGGTAGGGGGTGATGGGAGAAGACTTATTATTCCTTCACTCTCAAACAAAACAAAATCATTGAACTGTCAGGGTCATTAAGGACCCTGGGGTTGTCATGGAAACGACCTTTGGGGGTTTATGGCTGTTAATGCATGAGTGACTGTCTGTATTATATGTGTGTGGAAGGGGTCACCGGTTTCTTGGTGGCTTCTAAAAAAAGCTGGATTGGATGGCTAATGTGCAGAAAGGAATCTCTGTGCTCCGTGGTGTCACTAACTATTTTGAATGTAGCAGACTTTGAAGGGGGAGGCGGGAATGAAAAGCTTTACTGACAAATATTTAGACAGAAACATAATTACTCTTCAATTTTGTTTCAGGAGCAATGCAACTTTATTTCCAAGTTGCAGGAAATAAAGTCAGATTCTGTCATCTTTTTAGGACGTTTAAAAAAAACCCTGAAAGCAAATAATTTTGCTTCAGATTATTTCAGGATAGCAATACAGAGCACTACCTAGGAACTGGCAGTAAATTTTAGAGCTGTCACAGCTAGAGAGAAAAAATGTTAATGTACACAGCTAATAAAATCTTCCTCGTCCTCATACAGACTTCCCGTGCAACCTTGGGCAAGTCATTTAACTGTTGGTCCTGTTCAACTCAATGCAAACCATCAATTGACTTCCAATTTGTAATAACAATGTTTGTTGAAAACAAAGGATATTTGATTTTTAGAATATGGTTTTAAGGCTATAGGTACCCAGAAAGAGAAGTTATGGTAAAAGTACACCAAACATCAATTTTGCCTAATTTTTTATACTCTCAGCTGGAAGTCGTCCTGGCATTTTGCTTTATCAGCCGCTCTCTACTGGCTGATTGACAATTAGATGGTTATACTTCAGTTTTCAGTAGAGACTACAGCACTTGTCTCTATATGAAGAGATAAAAGAAGGGGGAGGGGGAGACAAAGAGGCAGCAAAGCGGGGATAATATTAATAAAGGATTCCCTTTACAGGCAGTGAGGAAATACCAACCACCCAGAAGCCAGAAGTACTAAGGATGAACAACATTGGTAGCAATTTTTTTAGTCACTTTTTTGTAATTGTATGGCACTTAATATCTATTCAGTTTGACTCTTCAGATATTTCTTCCTGCAAAAAGTTCTCTGTTTACAGTATATTGACAAAGGAGTTGGATTCTTCTTCCCCCCACACTTGTTAGATAAATAAGTGTGATTGCCAGGTTAAAACTGGAGGTAGAATTGGACTTAACCTGTGTTGTAGAGGAGGAAGCCTAAGTTTGGCCATGCTGAATTCAGTACCCTTGATTTCACAGATTTTTTTTTTTTTTTTTGAGCTGTATCAGGAAAATCACATAATCTTTCTTGACTCTCACCTATCTTTTGTAAAGTAGAAATATTCACACTTTTGTATTTTGTACATACCTTGTACATCATAAGCTACTCGGGTAATACATCAGAAGGCCTACATAAATATCCCTGACAGCGTGGTCAATAGCAGGATGCTAAACACAGGCACTTCATGGCCTTATAACCCATCTTCCCTCCTATTTGTGCAGCCTCAGAAGTTTCTTAGAGTGGTTGGGCACAGCAAATACAATGACAAAGTTGCTAAGATCATCTTACTAGTTGTATTGGTGTGCTTGGTATATTTCAGAAATTTTGTTTTCTTGAAGTGCACTGGTTACAGCACATCTTTCTTAAATAGAAGAAGATAAAAGAATATAATTGAATCACTGAATCTGTTTGAGCTATGGTTGAACTGGAGCAGTTTAAAAAGGAACTGTTTTTATTTATGTTGATGGTTGTATTGAAAATATTTAATTAAACTAAGGCAAAAACATGTTTGAAGAGAGTCTTACTAGACTTTCTTTCCGCAGACTCTTTAGGGATCTCTATATGTCAACTGCTAGTGTGGGATTTGAGGCTTTCTGGCCAAAATTCTCTTCAGTGTTGTCTTGCATTTTTATGTCTTCTTGTACTGAAGGAAAAATAAATTGTGAAAGCTCAAGATTTAATTTAGTCAAGCTCAGTGTCAAATTTGTTTAAATGCAAAGCTTTGCATTAGCCCAAATCCCCTTGAACTGGGGCATATGCATGCTGAAGGCCTGTAGGCTTTAAGAACTGTTGATTTGACATGCCAGCCACCTGTGATACTGGTCGTAATCGCTTCTTGGTATCTTGTCTCCCCTCCTTGTTTTTTGTCTTCTCTGTCTATTTCTGCTGCTCTTCCTGCTCCTCCAAGTTCCTCGTCTCTGCTTCTCCAGGATCTTCTCCCCCCTCGCACTGCACCTCACCACTATCTGCAGATTTGGAAAGTTAGAGAATTAGGATAGGTTACTTTGCTCCTCCCTAAACTGAAAAAAACACATTAGCTAAGAAATGCATATGGAAGTCCATCTTGAGCACCTTATCATGGTTAGTTTGTTTTCTCTCATCTTGTATTTAGTCAAAGTTCCCAACAATCACCTTGATATCAAGGCTAACAGTATGTTGGGTTTTTTTTAAATCTGGAAGGTATAGTAATGTCTGGATGTTTGTTGATCAAATATATTCCCAGCCTAAGACCAGAAATCAATTTTTTTGTGCTAGGTAGACTGAAAAAAAAGTTTGATGTACATAATTCTTATTAGATAACTATTTTTTTACTTTTGTTGAGAGACTCTCAGTATTCAGAGATCATAAAAAATCACTTAGAATCTAGACTCCCTCCTAACATATTTTATTTATTATCTCTTATAAACACAGTTATAGAAATAAACACAGACATAAAGAGTTCGAGAAATGTTCCTTTGTCCACTGTTCTACAAGTTGCCATATATTTCAATGCACTAATTTTCTGCAGCCTCCTCCTGTTCCTGCTATTTTGGGTAAATGTGGTATCTTTCAACAGTTGAATAATTCAGAGCATAGTATATTGCAAGACTTGCTTTTGTCAGTAGTATTTCCCACTCACATTTTAGTTCAGTAAGAGAGTGTCAGTAAAGGACTCACCAAGGATAAAATTTGAATCAGGAGAAATTGGTTAGAGCCACAGCTACCGCTGATGTAAACTGGGCTAGCTCCATCGATTTCTCCTGAACTGTGCTCATTTACACCAGTTTAGGATCTTCATTGCTATTGCACTTTCATGGCAGCCCAAGGGGAACTTAGCACAGGACTACCATACAAACTAACCAGGATCAAAAAAGTAGACGATATTCATTTTCTTCCTCAGTCTACAGGGATTACTTTTGTAATTACACCAGGTTCTGAAATGCCCTTAGATTTGTTCAGTGCCAGGGAATCTGAATTTACATCAAATGCTGCATAACTCATATGCCATGGACAGCAATTATGAGCTAATTGAGGGGTGTAATGTTTAAAAAAAGACACATTATGAAGAGTATCAGGAATGTCGGAATGAAAAAAGGCTCTTCAGCCCATTGAGGCTCATTTCTTTTAATATTGTTTTCTTTAAAATGGTACTAATTGTCTTTTGAAGGACACTAGAGAACCCTTAGTTCCCTGCTTCTGCACCATTTCTTGGTCAGGCAGCATCTGAGACATTATTCTTTCTGGGATAAGTAATTCCAATATCAGGTATGAAATCGTTCCTCTCCATTTTACCCACTGTTTTAAAATGTGTGCTTGATTATCTCTCAGCAGCAGCCATAATCTTAAAATCAGATATATTGCAATTAATGCAGTCCTTTTGATCCTTTCTCACCTTTCAGATTATAGGGATTAAGTACTATAAACTATCTATACTGTCATTGCTTTTGTTCCTACAGTCAACAGTCATCACTTTTCTCTGTACCTTCTCACATGTTATAGTATCTACTTTTGTACAGCTGGCTTGAATGGTTCACTGGTAATCTGAACAGAGTTTCTGGCCTGTTTCCATGCCTTTGAATAATGAGGACATTTAGCACTGTTAAGAAAATGTTTGTGTTTTGCCTTTCAAGTGTTACTGTGCCGACATGCACTATAGGGGAAATCCACCTCACCCATACAAAGCCAATGTCATCATGCTTTCAAATAGACTTTAGTGGAGGCAGGGAGATGAAATTCAAACTTCCCAATCTATAGGCAGGTCACAACAGGGCTATAACAAAGGATCTTGACATCTGTTATTTCATTCTTGAGGCTGGAAAAAAAGGTTGGGGCCACTCTGTGCTACTGGGCTGGTCCCTAGGATTCCTTCCTTAAGTTACCTCCCTACTGCTCTGCCATGCCGATTTACTCAGGTCTGAAATGAAGTTCCCACTTGTAGCATGCAGGATGTATGAATTTACGTAGTCTGCCAGATCATAATATCCTATGCTGCTCTATTGTCTGCACGAGCTGATAGGAAGGGCCTTTGTTTTCATGTGAACCCTCTGAACCTACCGTTTGAAAAAAACACCACTCTTAACAGCTGAAAACAAGTGCACATTTCTTTTTAAAACTTGAGCATGTGGCAGAGAGTCAGTTTTTGTCCAAAAGAAACAGAATTAGATGGACTGAGTCCATTTCAAAAATTACCTGTCACTTTTTAAAGAGAATTTTGATTTTTTAAAAATTTTAATTTGCATTGAAAATGTTCACTGAAAAGAATATGGACCAAAAGCATACTATTAAATTCAAATATTGGGTTTTTTTTCAAAAGTCCATTTAAAAAAATGTGATTTACCAAAAACCTGTGAAGTAATAGTTGAAACATGATGTCATATTCAACAGAGAATTTATCCATTCAGCAATGGAATATACAATTGCAAGTATTTGCTATGATAATTTGAATGACTTTTAATCTAAAATATACCAGATCAACAAATCCACACTGAAAACCAGGTGTAATTTCTTCATCTATGTGAGAATAAACCAGTAACAGGGAAAACAAAGTGGCTAAATTGCCTGTATGAGTTATCTGGTATAAACCATTCGCTCCACTGTAGCTAGGCACTGTGCACGTGCACGGTACAATGTGTGAGGTAGAAAAAAACGAAGTATCTGTTTCTGTCAGAAGAATTGTTGGATACACTTGGAAGACTCAGGAGCTGAGGAGCAAAGGAGAGAGGAGGCACCTCAATTAGCTTAATTTAGTAGTATAACCACATCACACAGATGGATAATTATTTCATCACTGTTAGTGATCCATGCACCGAAAAGGGCCAGTGCTAGCTGCCTGAAACAGAAGTGGGTCAACTCTCACTTGTCATCAGACTCTGCAGTGTAATTGCCTAGGACTGTTCATGGGGAGTTTCTCTCTCACCTTATTTCTGTACTTCTCAAAATCCTCTTCACTCATATTATCCTGAAAAAAATAATTTAGGAGCCAATGTTTTTACTGTACTCTTCTTTTTCAAAGTCATTCACAGAAATTCTAAATGCCGCCTATTTTAGTTCAAAGGCCCAAGGCATCCTGATGCATACCTAACACGAGTGATTTCTTTCCTGTTATTCCCTCCAGTACAGTACCTATTTCTTACTGAGATTTTTATCTAAACTCAACCCTTGGTTCCCAGATTTCTCTAATAGCTTGTTTGAGGACAAGGGAAATGTGGTAGTTCTAATCTTTCTGGCCTTCAGTACAGCATTTGATATGGTGCCACATGGGAAATCATTGGTGAAGGCAGGCAAGATGGGAATTAGTGCAAGAACTGTGAAGTGGATAAGGCACTGGCTAAAAAGAACTGACAGAGGGTTGTGCTGAAAGGGGAAGTAAGGCTATAGGCAGGTAGGTCATCAAGGACCACTCTTAGGACTAATCTTAATATTTTCATTAATGACCTGGGAACGGAAAATAGACATGAGCTAATGACAGTTGATGAGGAGTGGATAAGGGAGGCATCGCCTACAAGCAGGAGGATAAGAATGCCACAAAAGAACTGGATGCTGGTCTGTATTAATAGAGGTGGGATTTAATTTAGTGTTCAAATCGTAAAGCAAGAATTCATACTATAATGTAGAAGCTATACACATGGAAACAATGGGGGAAGGAAAAAATCTGGGCCTTTTAGTTGGTCATAGTAGAACTATGAGTCACCAGTGCAATACAGTTGTAGAAAAGGTGTGATCTGAAGGTGTGGCTGGTAAAATAATTCATATGGGCAAGCACTGATAGCACTGCAGTAAGTTCAAGTAAGATTTCTTTGGGAATGGTGAGTACATTGGTCTCTCAAGCAAGAAAGATGATTTCAAGTTGTAACAGAAAAGGTTTACTGGGATGAACAGGGTAATGTATATCCTACTTCATAAAAGAAGGAAAAAAAAAACTTGATTTGTTTAGCCTAATAAAATGATAGCTCTTTCTGCTACAAGGAAAGTCCAGAAAAGCAAAAGGACTATTTGTCTTTAAAGATAACACTGATACAAATACAACTGAGCATTATATGTTTTAGAAATTAGAAGGACTGTTTTGAAGCAGTTGTCCTAGAATAGTAAAGCGTTAAGAAACTTTGGTGGCTTTTAAATGAGGCTGGATAGTTAGATTGCTTTATGATCGCTTATAGACTCATCTCTGAAACAAAGTCCCTTCCTGTTTAAGATCAGCACCATAACATCAACCTACTAACACAAAGACTAATCATATGAAGTCATCAAGAGGGTTAGCAAACTAAAACTTTGGATTTCTGTGTAGTTGTAGTTTTCTTTACTAGATGGGACTTCAGTTCAATAGGAGTAAGTTAGAGACATAATTTACAGCTATAGTTAAGGTATGGCTCAAATAGATATTCTGTCTTATGTGCGCTATCATATTGATAAGAAAGCAAAGGGGAATGAGAGAAGGAATGAAGGTTAGATTCTGAGAAGTCATTTAGAATAAATATTTTAAATTTTGTTGTTGTTGTTGTTATTGCATGACTTAGAATGCCAGTGAAAATATCGTGCATGTGTACAGAACAAAAAAAATTCAGGGAAAGTATTCAGTAAATATGAAAAAGTGGGAATTGTTTTCTTGTAATAAATCTAGTAGAGAGGTAATAGAATTTGTAAAATGGTACCTATTTTGTTCTAAATAGTGGTTTATTTCTTATATTCACAGCTACCAGCCCTTGTCAGGTCCTCTATGGGCAGTCTTTCTCTGGAGCTGACACACTGATGCTTTCAGTCTTGTCTAGTACTGGAGGCCTGATAAGCCTGACTAGCCTGACTTGTTTAACAATCATATTTGTTCAGCACCAGCCCATGGTTCTTGCATCATAGATATTTTCCTTTTTCAGTTAATTTTAGTGAGGAAATTTGAACATTTCTCTTTAATTTTCCATTTAGAGACTGTAATGTAAAGACTGAAAATGGTGGTGAGATGTTAAGACAAACATAGGATCAGTGATAAAAAGTAGCTAATCATCAGTCCTAATTCAGTGGCTATAATAATGGTTTGTGAGATCTTGAAGACTGGCAAGAGTGGATGAGAGCCTTGCATGTCTTTAGCAAGGAAGAACTGATGCAGGAAGCAATTATTTCAATGGACACTGATTTGGAGCTGTTACAGCAGCAGTTTTTTAAGGAGTTTTGTGTGTTGTTTGCTCTTATGCTAAGCCAGCATATCTTCCTGACACTTTTTCTTTCCCTCTAAAATCGTAGCATCTTTCAACTTTGGCCTTACAAAGCCATCAAGCAAATACGTGGGGGAATTCTAATAAAATATATTTGAATTTGTATCATTATCTAGAAATCTGCTTGCACTGAGTCCTACACTGTATTCTGTTGTGAAGAACACAAAAGAGATTGTCCATGAGAATAGGGAGTAAAGGCTGAGTCCCATGGATTAAAACCCTTCCTGTTCCTCATGAGGATAACAGATGGACTCTTTTATTTGGACTCACGTGCTGTTTTGAATCCAGGCAGCAGGGTTATCCCTCTGGCAGCAGTCCAGTTGGTAGCAGCAGGTTGGCTGTGAAGGGGAAACACGGCACACTCCCTTACTGCACAGAGACAGCCGTGCTTGTTCACTCAGAGCAAGAGACCAAGAGCAGCCCTGCTGTGTATGACAAAGCACGTAACCCCCTGAAGTCCAAGTCTCAGGAGGAGGACAAAAATTAGATCGTTGTCTTTATGAGTACCTTGGCTGAGTGCAAGTAGTGCAAGCGGACTGAAAAGGCAGAAATAGTATGAAAGGAAGAGGCTAGAGAAACAACCTGTTCAGCAGGAAGATAAATGTGGAATCTCATCAGCATTCCTGAGCTCAGTCCTCTCCCTAGGGCCTACGCTGGACTGCTCACAAGAAAGGAGGCTGTTCAACTAACGTATTTAATCCCTTCTTCTGGGTAGTTCAGAGAAAACTGTGTGGCCCAGGTGAGAAATAACGGAGTTTTGTAAGGGTGTCTTTAGTCTTGGCGCCTAATCTGACCCATCACTGAATGCTGAGTGCGTGGTGTGGGATGGACCGGAGACATTGCTGTTTAAAAACCCCTGCATTGATGATATTTTTCATATTGTATTTGCTTTCAAGGGCTCAGAAGGGATACCCACATGCCTGCTGTGTATAAGTGACGGGGTTTAACTTAGCTAATAGAAGCAGTAGTAATTTGATCAGAGTAACTTTCTATCAGAATTATTTTGGTTGGTATATTAGCTTAGAAAAAAGGTAGATCAGGACATTATGCATTACTAGACCAGCATGCTAATATGGCTGTACTCTTTCTGGTACCCAGGCTAACTCACTCACAGCCAGCTCAGATTATTTGGCACAGCACTGCAAGATAATATATTGTAGCATCTTAAGGATCAGACCAGTCTTGAACTATATAGATGGTGACTTTAGTGTGCACAAAATTCAGTAATAAATTCCTATTCATATAACTTTATTAGTTGAATCATGTGAAAGACATGCCTTTGAGACAGGGCAGGTGTCTGTTTTAGTTCTGCAGCACCATGCCATCAATATAAAACACAGTATGATCAAGTCAAAACTTCCCTGAGGATGATACCAAGCATCAGTGATTTGTTAACTCAAGCCTCATACTGGATGGGAACAGATTAATACAGTAAGAGCAAAGGTGCCAGATGTATAGCTTCTTGGCCATGTTTTAAAGTCTATGCGTTAAAGGCCAGAGTTAAAGGCAAAGTTTGATATTAATTCCATAAGTCCCAGGAAAAGACTTCTGGCTAGTTCCCTTTATGTATGGTATGATTAATCTATGATTAATGTAATTAAAAGCATTTTACATTTAAAAAGTTATGTAATTACTTTACAAGGACTGAATGTTGTCCTCTTGGGGCAAATAATACAGGTTTCAAGCCTTGAAGAGACTAGGCACATGCTTGCCTTTACATATGTGAGCAAACATTGAGAACAAACAGAAATACCAAACTCCTCTGGTGAATACATTTTTTCAGGGCAGAAGCTGAGACCTGGTCATCCTCAACAAAGGAGTAAAGTTCCTCTTCTAAGAGCAAAGGCCAAACTTTCAATTAGGTGTGGAGCCATGGCCTGTGGCCTCACCTTATTAATGTAGTTTCTAAAGAAGATAATTTGGAGTTGGTGGAAAGTTAGTATGCAGAGCAAATTACCATGCTCTGTCTGCCTAGCTATAGAATTCAACTCTGTTATCAAGTCTCTTCACTGAGAACATTATTTCCTGTTTTCATTGTGGTTCAAAATAATCTTAAGCTTCAAATAACTAGGCTCTACAGAGGGATCTGGACAGGCTGGATCGATGGGCTGGGGCCAATTGTATGAGGTTCAACAAGGCCAAGTGCAAGGTCCTGCACTTGGGCCACAACAACCCCATGCAACGCTACAGGCTTGGGGAAGAGTGGCTGGAAAGCTGCCCAGCAGAGAAGGACCTGGGGGTGTTGGTTGGCAGCCACTTGAATATCAGCCGGCAGTGTGCTCAGGTGGCCAAGAAGGCCAATGGCATCCTGGCTTGTATCAGGAATAGCGTGGCCAGCAGGACTAGGGAAGTGATCGTGCTCCTGTGCTCGGCACTGGTGAGGCCGCACCTCGAATCCTGTGTTCAGTTTTGGGCCCCTCGCTACAAGAGAGACATGGAGGTGCTGGAGCGTGTCCAGAGAAGGGCAACGAAGCTGGTGAAGGGTCTGGAGCAGAAGTCTGATGAGGAGGGGCTGAGGGAACTGGGGTTGTTTAGCCTGGAGAAAAGGAGGCTGAGGGGAGACCTTATTGCTCTCTACAACTACCTGAAAGGAGGTTGTAGAGAGGTGGGGGTCGGTCTCTTCTCTGAGGTAACAAGCCATAGGACAAGAGGAAATGGCCTCAAGTTGCGCCAGGGGAGGTTTAGACTGGATATTAGGAAATTTTACTTCACTGAAAGGGTTGTCAAGCATTGGAACAGGCTGCCCAGGGAAGTGGTTGAGTCGCCATCCCTGGAGGTATTTAAAAGACGTTTGGATGAGGTGCTTAGGGACATGGTACAGGGGTGGTCTTGGTAGTGTTAGGTTTATGGTTGGACTTGATGATCTTAAAGGTCTTTTCCAACCTATACAATTCTGTGATTCTGTGAAATAGAGTTTATTATTAGAAATAAAATAAATGGCTTGATACAAACATTACTTTAATTCAAAATGCAGTAAGTAAGTAACTGAACTGTGATAATGTTTATTTTTTGGTTTTGAAATGTATTTTAAAAGATATTGGTTTTTCTGTACCTGAGCAGGCTGGTTGTATTGAAACCTAGTGCTTTAATATATGCCACTGACAGTAGATTCGTAATGAATGAGTGGTTCTGCCTACGCGTTAATAACACTGTGGGCTGGAAGATTCGTGAGACAAGGATGCTGAAAGGTACATTGCTTCACACTTCTGCAGTGCTCCTGAGCTCAGGCATGGTTTGAAACTGTACAACAGTGCAGTGCCCTTATGGGGTCACGAGGCTCAAGAAAATGTTAAAATAATCCAGTAACAGACAGACTGCTAAAGACCACAGTGCCAGCAAACAAGTGACAGGTTCATGTGTGATTTACGTAGAGTATTAATTGATTAACCCTGAGAGCCCTGTGGGTGATTACTGTGCTGATGAGTAATTTCTCATGCTGATTTGTAGGCCCTTCCTTTCCTCTGGCTCACTCCCAAGTGTCCTGAGCATTATTCCTTTGACGTTCTTCCTACAGCCTAAAGATGTTCCAGTCCACTCTTAGTTTTGTGCTGCTGGTGACCTCCATGGTCTGGGATGACTGTGGGTTTGCTCTGTGAGAGGGCAGTCAGGATGGAAGCCAGAGATGTTGTGTCCAAGCTCTAAAGTGGCCTGGCCACAGGTCCTCCCACCATGGACTCTCTCACTTGTGTGCATGAAGATTTACAAAACAGACGGGGAGCAGATCTCCTGGTTTTGTTCTCCTGACAAGTAGCAGACCACTCCAAAGATAGTACAAAACCATAACAGCTTGTTCACATGAGAAGTTGTGAGGGTCTGAAGACTTCTATGAACAGATGCTGTTTTATTGCACCAGCTACTTTTACCCTGGCCCCAGTACCTCTCTGGTTTTTCTCTTTCAAAACACTAATTGAAAGTTAGTCTTTTCCACAAAATTCAAATGGAGAAACATTTCCTGAAAATAAAGGTGATTGAGAGATTTGCCACTTAGTATTTCTTATTTCACAGCTTGATTTTAGAATGTCTTATATGACAAAATGATGAAAGATTTGAAAAATGAAGGTATTATAATAGAAATAAACAGTGATTATTTTTCTTTGGATAATGTTTCCTTTAATTTCCTAAAGTATGCTGGATTGCATATTAATGTAACCAGATATTCAATATATTCCAGGTCTTGTTATTATAACTCTAATGATTTACCCCAATAATTTGCTCCCAGTATGTAATAGTGCTTATGTATATGGGTGGGTTAGAGCTAATTGCCACACAGTTCTTTTTATTAGGGCTATAGAGATTAGTAGCCCACACAAGTTTATAAAAAAAATACACATTTACAGGCATGTTGATCTGATTAAGTCTGAGAACAGTCATTCTGAACATAAATACACATAAATCTGTAAATAAATACACGTAAAAAAAGAAGAGTGACTTTTTAAGGAGTGTCTTCCATTGGTTTCCTTTGTGAAAAGGCAAATGTTTTTCAGTTGATAGTTTTATACAGACTTATTTGTATTTTCATTTTTTATGGGGTAATATTCATCCCAAGAAGATTCAAGGTCACCAGCTTTGAAGATCACTTGTGTTTTGTGTGTGTGGTTCCCTAGCAGCATGGATTGCACAGTTGTAATGCATTCTGCAGACTGTGATATCATCTGTGCTTGAATCCACCTATAAACTCCTGAATTTCTATTGAAGACATACCTGGGAAGGCCATAATAAGATAGTTGCATTCTTTATAAAATGGATATTATTTTACAAAATGAAGGTTATTATAAACTCCTTTGGTGGGTTTCTAGCTTGCAAGCTGAAGACCACTCAGAAGTAGATCCTCTAAATTTCTAATAGATTTCTTTTGCTGGAGTTTTTACTGTCTTTAAGAACTCAGTTCAATTAAAAAACTGCTTAAATATACCTATGAATTCAATGTACATTAAGAAAAAACGGCTTAAAATCAAGCACATTGTAATATATTTTTAGAGATGTAGTTTTTCATGTTAAATGAAGACCTATTAATGATATCTGGAATAATAATACATGGAAGTGGATGAGCAAAACTTTATGTGACTAGTGTTTCTCTTATGCCATCTATGCTTTGTTCTTTTTGAAATAAATGATTCTATTTGTATATATTTTTTAAATTTTGTATGAGGGATCTGAAAGAGAAAAAATGCAATAGACATCGAGATTTGAATGTGGTTTTTGTATGCCAAATATAACTGGATTAGTGCAGCTCATATTTTATATTTACAGCAATACTGTGCTGATATATGTTGCACACTGTTGCACTCATAAGTTTTGCATACCAATAGACTCATAAGTTTCTAATTAGTAAAAATAAGCCCTGAGGTGAAAGAGTACAATATGAAGTGAAATATTACAATATTTATTATTATAATTCTTATTTCTTTATACTGTTATCCTTTTTCCTTGTCTCAAATTTTGACTCATACAACCCATTTGGATGTCCTTTGTTGAGCAGAATTCACTCGAGTGTTTTTCTCTTTGTAGTTTGTGCTTCTTCCTGTGTATTGCTTTTGTTTCTGTTTCAAACTTTACTCTGGCAAAGGCATATATGTGTACGTTTTACGAACAGAGAGAGCTTTTCTTTTTAAAATCCTGTTAAACGGTTCACAGTTTGTCTATGAACCTGGGTTCTTCCTTTGGTCATTCTGAGGAGGTTAGACAGTTTCAACCAGAAAAAATGACCAGCAGGTTTTAAATCATTTCCATATACTTTATGGGTGGTGTTCGTGTTCCTCTTCCAGCCTCTTCAGACTAGATAAGAAGGCTGAACATCCATGCCTGGGGAGTAGGGTGAGTGCCCTGCTCAGAGCTGCAGGGCTCAGCCCAGTAAGCAGGCTGGCTGGCGTAACCAGCATCAGGACTGCCTGCATCACACCTGGGGACTATCCAGCTGGCACAACAGCCCACCTCTATGAAGGTGGTACCAAAGCTTAAATCCACCTTAGCTATATTCTCCCAGGCACCACGAGCTGTGAGTTTTCCACTGCTCCTCTCCTTCACCATGTATTTAACACAGTTAATAAGTAAAGCAAGGATACCAGATTGGAGAAGGCATGTTGTATTCCCTTCCTATCTCTCCTTTGGTAATTTCAGCCTGATATTGCAGTAGCAGTTAGCTTTAGATTTTATGTTCCTGAGGAAAAAGCATTACTGTCCTTGTAACACTGCACAGCATATCTTCAGTTTTGGTTCTTAAAGCGTTGTACGTCTCTGAATCTCAGTTTACTTGTTTAAACATGTTTTAGGTGCTTCTAAACAGAGTAAAAAACGTTTCTAGGCTGGAAATTTGTGCATCAGCCCTTCGTTCATTTTCTAACATTTGGATCCTTTATTGATTTCTATGAGTGTTGAACTGGGCCCTATGTTATGTCTACCTTAGAGGCTGCAAGCTAGTGACAAGATACTAAAGTCAGTTTTGTCAAAAAATCTTAACTACCACAACACGTGCTAAGTTTGGCTGGACATTAAGCAGTAGTAACTTGCAGAAGGTCTTCCGTGTCAGCTGTGGGAGGGATCCTCTGTTAAACCCACCTCAGTAGTGCCCAATGCAATTTCTTGTTCTTAAGGATTTAGTCAGCTTTGGGGCCTGGAAGTTTCTTGTCTAGTTTCAGAAGCTACAGCAATTCTCTCTACTGAGGCTGTCTGAAAATTCAGACAAATACTACCCTGTGATGATCCGCTCACGTTGTAAAGCTGTTGTTCTCACTGACACCCAGAGTGACAGGAACCTGTGAAAGTAGCTGAGATTCCCATATCCTCAAGTGGACCGGAGGCCTGACTACCCAGCACTTAGTTCTTGATTTATATGAGATTATGACTGTGAGAATATGTCTGAGGCAAAAAGAGACCAGAAAATACTGCTGAGATTCAGTGGGGCAGGAGGTATAACTGTTAGGTGGGAGAGAAAAGATGGCTTTAGCAAAAGGGCCAGTTGCATTTCTTACATTGCAGCACATAACTGTCCCTGCAGTCATGAGGAACTGAGTATGTGTACCTGAGGCACTGCATAGTTACAAGTAGTTTCTGTTAAATACCTACATTCAATTGTATAATTATTTGCTTTATCTGCCCATGTTCTCTCTGGAGAAAGTACCCAAACAATTGTTGTTGCTAATAATATTATTAGGATAAACCCTCAGGAATGCTGAACATCTGCATCTTTCTTGGGGGAACACCTGAGTCTGCAGGTGTTCAGCATAGTAAAGGCTTCTGGATAACTTAGACTGCATCCTGGACTTAACCCTTTTATATTGTCAGGATTCAAAGACATAGTTGTCCCCCAAGTCCCATCTCACATTTGGAGAGATATTGGCACTTCAGTTCCCAGGAAAATATGCTGCACATATTTAAACCACCTACTGGTTACAGCATCACCAGGTACCTTTCATCTCTCTACGTCACCAGGTAAGGACTGGATCCTGAGGAACTCTTCACACTCAGAAATGTTTTTTTTCTCAGGAGGACATTTAAGATGGTCAGAAGAGCTTTATGTGAGGAGGTAGCACAATGGCATTGAGCAGAACTGCTGGATTAGTCATATTAGGTATTTAACATTAAATAGAGGGCAGCCTATGGTTTTTATTATTGTTTTGAAAAGCTGCAGTCTGGGAGGTACTAGCCAGTAATTGGGCATGTGTGCAAACAAAACATATATCCAACTCGAGTTATTTGTA
This sequence comes from Mycteria americana, assembly GCF_035582795.1. Classification (NCBI taxonomy): domain Eukaryota; kingdom Metazoa; phylum Chordata; class Aves; order Ciconiiformes; family Ciconiidae; genus Mycteria; species Mycteria americana. The sequence continues at coordinate 27,988,720 of NC_134370.1, forward strand.
TGACAGCAGTAGAAAGATTATCATCATAACATCCTTCACAGAATATTTCATATCAGGCAGCCTTCCACAGCTGTAGTTCTCAATCTTTATTAGATCTATTATGCAAACACAGAAGGCTTCTTGAGTCAGCAGAAACTCAGCAAGCTGATATGTGTTGTTCGTGCTGCCTTGCAAATCACTTGCCCTAATCACCTAAGAGTTGATTAAAGTGGAGGTTGATTGGTTAATTTGCTCTCAACCTTGGAGAACCCATGAAATTGATTATTATAGTAGTTATTTAAAATATGTGGCACGTCATTCTTTCTTAGGGTTTAGCCATATTCTAAAGACAAACAAGAATTTCTAGATCATTATTAAAAAACAAAGAAGACGAGAACAAGAACTTCCCTGCTAGGCGTTTGCCTATGTTGCTTTTAAATCAAACAAATTTTCATTAATATCCCTACTTGTATGACTGCATGATGGGGTTCCTCTGATTAATTCACAGAAGTCATGGAAAGTGTGGACATGAAGAGAATAAAACCCCCAAAATTTTTATCTCTCTCTCTCTCTCTCTCTCTCACGTGTACCTCGGTTTACCTTTCTAACATTTTCCTCTCTGTAAAGAGTTAAAAGCAATGAAGACTATTGGGAAAACCTCCCTCCTCCCCAACATACAGTAATAGCAATGATAATCTAGAAAATACCTGATGTCCTGAGGGAAACGATGGGAAAGCTATTAATGGGGTGGAGTACTGCTATCCTGGTTCCAACTTTCTAGAAAAATTTTACAGTTCCCAGCCCTGCCCTGGTGATGAAAAGGCAGAAAGGGGGCTAAGTAGTTTCCCAGCACTGCCCTGGAAATGTCTGTGAATGCTGACAGGGCTTCATGGTCTCACACGATATACCATATGTTTCTCCTAGCCAAAGATGGGAGTCGCCGTAATGAAAAGAGGGTAATAATGCTTGAAAGATCAAGTGTTTGGTAAAGGAAAAAATATTTATAGTCCTGCATGTTGTTTTATCCTTTTGCTCTAAGTACTTTGGCTGAATGAATAAATAATGTGTTGCTTATAAGGCAGCTCTTTTTGAATTATTTTAATAAAGTATTGACAGTCTCCCAGGGGAAAAAAGCTTTACGTGTAGTAACACAGATGAGTTTGTGAGCCAGAGATGCAGCAAAAAGATCTACTCCCAGAGTGACTGGTCAAGGCAGCAGCACCGCTCAGGAGAAGGGTCAGGGTACAGCTAACATGGATAAGGAGTGTTGAAAGCACAGATTGCCCTGTCACATCTGTGTCTTCCTCTCTTTCTTTGCAGAAAAGAAAGCATTATGTATAGGTATTCAGTCTCCACATGTAAAATTACTCTGGTTTCTTCTTGGCCAAGAGCTCTTAGTAGAACTTAGCATAATTTACACTCTACTTTCACAGGCAGGAATAATCAGATTTCAGTATTTATGTGGAGTAGGCCTAGTACATGGTGTGGACAGCTAGCTTTCTCCTTTGTGTTTCATCAGTTTCTCACCAACTTGCACATGAGTGGGGCCAGAAGGTTGGGGCCTGCCCCGCAGTTCCTCAAAGCACTACCTTACATCTGAATGTAAGTCATCGATCAGGTCTTTGTCCCCTTTCTCCTTTGCTTTTTCATCAGCATGGTTGTGGTGCTGTGGTCTAATCACAGCTGATGGGTTTTGGTTTGGTTTGGGTTTTAGGTTTTTTTAACTTTATCAACTATATTAGTGCAAATCCTCATCTTCTGGCTGCAGGCTGTTCCCTTCTGGCTGCTGTAGTGTCTTATGCACAGTTTCACTTACCTTCACTGGTTTCCTCGGTGCATTTATTGAGGCAGCCTCTGTTATCTGGCAGCATTCATTGCAGTTGCTAAAAGCCATAAAAATGTAAGAATTGCATGTGTGTGCCTTCCTTTTATAGTCGCTGTCTGCATCTTTCTTTCTGCATACAGTTGATTAATTCTTCCATACAATGCCTTGAGGAATTAGTGTGTGAAGTATCCCATCTGATAGATCTGCTAAGTGCATTTATGAAGACATCTTCAGGCAACAGTATTGTCATACACTACAGTTATAGAGGGTATGTCTTGGGTCCTGTCCTTACTGGTAAACAATCATGTCTGTGTATTTCCTAGTGACTAATTTCTGCCTGAGAAGAGATGTTTATGGGAGACTGCCAACAACTGTTGTGCTAAAATTATACACAAAAAAAATGTTTGCATGCTTTACATCTGCTCATTTCTTTGTCGGGTAAATAGGGTGCCATTCAGAAGTGTGTATTTTTTCTTTTCATGAATTATTCAAAAGAATAGAGGAAAAAAAAAGGGAGTTGCATGCAAATCCTTGGTCATTTTAGTCAATTTCTTGCAAACATTGACACCTTCCAAGAGCTGCAAATTCTCAGAACCCCAGTTTTCTAAAGATCAAGTCCAAACTGACTAACCTGCAAGGAGTAGTGATTTGCTACCTGTAGCTTTAAGCAAGTATAGCAGTACATTTTCATTCTGAACAGGTACCATCTTCGCTACTGTATACAGCATTTTCCAGCTGGGGTCCCCACTACCAGTTGATTAGAGGCTTTTCATGCTGCTAAAGGACAGTGAATTGCTGTAGATCAAATGCTAGCAATAAAGGCAGATGACCTCCTCTACTTACTGGGAGGAATTTGGAAGAGGAAAAGCACATATATTCCATAAACTGCCACATTCAGCTGTCAGAGAACAAATACAAATGTGTAATCACCTTTCAAATGGATATTTCTAAGCAGATATTTTTAATCACCTATTTTTGCAGATGGCTTTTTTTTTTTTATTTGATAGAACACACTAGCACAATCCAGATTTTTTGTTCATACTCTGGCACCTGAATCTCAATTAATACAGCTAGCAGAGTGGGAGGAGAATAGACAGGACTTTAAGATACCTATATCCTGGCACAGGCGGAGTCTTGTGCTTTCTGTACATGGATTTACTTTCTGTTGTCCCTGGCCAAATATGGAAACAAAGACAAAAAACTATTGCAAAGTTTTTTGATAACTTCCAGTTTGCAGGGGTTTCCCAATGGAGGCATGACCTGTGTGCTGAGGACTGAAGCTTGACAAAATGCATATTTTCTTTACATGCCTTTAGCGGATTCCCTGAAATAATGTATAGTCCACAGGCTGAAACTGCTTGAGTCCCCAGTTTTGCCCATATTTGGGCTCTGGAAGCAATGCTTCTATAAAACCTGTTAGCCTTTTTGATGCTTTGCAGGGGCCGCAGGATAAGGGCTCCCCATAGAAGGTGTATTTTCAGGGAATGGTTTACATCTACTTTAAGAGCATTCATGTTGTCAAAGCATTATTAGCATAACTGAGAAGCAGACCCATAGTCTATCTTAGTGCACAGTAAGCTAGCTAAAGAACACAAAAAAGTGAATACCAAAGTGGTAGCACTTTGCTGTATTTCATCTCTTAACACACAGCAGCAGCTTTGCCTTCCAAAAATTGTACTGGAGCTACAGATTTATTAAAAGATTTTCATGGTTGCTGATAGAGAGCGGGGCCTGATGGTGCTCGGTACTGCATAGAGAGAAGCAGACAAACCTAGCTCTCACTTGTAAAACTAATAGATAAAAATATACAGAAGGAAGATACATAACCAGCAAGCAGTGCAGAGGTTAGTGCAAGCAAATCTCAGGTGAAATCCATGGTCTAGGGCTCAGTTTGGTTTTTGAGAAGTAGTTAGACAAAATGGAAAGGAAAGTGGATAGAGAGTTAAAAAGGAGAGAAGATCGCTCTAGGTATTCACTTGTTGTGTATGACTGAGAGCGTGAAAGAGCAATGCATGGAAAGTAATTCAGTTATGTTTCATTCTTTCCTGTGGGTTCTGGGTGACTGCTTCAGCTTCAGAACAGAGTGTGTGAACACTTCTCATCTGCCTCAAGTACAAAGTCCAGCAACTATGGATGATACTAACTAGCGCTATGCTAGCTGTATATAAAAAGTACTTAAAATACGTCACTTTTAATCATTGTTTAAAAAAGGATGTAGGTTAAATTATCAAAGAGTAGCTATCACAAGAAAGTAAGTCCCCCTGTTTTATTTTTATTCATGTACGAAACAGAAGGATGCTTATCTAGTTGTTTACAGTTATTAAATCAGTGATGTTTGTGTCATGCTTTGAGGATACAAGATGAATGAATTCTGCTCACAGTTTAATACTCTATTACTGTATGGAACCACAAAGCATGATTAATGGAGATGGGTTCATCTTACAACCCCAGATCAGAATTTCCCTAACACCAAGATTCAGAAATTCTTACCTTGGAACTGTCATTGCTGTTGGAGCAGAATCCAGAGACCATTCGGGTGCCACCAGCTTTCTGCTTCACATGGAGAGCACTTGCAGGTCTTGAAGAAACATTCAGGCCCTACTGTTACAGCATTTATTGAGATTTTTGAATTATCAGTAATCAGAATGAAAACATATATTCTCAACATCTTCTAAGAAAAAGAAATACAGAACAAGGGCTTTAGGAAAAAAAGTTTAATTTTTCATCATTCCCATGCATTCTAATTATATTTTTATTCACATTATTTAATAACACCTTGTGTTCTGAGATATTTTTGAACTTTGTCAAAAAAGAAAGTTTATTCAAAACAGACTGCAGTGAAGACTGCATTTTCAGTGACATTTTTCCATTTTTCATACACTGATCATTTGTAGCATATTATCACATTATTTAATAACTGGCCAGCTTGTACTCTTTCTAAACTCTCTAATCTGTTTATGTGAAATACAGTCCTATCTCAGTTGGAGATACTATCCTCCATATTTTACAGAGCCAGCCCCTCATGATTCCAAACCTTTGAGGTTTTTCTTAATGCATAATATTTTCTCAAATCAATATCCAGAACAAAATTATCCTTGATATCACACAGAGAGTAGCTGGTCAAAAATTATTTGACATAACACATTTTTATATAGGAAAATGTCAGCTCATTTAAACATTTTACTGAAGCACATCAATTTTGATGGCATTTCTTTAAAACCTGGTAAACACACTACTAAAAGTATTTCATTTAGACTTTTTAAAAAGCACGTTTCACTTCGAAATGAGTATTTCAATCATTTGCGTATAGACTAAGATATATAATTTTATCAAGCGAAAATGAGAATGAAATATATTGAGTTTATCAACACAAGCATTTCTCTTATGTTTCTAAAGTCTAAATATGATGATATTTCCTTTGAAATGAAGCACTAATAAATTATTGTAAGAAATTTAAGCAAAAATTCTCACAAAATGGAAAATCCCAATTTCACAGAGCTCTACTGGTGAACTTTGTAGGCAACTCAGTGTGAGACTATGTGCTTAGATAGCAATAATCAGCTTCACAGACATGCACTGGAGAACAATTTGTTGTGTGGCGATTTTGTTGAAAATGATCCATGCTTTCTAATAGATCTTAAGTGATTATGAATCAGCATTATGTCCATTTCCTACACTGGAAAAATGCAGATCTTGTATTGGAATGTGTAAGAGGAGCATCTTCTGTAAAATACATGAAATAATACATGAAATAATACACGAAATAAACCTTGTGTTTCACACTGTGCCAATAAAGGCTGGGCACTGCACCTTTAGGAAGGTGTGGAGTACTTAGAGGAGCTCCAGATGAAAACAAGGAGAAAAGTCTTGAAAGAGTGAAAGATTAGGTTGTGATGTTCGTAGAAGACTGAACGAAGACATGGATACAGTGTTCTGGTATGTAAATGTTATTTTTAAAGAGAAAGGGAATAATTTGTTTTTCAGAAAATAATTTGTTTTACTGTCTAGAAGGAGAAGTAATGGGCCTAAATTAAAGCAAAGGGGTTTTAGGCTGTAACTATGTTAGCAGGTAATTAGGCACAATAGGAGCTTGGCAGTAGATCTAAACAGTTGGTACTAAGCCTTTACGTCTCCACTAACGCATTTTGATGTTTTCCTCTAGACTAAATTTAGTCTGGTCCCCTAGAGTGAACATCCGGACTATCCATGAAGTTTGAAACTGCATGAAGAATGAATCATTGGTTCAAACCCATATTTTCCCCATGGGTGTTGGTGCACATTTGATGTGCACCTGTAGCAGATCTTTCAGATTAGCTTTCTCCAAAAGGATTCTAATTTACGAGCACCAAAAATGCTCTGAGGACTGAAATAACACATCACACTGACTTGAAAACTGTACTACTGCTCTGAACCAAACCTATATATTATGTTATATGCATAATGCAAACTTCTTGCTAGTGCTAGAGGCTTTGAATCAATGAATGAGATTGATGCCTTACAAGAAGTTCGATGTATTTGTCAGGTATTACATACGTATAGCTCTTTTTCCCAAGGTCCTTTCCACTACTGTTTTCTGAGCTTCCATTGTATAGACAACATGTTTTCTACCCCAAAAGGGGGAAACTGGGATAGATAAACACTATAACTGAAATGTGTAAGGGGTCACTGGCCTGGGTGCAGAATGAGATAGATTTAGCTCTTGGAGATGTGAATAAATTAAACCTACTGTAGATTATACAGCACTGGTGTACTGTTAGTATTTCTAAGCCAGTTTCATATCTTTCTTTTTTCAAAAATTGACATTTTAAAAGTTTTGTTGAGATGCTTTTTTCCTTTTTATTCCTAACATCAAAATGGAAAATGGATTTCTGAGAGTTACAAAAAAAAGTTTAAGCTCAAAATTTCAAAAAAATTCAGCCTACAGCAAGTATTTATGATAGCTTTATAAACCTATAAAAATGGTCTGCTGATTTCTAAACTCACTCTTTAATTGAGTGACATGAACTTTAATTAATTAAATGGTTGCTTTTATTATTAGCTGAATTAGGATATTAAATCTGTTTCCTTTTTCAAGAAAATGAAACCAAATGGGACACTATAAAATGCTAAAATCAATATATTATTATACTCATATTGCTTTTGATTTTTTGAAAGTTTCCAATTACTATTAAATGCTCAAAGAGTAGCTACTTCCAAAGAGTCTGTGGTAACAGGTGCACTGCAACCAAAACGAGTCATAGCTTGCAGAATATCCTGTGTTTACACTAGCCGGTTCCAAAGTGATATGATTCTCATCTGGAGGCTGGGAACGTCCTCTTGGATTTATATGGTACAATGTTCCCATTTTAAAACATTAAGTCCCCCAAATTTTAGTTACATTTACTTCTCAGGCTTTACTGACTTCCTTCAATACATTGCACTTTTAATTTCATCTTCCTTTGCTAACCTTTCCCCATTTCCCACTCATACATACCTAGACCAAGTTCCTTTTCAAATGAAAGTACAATTCTGCAAATATTTATATGTACGTTTTAATCAATTAGCCATGATTAACTTAATTCTATTAACCATTAGTTAATCTAATTTAATGGTACTATAACTGAATAATAATTTTGTATGAAGATTTTCTCAGTTTGGGTATATTTTCACTCAAATTAGTTGAATCCTTCCCAGTGGCACCAGGATACCACTTTGAAATTTGGGAAATTATTGGATTTTAATTTCTGATAGTGATTGTGTGATGTGCGGTCAAAGAAGGAAAATGCCATTAAATTTAGTGGCTGGCTTTATTTGTCTTTCCCAATGCTTTTCCAAAAGGAGGATACTAGACTCTTCGCATCTCCATGTTGACGTTGCTTTTAGTATTTCTTGGTTTCTGACCCAGTTGCTCTCTTCCTCTTGGATGGGGAACTCTACTTCTGTGCACCACTTCCTTGCATTCTCCTTTCCAGCTGTATGAAGCGTAGACACATATTCTAATCTCCAGTGTGTTATAGCCATCTGATTTCAAGTTAATGTCTACTTATAATACAAAAGTCAGTAATATATGCATCTATGCTGACCTAACATGACCTCAATACAGTCAGAACAGTTTTTAATGGCCAATGGGACCTTCCAGGTTATGTTTCTGGCTGCACTGGTATGTAAAAGAAAGTCCTATCATGATTTTTCTTTGCCATGCAGCTGATTACATTTTTCTGCAATAAGTGCCATTTGGGGTAAGTATTATCAATTATATGCCCTGAGGCATACGGCAAAGACTTGTTTCTCAGGTAGCTGAGGATTTTTTTTTTTTTAAATTGATTCTTTGTAGAGGCCTCTAGAAGTATGAAAGAAGTTTTACTGATCACATTTCTAATATATAAGAATAATGATCAGATGTGGTATAGTTAAAGTGTTACAAGATCTTAACAGTGCAAAGTCAGTTTGTGTCAAATAGTGGGTTCACATTTTGGTATACTGAGAGTGAAACTGAACCAGGTAGCTGTGTTTATCAATGCAGCTCTCAGTTTAGAGAGGCATGTGTCAAATTGGTAGAAAGCTGGGCTACATGTCCTTTTACACCACTCATGTTCCCTAATTTTCCCCAAAATCTTCACATAATCACCGTAACCCTGATGTTACCACAGCTTTTAATTTACAGCTGGATTTATTTATTACTAGAGTTTCTCCCTAAAGTAAAGAAAAAAAAAATTTGTTCATTACAAGGTTTGAAAACTTTTTCTCTTAATGAAATAGCTATATGCAAGATTGGATATGAAAATAAGAGAAAATTTCACTTAATTTTTTGAATTATATTTGAAACTTTTGGGACTACTTACTGTTTCATATTTTAAAAGTCTAATTCAGATGCTGTGATTTGTCATTTGGAAGTGCAGATACATTGAACAGGTAATTTAGGGTCCAAATTTTAGATTCGTAAAAGCACCTAAATAATCAAAAGTAGACACCATCTGTGTCCCCATTGTCACCATCTATGAGAACAAGGGCGAGACATGAACTACTGTGAAGTGCAAAAGAGATTAATTACTGTGAACTGGAAACCAGTTATGAAGCTAGTGAAGATTTTTACAGTAAACTTTTAATTTACAAGCTATATTTTTAGTGTAAATGATTGCCATTTTCAAAATATGATATGCATTAAATAAAAGTTTGAATACACAGCTGCAAAAATAACATAAAATCTGGGAAACATTTAACGTTGCTTCAGAAAACAACACATATTTTTATTTTGAGTATGTTTGTGTATAGACATACAAGGCATTAAAAAGAGCATATTTTGCTAAATGTTCACTGTAACCATGTTGACCATGCAGTTGAAATTCTGCACATTTTTTCTAATTTTATATTAAATTTAAGTTTATAAATGGTTTCTACAGTGTTAGCAAAATTCTTATAGATCTTTTGATAAATTATTACTTTATTATTATAGATTTTTATGGAGTCCAACGGTTCAATAGATGGTGCAAATCCAACTCTTAAACATATGCCTTACTTTGATGTTATTTAAGTGTGATCCTAAAGTTAAGCTAGTTCTTTAAATACTATGCTGAGTTCAAGACTAATTGCAAAGCTGCACAAGACTCATGTAACAAAGACCAGGGGGAAAAAAATACATATAAAGATGATTTTTTTTAAACAAGTTCTCCTAAACTGTTAGATTGCTCATCCCAACCAGAGCATGATTTATTCTGGTTGCTTTCAACCTGTGTCACAGGTGACTGACAGGCAGCTTCTACAGGAGAAGCACAAAGAGCATCAGCTGAGCTAGATTTTTCATAATGGAGGGCATCAGACTGGGGCTATCTATACAACTGACGATCTGGAGCCAGAAAACAGTGTCGTTGTCTTCTTACAGTCCTAAATAAAGACCACTGCTAAAGCAGGATCTAACAAAAATAAATTTGGCTTTATTTTTGTCACATTGGAAAAACTGTGTCTCTTCTACTTAAAAAGATCCTGAAAAAACCAGCTATTCCTTTGATCCAATACTTAAGGCTCACAGTGTTTTTAATCATCTATTTCCAGTCTATATACCTGGTTAGCAACCAGCTCCCCTTCACTTTCTGTCGTATCCAATAACACTCACTTCTTTTCAGCTGCCACGGGCAACTTTTGAGGCTCTTTTTGTGGCTGCTTCTTGTCAGAAGTGTAATGGTTTATGCCCAGAGAATGACTTTCTCCTAGGACATGCTGCCTGAGAATACTAGCACCCAAAATAGTCCTTGAAGGTTTTGAGAAGACATATTCCTGTTCCTGAGATTCCTAAGCTTATTTTTAGGTTGCTGGTTCAGGTGAAGAGTTGCTTGCATATACTGTCTAATAGACATTAATCACTTCCAGAGAAACAGCAATAACCAAAATGCATTTGCTCCATGCACTCACACTTTTCATAATGGATAAGCTTAAGAAAAAAAAATCAACAAGATTTACTCTAGCAAATCATTATTTTGGATACTATATTAGAAAAAACTACAGAAAAAATAAAGCAAAATAGGTTTAAGAGCAAATCTGACCCCAGATTCTAGCTGTCACTTAAGATCTCTGACACGTATCACAACAATACAGGCTGACAGAAGGACTGAGGTGCTCTTCATTTCCAGGATGCTGCCTCTCAGAGTACACTTCGGTCTTGCCTCTCTGTTTATATAAAGAGAGCTTTTACCAAAAGTTAGTGGATGTGATGCTAAAAGCACATCATGACAACCCTCCATTTCCTTCCTAATTTATAGGAACCTATGATACAGCAACTTTAATTGGCTCTTTTGAGACTGTGAGAAATGAATGGAATTTCCTTTAGACTTGTGTAAGAAGACAATGTTACTTCTGAAGTATACTACTTCTTTTTTTTTTCGCCCGTGTTTACTTTTTGATCAGGAAATCAGTGTGGTGCGTCTCTACTCTTCCACTAAAAAACTCCGGGGACTCGCATTTTGCAAATCACATAACAAAATTGGTTTTGTAAAGACCACATATGACCCATTAATAAAACAGATGTTGGGACTGAGGCACAGGTGCAGCTCTCCTCCTACACATAAACACACAAGCCCAAGCATACAGACACACACCTGTACTGCAAGCTTTCAGTGTTATCATGTCACTGCACATTATCCCTGTCTTTTTGTACTCAGTCTATCAAATTCTGCAGCTCTCGCTTGTACTTCAGCTACTTCATGGAAATGCACCATAGCATATCAGGAAGACTCTTATTTATTTTCCCATCAAAACAGTAGTAAGTCCCTTCCAGTGCTCCCCAAATATTGGATTAATGGTGCCCTAAATATTGGATTAATGGTGAGGGTCAGCAGAGGTAAGCAGACTCAGCAAGCCAATCTTCCACCTTGGGTCAGAAATTTGGCTATTGGTATTTCTTAGGGACTTTTCCCGGTTCCCTCTCTTTCCTATGGAGAGATCTTATTCCTTTGGAAACAGATCAGGAAGACTCGCAGTGCTCAGCAGCTCTCAGGGGGGACAACTTGTGACATCTTTAACATGCCTTCCTTTTAAGGATAGAAAGGGATCCAGCTGCCCCCCATGAAAGCTGGATTTGGCATTGGGCAAAGGCCAATGCAGAAAGCAGTGTTTCATGTCACATCTTTCACATCCTGAGCAGCAAACTGCCCCTTTCAGCAAAGCAGTTAAACACATGCTTATATCCTATTGACTTTCTAGCACTTAAACATATGCTTAACAGCTTGGCTGAATTGGGGTAGACTTAAGCAAATGATTAAGTGCTTTTCTGTATCAGGTGTCAATGGAAGGGGGAATATTTGTCTGCTCTGCTTTTAATCTTCAGTCTTATAGTTCAGGAGTTTACATAGACAATCCTGGGTCAAGCAACATCTCTTTGAAATACAGTATCCTCTTACAGGTGTATGTATGTTTTTGTCTGGTTAACCAGCATGAGATAGACTGCTTCTCACTTTCCTCCTCCTAGCACATTTCTCAGGTCACTTCCATTGAGTTACTTTTTTAGATATTGATTCTGGAAGAAAGTATTGACTGCTTGTTTCAATACTGCCCAGCATAGCTAGATGTAGCAATTTAGCTCTCTTAAGGTAGAAATGAGCAAACTCCCACTGAGACAGCCATCCATTGATTAACATCAAATACTCACAACCTTTAATGTCATTCTGTACCTAGACTCCTATATTATTAGCCAGTGTCTGGTTCAGAAAACACAGGGATATAAATCCAATTCCATTTTTACCCCCTCCCAAGAGAAGGAGATTCAGAGATATAACACAATCCACCCGAAGCGTAAATCTGCAACTGAAGCTTAGATGTACAGTACCAGACAACAATTTTCTAGTGCAAGCTGTTGAATTGCTTTCCACGGGTCCCTCTTTCGTTTCTCAATCATCATGCAAATGCCTGACTATTGAGTAATACAGCCTTCTTTCTACACCTGAATAAAAGCTTCATACTCTGTGCTTTGTCTCCTGGTGAGTATGGCAATCGTAAGAGCATTTCTTTTCATGAGCTTACACACCAAAGTAACTGGAGGGCCTTTAGGAAGGGGCTAACCTTTGATATTTTTTAGAACAGTATGAGACAGTTTGGCTATTCTGATTTGATCTGCACCAATTTACCACTATTAATCAGCAGGGAAAGCCACTAATGAACTAGTGGCAGATTCCCTAGCTCTAAAGCAGGTATTGCATAGCAGGGTTTCTGCTGTCTGTTAGTGAAATACCACTACCTGTTTCTAAATAACAAAGATTTTCATTGTGGCTGAGAGTTGATTTACTTTTTTCCTTATGAAATATTTGATTAATTGGACCTTTCCTGAACAGTGTCTCACTGCTGCCTTTACCAATGTAAGATCAATTTTTCCAGAAAGGGCGTATACACCTGGGATTATTTTTACCATGAAGGTCTTGGCAGCTTCGAATTTCACATGGCTTGTACACAGACAAGGAGCTACAGCTGGTAGCCTGTGAGGCTGAGCTGTATTAGCCTTAAAAACTGTGGGAACTGTTTGTGTGTGTGTATTTTATTCAAGGCCAAGAGTCAACACAATTAATAAGAATATAGCTTTGAACACTTTTTGAAAGACTCAGTTTTAGTCCATTCTCTCCCCTTGAGGCTGACATGATTGCACTATATAAATACTTCATAGGAGTAAACATCATGGAGACAAAAGAGCTAACTAAATTAAGCTTGCCATGAATTAAAATAGGTTGAAAATGTGAAGAGGCTTTTACTACCTAAGGGAGAGGTCTTGGAACAGCCTTGTAGATGGAATAAAACTGATTAGATGTCTAATAAACTTTGTCAGAGGTTGATACCTTTATGAAAAGGGCGAAATGAAATGGGTGCTAGGATTCCAGAGAAACAGAATTTGATGGCCCAGGAAGCCATTTTCATGAGCTTCATGTCCAGCATATATGGTATTGAAGTGATACTCAGGCAGCATAGCTTGCAATCATTGTTGGTTATAGAGGCAGTTAAAATATCTATAATTTGATTAATAGATGCTGAGTTGTCATGCACTTTATTTAAATTATATATGAAATATGTATATATGAAAAATACCCATTGCATACCTATACCATCATATCCTAGTCTCATACCTCACTGCATACAGGCACAGAAGTTTTGCCTGGATGCAGTAAATGGCAAAATCTAGACCCACAGCTTCATACTCATAACTGATAGTAGGTTCTGTAACTGCACCAGTCAGAGGAAGGGGAGAGCCAGTGGGAGGAGCGGGCCAAGCGGCCTGGTACAATTCCTGCAGCATGGGTAATGATGTGTGTAATGGGTAATGACCACTATGTCAGTGCACCTCTGGCTAGTTATCCAGCCTCCTAATGGTCGAGAGAGCCCATCATAATGAACATTTACAGAGGTTCCCCTGGACCAGCATCGTGGAAAGTATATGCAGCATGCAGTGCATGGTGGAAAAACATTCTTGGGGTGGTTGGAGCCAGCCTAGGAGCATACAAAGATGTGAGGAGGGTGAGGCATTCCTCCTGCTGCTCTTGTGCCATGACCAAATGAGTAAATGAAAGGGCTCTGCATCATACATCTCATCTCAGCTGCTGGCTTCCCAATCCGATTTTGCTTTTCGTAATACTAAATAGGCTGGACTGCTTAATTGACATGTAACCCCACACAGTCAAAAAGTTTAATGAAGCAATGGATCTAGGCAAATTTAGCCCCTAGGTTGCTAATTTGATTCAATATCATTTTGTCATTAACTCCTCTGAGTTTTATGGATTTAAATAGTTTCTTTTCTTCTCCAGATGTGACTAGTACAGAGACTTTAGTATTACATATTTGACTAATTTATTAATCAGCATGGCTGGATTTCAGCTGAACATCAGCTGAGAACAAAAAAGCATAAACCAATCTCTCAGAAAATCTGTTTACTTTGCAGGGGACAAAATGTGACAGATCTTCTGCGAGGAAGATTTCCAGTGACACAGATTGAAGAAATACTTTCCTAACAGAGTATTTGCAGAGAACTCTAGCATTTAGACATGTGCACAGTGCCATCTTGCTTTATGAGCAGATACCGTGTGTGGATTCTGGCTGGAGATGGGCCTGAAAAGAGTTAACTCTCCCCCTGACTGGGGGGAAGTCCACAGCTGCATCCCCTAAGCACAGGGATTTCCAGCCTTTGGGCTGACCCAGCTGTCAAGAATTAAGTAGTTCCTCAGCACTCTGTAAAAGGGAGGTGCTCCAAGGGGTTGCTTTGGCTCCTATTAGGGGTTAGATGCTTTGTGAGGGGCAGCAGGGAAAAACATAAGCTAAAAAGAAAAACACCCTCCTTTTCTTGCTTTTTTCTCCCTTTATTAGATTCAAGCTTTGAACAAAGTTCTTTCAGATTTTCCTTTTAAGCTTCTATATATGGGCAGATAGGGTGTATGTTTGAGTTAGCCTGTTAGCAGTATTAAGCAAAGAGCTTTTTTCTCAGGTCTTGCTTCTGTTAGGGAGTAAAGGGTTCCCAGCCAATTGTCCTCTTAAAAGCTGGGGAAGTGAGTCTCCAGGTTTACCTTTGGTGACTGTGACTTGTCATGAAACTTGTGCTAAGGTGGTATAAAATTGAGTGCTCTTTCTATCAAGTAAAGTTAGTCGTCTTCTCCTTTAGGTCTAAATGGTGTCAGGCATAATTTTCTAAAACTTGATTAGAGAGAAAGCTGCTGCTCTATTATGCAATGTTCCATTAGAGGCAGTAAGTTATCTAAGAAACTACAAGAAAAGCTGAGGAGGGGGAGAACTTGGTAGTCATTTGAAAGATTAAATCTGTCTGATGAATTAAAAGCAGCTCTTGGGCTCCACAGATAGACTACATAGTCTGTAACAAACTCTAGTAGTACAGAAGCTTTATCATGATTTGATCGAGGGTATTTTGAAAAACAGCATTAGAAAGTAGTCCTGTTAGTTCCTTTTGTGCTCTGGCATTATTTGGCTGTGGTGTTTGTATCATGCTACCTGAACAAATAGCTTCAGCTGTGCTGAGTCTGAATCTTCCCAAATGGGCAATTGCATAACTCAGTAGTTATGAAAGTAAGAATTTATTTATTGGGGGTAACAGATTTGTATCAACTAAGTGAGCTTAATTATTTTATAAGAAATAGTGGGCAACCATATGCTAGGAATAGTAAGGATACCCTCAAGCAACTCTGTTTACACAAGTCTGTTTTTCCCCAAACTGTTGTTCTGTCAGGCTTTTTTTCATCGCAATAAGAAGTGCATCTCTTATGCTTGTTTTGAGACAAATAATTGAGACAAAACTTTTACTTTGGGGCAAAAGCGAATGTCTACGCCCCCTCCCCATCTTCATATCTCCTGATGTTTTACTGCTTTATGTCTGTATTCACTTTGCTGTTATATGTGTCCAGATGAAAATAGAAAGTTTTTCTTGGATTCAGTGTATTTTCTGTTTTATCCTGTGCAGCACAGACATCATAATCCTGCAACTATAGCCTCACTTTCTGTTGCTGGGTAAATGTTTGATACCAGAAGTCCACTTTGATTGCACACCAGGTTCAGGAGGAAAACAGCGTCTGACAGAATACTTTTTACAAACATCTTGAATAAGCAGTCAAAAAGAGCAAGGGAAACCGTGCAAACCACAGAAGTTACTAAGCCACTGATGTACAGAAAGTGGCTCCTCCCTGCATAGCCCACGTGCAAGCTGTTGGTTGACCAGGAACCTTCACAGTTGCCTGCAGCTTGCTAGCTGGTTCTTGTTCATATCAACACCCCTTTATTGAACTTGGTAAAACAGCAGGGTATGGTAATATTTCCAGAGGACAGAATCTACTCATGACAGTCAGGCAGCACTTGACAGCATTTTGTCTCTCTTCCTTACAATGATTCAATTATTTTTTTTTCTTACACTATAGAGATTTAGCCTTCCATGCTTTAAGGTTACAATAAAACAGGTCTTTAATTATTTCTTTTTTAAGCTTCTTTATAAGGTGTGAAGAGGACTTATATTGAAAAGACCCTCAGAGCACCCCACAAAGTCACGGGACCTGGTTTTAGAAGGCCAGACTAAGACTCTCTCTCATGTGTTTCTAGGCTGTAGTTGTAACAGGCACTAATGTCTCAGAACCATACGAGGTGGAAGGGCCAGCCGGCTTTGCTGGACTGCTCATGCTAAATGTTAGGTCTACTATAGCTGTTACTTACCAGCTTAAACTGCCACCTTTTGTATTTTTAATTAGTAAAGAATGACCATTCCTTTCTTCACCACAGGACAATGAAAATATATTTTATAAGGCAAACAGCAGCTGCAGGGTGTGGGCATGGTTATTGTAAAATAATCATGCCCACAGGGATCAGGGAGGCATTTGGTTCTGCCTCGTGCCTCATAAGAACCGTAGGGTGCAATTGCTGTGTGATGGTAGCCTCCCTGTCATTTTATATTATTTAACGAATTCCACTACATTGTCTTCAAGCTCTGCCTTGCGGTTATTGTAAAGAAACTCAAATATCTGCCATACTGACTGCATCAGCAGTTCACCTCCTATTTGAGTTTACTGCTACCATCAAAATAGCGTTGGACTGTTGTCTGTGATGGAGGAGGAGAAAAGATTATATAGTTGTGCAATTTAATGCCCAGATCCTGTTAGGAGGGCAGTCCTACATTTCAAGAGGCATATATGTTGAGCGAATCATGGACTAATTACTTAGCACCTTAATCTGAAGGACTGTCAGTTGTCTGATTCACACAATACCTATTTTACACAGGAAGTTATTACAGTGCTCCCTTCTAGGATTACATTATAATCTCACCTCTTGTATTTCACAGACCATTGTGCTTTACATGGTTAAGTGTAGTCAGTTGAGTAATTTGTTTACTTTAACTTGTACTTGAGCAGTATGTCTGTTCAAGAAAGGCTTCCTATCTTCATTTGAACATATCAAGAGAGTCTTTTTTGGCCATGATAGTTTGTTCCAATGGTAAATCTTCACCAGTGGTCAAGTTTTTTGACTTTTAGCCAACTTAATATTGGCATCTCCATCTTCTAGCTCTGTAAAGCCTTTTCTTTGCCTTTACAAAGCCTTTGCAATGAGTCCACTTTTGAAAACTCTAATTAGATGGAGCCCACTGCTTTTGCTTTTCCCTGCTCCCCCACCTTGAATCACTTTGTTGTTCTTTTCGTGTCTTTGTCCTTAGACCTATTATTCTCATCTCAAGTTAATTATTTCATTTTGATTTTATAGCATCTGTCAAACACTCTAGGCATTTTCCATAAATTAAATCTGCAAGCTTCAACTGAAAGCTTAGCATAAACAATGTAGAACAATCCCATCAAATAATCATCACGCTCAAAACTGCATATCACTATGTCTTGCCTCAATATATCAGCCAGCATAATGGAGCTTATGTTAATGGCTATTTTCCTCTACTTGTGGTAAAAAAAAGGAAAAATAACATGAATAAAAGCTCTCCCTTGTATTGTGCTGATTCTTCTGAAGTTTGGGAGTCTTCCTATTACTTCAGTCATTTTTATATTCGATAAAATCCTTACAAACCTATTTGAGAGTAAAATTTTAACTATTAGTGAAGTTGGGGTTTTTGTGGAATAATAAGAATGAATGTCCTAGAAGTTGTATTATATATCTGTCCATAAAGGTGATGAAGTACTGACAATGCAAACTTCATATTACATCACAAATTTACCTTAACCCTATTAAATAATGATTTAGGAAAATACTTATGCTGCCATAATGAATTTAGTGTGTTGGTAGATGATTCAGAACTAGAAAATCTGTCTGAATTAAATAAAGAAGTGCCTAATAAATAGTCTGACCAGTTTGTGTACCTTAGTATTGCTGAGTTATTGCAAATCTGATTTATGGTTTAATGAGGTAGGGTATGATTAGGTATAACCTTTAGTATGGTAGTCAACACTACAGGACCTGAAGGCTTCTCAGATGTTGGTGACTGTTTTACTCAAAGAGGAAACGGCAGAACATCATCCTGATTTCATAGGACTTGAGGTCATTTTACAGAGAAATTACAGCATTGGCAGGAACAGAACTTCTGGGTCATCAAGTCCACTCTGCTGCTATTACAGCAGCAGCAGCATAAAACCCTGTTTGCACACTTATCTTTAAACCAACAATTATCTTTAAACCAACTCCATCTTTAAACCAACTCTTTTCTGCATTAGAAGATGTCATTTCTCTAGTGACTGAAACATATAACTTTCTTCCAAAGCTTTTCTGTCCAGTTTACTACTGCTTGTTCTTATACCAGCTTTGTAGTTAAGCATTGAAAGCTCTGCTGTTGACCAATTTGACTGCTTTGATATGTTTATAGACCACAATCATAGCTGTTAATTTTCCAAAAAATAAACAAGCCAAGCTCTCTTCAACTTCCTTGGAAAACAGGATCTTCCAAGCCATTTCCTAGTCATGCTAAAATCTTTCTGCATACTCTTTGCACATGAATTAATCATTATTGAACATGGATGACACAGCAAAGCAGAGTAAGCTGTACCTATACTTTATACTTTGCACAACGCAATTTATACTTCCCCACTTCTGCTGGAAATACTAGGACTAATATATCCCAGACACATTTACCTTTTTCATTAAAATGTACATTAAGTGGTTCCCAGTTACTGTGAGACCTATTTAAAATATACAGTGTCTTTCTACTCTTCATGTTCCAGTTTGGAAAACTTCAGCTTATAATGGTAATTAATATTAGTCCTTAAACGTGTGAGTTTGTGGCTTGTTTATTTTCACATGTGAATAGTATGATATAGCTTGGAATAAGACCCTGAGCTCCATAACTTACACCTTGTACTTTGACCACAGGACTATCTTCCACTTGCTGCAATCTATAAATGAGATATTTTGCCTGAGGTCAAGAAAATTTTACATCTGAAATGGTAGCCAGCTAGAAGGACTCAATTTCTTAAATAGTAAAAGTCATTCTTCATTATCATTCTCTTTTTGCAAAAATACATTAATGTTAACTTATTAGGGAATGGATTTTGCCCCAAAAGAAATGTTGACTACATAGAGATGAAAACAAACAAAATAAACCCCAAAGCTAAGGAAGAAAGTAGGTTTTAATTTTCAGATTTATTTTTATGCTGTTTACACTAGCATTTAGTTCAGTTTGACTTGATTCATTAAGAACCTTGTAGTCGCTTCCTGTCACATTTTAATCCATGTTTTACACATTAAAGTAATGAACTTTCAGTGGTACATAATAATAGATCATAGCTATGATCTGAGACTCATTTGTGGTACAGAGACTGCCATTAAAACGCAGATCTAAGCATAGAGCTTTTATTTACTTTCCCCAAGCTAAACTAGTCCTTTTCTTTAAAAAAAAGAAGGGAGTAAATTGCTGAAGATACTAATTTGCAAAAAAAGAGGTTCTTTGGAAAAAATGCATTAAATAATTGTATGTCCTCTTTGGGGGAAAAAAACAAGAGAGAGAAAATGAGGAGAAAACTGCATTCCAGACTTGATCTCAGGTCTACAATATGGATGTACTAACTACATATTTCTAATATCTGTATCCATAACTCATTGCCTAAATTGAGGTATTTCAGGTCCTATTTCTTCCACTGCTGATTTGTTACATTGCCTTGAACAAATCCTTTAACTCTTAAGATCTATTTACCTATTACTTGTCTTTCTTTAGAGAAGGGCCTGTGCAGAGGTCAGCATGAGGGCCTTGAACTGTACTGAATGCTCCAGCATCTACTAAAAAATAAAATACATCTGAGAAAGGAATGAAAACTTTGCTTTCTGAAGGAAAGCAATGCTCCTGAAATGCAAGGTGAGAAGAGACTTCAGAATAAAACTGCTGCAAAAGGGTCTGCAGAAAGCATGCATTTGTTTTTCTTTTAAAGGAAAGAATACATTTAAATAATTGTTTCCATCTCCAAGGATTGTGTGTTACTGCCGACCTTTCTGGGGAAGTCACCTGTCTCTGAAGTGCAGCCATCTGCTTAAGATTGTGTTGCAACATTAAACTATCAAGTAGGAAAGGAAATAAAGTAAAACAGCAACTGCAGCTGGAACAGTGGAAAAATATAAGTAAGCAGAATTAACTAAGGACTTGGAATTTTAGTCTGTTTACCATGGCAGATAGTCTAAGTTCTTATTAAAAAAGAACAGTTAAAATGTGAAGATCTCAACTTTCATGCTGTATCTGAGAGTCAGATGGTCCAATTACTACCCTGTTGTGAATACTCTCGAGAGGTTGCTATAGTCCTACTTAATTTTATTCCTTTAAGTGCCTTAGGAGTTTCTCTAAACATTGCACCTTGGCTCATGAAGGAGCATAGTACGAAACCCCTTCTCCTCTGCTTTCTTCCCTCCCATGCTTTTGGCCTACATTGTAAGAAACTCTGTGTGGCTTCTTAACTCAAACACAACAGCACACCAGGTAAATCTCATGTTTCACTACAAAGGGAAATGGAAGATCTTGTAATTAGGACATTGAATGAGACTCAGGAGACTTGGTTAAATTGGTGTATGACCTTGGCAAGTTGTTTAGTCTCTCTATGCCTTGCTTTCTAAACTGTAAGATCTAGTATTACCTATCTATTCATTGAGGAATTTGAAGCATAGGTACAGTGCATGGCTATCACTGAAGAGTAAAATATCATGGTCCAAAGCATTTGACTGATGCAGTTTAACATGTACCACTGCACCCTGAACTCTGAAGATGATAAAAATTAAAACTTTCACTCTGTAAATTTTGCTCTCATGTTAATAGAGTGATTTGTTTGCTTGTCGTAAGGAAAATCTTTCTCCCCTCTGTTTTTTTCCAAGGAAGAACTTCCATTTCCTTGGGCTGGTCTGCAGTAAAAAGAATTGCTATTAATCTGACAAGTTGTTTCCAACTGCTGCAAGCATGTCATTAAAAGGATCTTCCTAACCCACACATCAGTCTTCTTGACATCTGTCATACAGCTTAGATCATATATATCTTTTTCTCCCCTATGAGAAAGAGTCATACTGTAAACATTCTTCCATTACTTTTAGTCTCATGTCAAAAAGAATCATATACTTATTTTCGGCATGTCCAGCGTCGCCTACAAATGGTAACTACAGACCTACAAACACACTCCCTGGTTATCCTTTCTTTGCATCCCTTTCCTGGTTACTGACAAGCTTCAGAAAGACAGATGTAGACTTTGCATGAAATCAGCTGTACATATTGCTAACAGATTGCTGGACAATCTGATAATGAAGCCAGTTAGCTCTTATCACTCTATTTCTATTCTTTGCTCACACTGATAGATGGGACTCTCTTAAACTGTCCCTAGCTAGGCCCTTCAAACTGCTCCTGCTATTTATTCTTACTCCTTTTTCTCTTCTGGTCTTTTTCGTGCAAAACCTCTATTTGTGTAACTAATTACACTATTCCTTTCTTTTGGTTGCCCTCACCTTTGATGCTGTTTCTATATTGTAAATAGCTATTTCTGTTTTCAACTTTTACATGTGCACTTTCATGTTAACAACTAAAATCTGGCATCACGCTTGACTGTAATTCAGATGTCAGTTTGGATTGAAGCCATTCCTTGGAGGATGTGCATTTGAAGTGGCAGGGAGTAAGTGACTGATAACGAAAATAAGCATTTATTTTGTCAGAACCTCAGCAGATCATTTATTGGAGAGCATATTCTAATGAGTGCCACCCACACCTACCAGATGTGTCATTGGGGATTAGGCTAGATCCCTAACAAGTGCACTGTTTGACACCCAAAGCAACTTGAAGGAGGGAAAGAAGGGGAAGATTGCAGAACTTTAATCAATAAGATAGTGGTTGCAGATTTGCAAGATGGATCAGAGACCTATGGCACCCATATTAAAATGTCAGATTTAGTTTGTGCTCTGAGTCGTATAAGTCAACAGTAGCTATTTAGCTAGACTGCATCCTCTGCTTCACTTTTTGGCTGTGTTTGTATACATAATGTAATTGGTAGAATGTCATGATCTGATTGAGAGATGTGGGCTACATGTTGTCATATACTTAGAAATCCTTGGCCCCCAGGATTATTGCTGACTTGTCATTTCCATATTCCTCATCAGCATAAACATGTGTTTTCCTAAAGCTCCAAATGTGGAGGCAGCCTTGTCTTCAGTGCATATGTGTAGCTGGGGTTTGCACAGGTTTTCTATCAAAATTATTTTAATATACATAGGCAGATGCTAAACAATAAAGTGTTATTATCCTTTTTCTTGCCTCAGCTTAGTAATTGGTTTTCAATATTTTTGGGACAAATGTTAGAGCCTTTTGAGGAATTCAAGATTTCCCCCTCTCTGCTTTCTCACTTCCAGGATATAGAATTTCTTCCTGCTGCCATTTTTCATGGTCTCTTCTTCTCCTCACTGCAATAACTCCAAAGTGATATTGTCCTTTAAAATTGCTTTCCCCCTCTGGCAGGGGCTTACTGATCATCTTTTGTAAGTGTGAAAATTCCCCATCCAATGACCAGCTGAACATCCTTGTTCTTCTTAGGGCTGTCCAGCTATGGAAAGGACTTGATCCTAGATGGTTTTTTCTGTCGTTTACGGTATTATCAAGTTATAATAATTCTCCACTGTTGGCCTTCTCTCTCTACCTCTCAGAAACAAAGCCTGACTTGGAATTAAAAGGCAAAAAAAATTTCTGAATTAATTTAGAATTTAAAAATAAATAGTATTAGTCCATTGTTGCCAAATGGAATTCGGAATCAATACATAAAATATTTCTTGTTAAACATGAAACAGAAACAGCAATGAAACTCCACTTAGATCATAATAAAATGTAGGAGTGACAATTCTTTAGGGTTTACTAAAAAGTTTTTGGATTTTTTTTTCATGATTCTGGTTTTTACTGTGAATTGTGAATTTCAGGAAACTAATGAGAACAAGGTCATAATTTTCATTATATTCTGTGTTGAATATATGCAAACTTAACTCTACATGAGTTTGAGTCAGTAGATGGTGTTGCAACTGGTTGCCCAAAAGCTCAGTTGTATTCTTAAATTTTCCAGTGTTTCATAAAAATTAGTAAAGTTTCCAGTGAAATCAGTGGGAAATTCAAGCCAGGATTGAAACTTTGGAAGCATGTTATGTTTTTTCTTATTTTGTATTTCAGTAATAGCAAGGCATAAGATGCAAATTAGATTAGATGTTCACATCATATTTTGTACACTGGGGCAGTCAAACGTCCTGTGGAATCCTGTCAGAGTTCCCAGTTGTGGGATTCTTCAGCTTGTCATCCATGGCAACAAAAGCATCCTATTCCCTGGTTTTCCTCAAATGTACAACATGCTGCAGCAAGGTGGTGTGTCATGACTTTTCCAACAATGAGGGAAAGAAAAATAAACCTGAGGATAATGTTAACCTTGATGATTATGAAAGATTAATGTCTTTAGGAGTCAAAGATGTGAGAATGTCTAGAAGAACTGAGTTTAAAAAGTTACAGTATTGCCAAATGTCCTCTAATGAAAAATGTCAACCACACCAGACTGATCATCTTGTTTTTACATTGGATCCACCCTCCAACCTCTTAATCAAATTTGCATGTTTAGATTGGAAGCATTTTGGGACAGACTCTAATGTCTCTGCTTGCCTGTGAGGCACCTAATGCACTTCAGGCACCCAGTAAAAACAATAACCCTGAGATTCAATATCTTCTCTTTATATTTCCAGAAACACGTGAGCCAGAATTGGAAATCTGAGCCTATCAAAATTTATAGGCTGATGTTTGGATAAGGATTTTTGAACACTTACTGAATAATTCCATTAAGTAACACTCCATTCTGACTGAAGTCTCATTTAGTCAATATTGTCATTAATGACACTTGGTAAAAAAAGTAGTAAGATCTGTTCCTAAGTTAATTGTGTTTGAGTTTACATATTTTGGTGAAGAATATACAGATATTTAAATTTATACATATTTTTAAATTCTTTCCAAGCATAGTGTTACAGACACCTTTTGTCTCTGTCCTTACCAAATGCTGTACATGCATAATACAGATGCATAATACAGTCTTTATTTTACATGCAATTGAAAAAAGAGAAACAGAGAAAGAAAACCAGAAACATTATTTTGCTGAGGTAAAAATTTGTGAACAGAATACTGTCTGCAGTTACGATTTCTCTGTTTTTGAAAAGGTTTTAGGAGAACTAGAGAAGTAGAGGTGTGTGAAAGGATGATCAAAGGTCTGGAAGAGCTTTCAAAAAAAAGATTAAATAGATTAGGATTCTTCAGTTTGGAAAAGAAATCAGTGAGGGGGGATATGACAGATGTCTATTAAATCCCAACTAGTGTGGAGAAGTGACTGTAAAATTATCCTTTACTGTCTCTTCTAATACAAGAACTAACTGGCCTCAAGTAATGGCAGGGTCAAACCAGCAAAAAACGATGTTTCTTACTGTAAGAGATATGACAGGCTTCACTGTAGGATACTTTGGACATTAAAAGTTTACATCATTTTAAAAAGTCATGTAGATACATTACTGGAAGAAAACTCTGTTTTGTATTATTTAAACACAGAAATATTTCCTCTAGCTCAGAAAGTCCCTACACTGCAAAAATTGCTGAATGCCAAGAGATTATATCACACAGTTATCACTGTGTGCTTACCCTGCGAAGGCATTTGCCTTTGGCCACTATGGCAGGCAGGAGAGTGGGCTCTGTGGATGGTAAGGTAGGGCTCAGAGACTGATGGAGTGACAGAGACGTGGACTCCTGCCCCTATCACTTAAACTAGTGTAATGCAACTGAGTAAGTGAAACCGTGAAGAGGTAAAGTCTGCGTGAGAGGAAGCATGAGCCTCCTAACAGATTAGCTCTGCAAAACAGTAGATCTCCACAATGTTGTCCACATAAGTTAATGATCTCCATCATTACAGGAGACATGAAAAGTATAGTAGGGAAGAGCTCTGCTTATGAGTGGTATTGGTTTTTATATATAAGATAAATGTGTGTGTGTCAGTTTATTATAATCTAAGTGAAACTCTGCATTGACCAATAGTTTTATTTTCTGCAGTGATCCTCTTCACTGGTGCATATGTAAAAAAATTGGATTAGATGATCCTTGCTTCACATTTATCTTCCTGTGCATTTTATGGTTATAACAGTCAAGGGCAATAGCACCAGACATTGTGTAATATTTTGAGGAAGTGGGGAGAAAAGTAGAAAATATATTAGGATTTGGACTGGAGCTCCTGCAGAGAGCAATGACTAAGATCCCATAAATATTTCCTGTTGGTCCAGCAGCTGCAGAAATTAGTAAGATTTTCCCCACCCATTTATTTTAAGCCTTCACAGTGCCATCCCTTCCCCATGAACTGTATTTAAAATGTAAATAAAAAGAAGGCTTTTAGGAGATTTAACTATTTCCCTTGGTATTTAAATTATTCAATTATAACTAAAGCTATTAAAATACAGTTAATTAAAATGGTTAGATTGTTTTCCTTTGCACTGATCACAGCATTGCCCTACTTCTCCCTCTAGCTGTTTAATTCCTATTAAAAATGATAATGCTTTGCTTTATTCATAAATGCAGTAACCTTACGTACATTCTTCAAGTGATCTCTTTGGTACAAACTGTGCTCGTTTTCTTCTTTTCGAGCAGTGAAGCGGAAATTCTGCTGTAGTCTTTGGAGGTTTAATCAGCAGTAAGAGGACTCAGAATTTAAACATTAGCATTACCAAGTCATGAGAAATAGCATAGCTCCCAGTAAAAAGCACTGGTTTTATTTTGATGCAATATAATGTCATTAGGGACAGTAGGAGAACCCTGGAGGTTAATAAAAGGTAGAACCTAAATAAAGGTTTCATAACTCACAATATAAAATTACCATATCTACACTTTTAAATATTTTATCTGAACAGTTTCACAACACTCTGTTGGGAATAGCAATCCAGCTGAAGTGTGGACGGGTAAGTGCTTTAAAAAATATAAAAGATGCTAAGGCAAGTTCATCTCATCTCATCTTTATCTTCACAGATAAGAAGGAGACAAATCTACTCCTCTGGTTTTTGGTATTACAATTAGAACATTACAACCCTTCTTTCTCCCCCAAGGTCATAGAGACATTTCTTGTAAGGCGCTTGCTGTCTCCTTTGGGAGGCAAAGTTAAGTTATAGTGAAGTGAGGAGATCTTGATAGCCTCACACTCTCACTGAATAACAGGGTTTTCTAAGGTAAAGTCCAAAAGAAACTCCTTTCAGCTGTTTACATAGCTTTGCATGGATTTGTGTAGTACAAGACAAATGTCTGTGGAGGCACAAAGAATGTTATGCAGCTATTGTAACAATAGTGACATCAAGTCAAGATGAGTATGATGGGTCGGCAAGGTCAGACCTTGCTGTATCTTTGATCATCAAAGCACTGAGGAGCTATACATATAAGGCCACATCCACAAAATTGATTTTTTTCCCTACCTTGTTGGGGAAGGCTCACAGGGAGGGATGTGGATATGTTTGTTAAAGAAGGAAGAGCCCTAAGTAATTTGGCATTGTTTCATCTCCACCATGAGTGTCTGCACAGAGGGAGAGCATACAGCCTGGGAATATAACAGTTTATATGATTTACATTTGCAGGCCATTGCTGAAATTCCAGCTCCGCTGGAGCAGATAGCAGAACTCCTTTGGATTTCAAATTGGCCAGTCTTGCTTATTTTCATGTAATATCAGTTTTGCAAGAAGACACTTTCTCTTCCATGTTTCTCAAGGGCATTGAAGGCTTTAGATATTGCTACAACCCACAAGCCTAACAAACATCATTTGCCATATACAGGACTGCCTGAAATAACAGTGCTGTTGGGGAACTATGCAACAATTCAGTCTGTTTCCTGCTGTGTGACAGAGAACATGTAACGCATGGGGCAATGGCAATGAGAGAGCTACAGGCTGCTCAGCATATGTATGAATTGGATGGGAGGGCTAAAAGGCTAATTTGAGGCTTCCTGATGTAGCACATTGGTAGGAAAAGAGTGCATATAATGTAGTCAGTTTACTTTCAGCCCTGAAGAAACTTAGGACCAGCTCAATTTGTTACAGTTGATGGAAGGGTGATGAAAATTCAGGGGTTCTTGCTGATTATTTTAGTTCTATTATCTACAGTGGGTATTACTTGATTATGAACCATCATTGACAATAACAGGAGTGTAAGTGGAGAAACATGGTCATTAACCTAGAGAACAAACAGGAGGTTTGGCTAGAATTAAGAAACCTGGTATTTCAGCCCATGCTAAACTTTTACATTTTAACCTAAGAAAGAAATGTTTGTTTCCTACAATCCTACCTGGTTTTCTGTTGTATGACTTTTTTTCAGACTAAGAGAGCAATCTCAGTGGAATTTAGCAAGGGTGGGCGCATTTACTTAGCCTAACTCTGTATCTCTCTTTCCGTAAGACTTAGATTTTCACACAGTGAAATTATTCATCTGCCACTTCTATGAGGGCTTCAGAAATTTTTCCTAGATACCCTTGCAAGTGTCTGAGTCTTCGGGGAGTCTTAAAAAACAATCATTAGTGGCACTGCTTCCAAGACTTACTCCAAGTGTCCAGGTCCAGTGTTCAAGACTTAGCAATACTGGGATTTTCTACCATCTCAAATGAAAAACATTGTTGACAGCTTTAAAGGAAATTTTTTTCTTAGTTGAAAATTGAATTTTCAATAAAAGGTATTAGAGGATTTTATGCTCTGTAACGTTACCTTATACTAAATAGTTTAACTAGGTACCTCCGATTCTGTTTCCATTTTGTCCTCCTTGTAATTGAAGTTCTCAACCAAGGACTCTAAATTTGTCTAAGAGTTCAGTGAGTACTATCAAACAAACCAGTGATTCAGAAATATACTACAGAATATGGCTGTTCACTTATTCATTCAGTGAAGCCTCCTGCAGAGACAACATCTGCTTATTGACTTCTGATGAGGTGTGTGGATGGAAAAGTAGATATTGCTTCTAAAGTGTTTTTTTATTCATGCAATCCTTTTCTGAGAGACTTCATAAGGGATTCCCTCTCCTTCCTTAGCTAGACCATTACAGTTACAGTTGTTATCAGCGCTCAAGTTTTCTGTTCCCTGATTTAGTTAGCATGACTGATTCAGCTGGGCCTGTACTGGTGGAAATCCTTCATCCTACAAATATGCCTAGCTCTTTCTTGTGTTAAGTATTCCATAGCACATCTTTACCAAAAGGAATAGCAGAAGCAATTTGAATTTATTTTTTTCCAGAAAAGAAATTATAATTGTTATGCTGAGGGTTTAGCACAGAACTTTGTTTGTGGACTGTTTATAGGATTATGATCTCACTTGTCAAGTAGATGGTTGGGTTGATACTGTTCTTGAGAAATCAGTTTTGCACTGCCATAAATCCGTGTATTTAAAATGGTAGATTCCTGTTTTGTACTAAGATTGGGCTCCTCATAGTTCTCCGTTTGTTCTGTTATTATTATATGTCAGTTACTAGACGTGAGAAACAGTCTACATGGAACTCAAATAAGAAAATTCTAGTTACTGCTCTATTTTGTGAGCTGTTTAAATGGCATAAGTAAATCAAGTCTAACTTTTCTTGGAAAGCTAAAAAGTCCACAACACTTCATTTGTGAAATGCAATGTTAAAGTAAAAAGGACAGAGGCTGATTGATATGACATGAAATAGTAAAAGTATTGGGCCAAGCCAAGTTTTAAACTTCATATTGCATTCACACCTTCTATGTTCTTTTAAGTACTCCTACTACAAGCAGCCAGTCCTTTGCTGCTCTGTTGCCACACTGTCTCTTCTTACTGATTCCTATTATGAATGAGAAAAATTTGCTCCACAAAAAATTCTGGGTGGTAGTGCAGGTTAAATCACTGGCCAATTCAAAAGACTGGCCAATTCATTTCAAAGTTATTGTTTCTTGATCAATTTGCTATTGACAGAGGGTAAAAGCGAGATAGACCTTCAAATTCTATCTTGAAATTGAGTCAATATTAATTACAATCTCATCCACAAATCTTATATTTGGAGTGGGTTTAGGAAATACCATAATTTTGCATAAGCTATAAAACAATCCTAATTTGTAAAAGATTTTCAAGCATTTCTCATGATATAGGACATAATTCCTAGGATCTTGTCTGTATCATTACTTTTTTATGGTCCCAAGTTCATCAGGTTTTTTTTTATTTTTAGAATGCTGATGGGAAGCTATGTAGGTGCAGAATAACTGCTTCCTGGAGATGGCAATATTTTATTGCAGGTGACTGATTCCCTGTTACATTGGTGTTTTGTGGTAAAAACAATCAAAGTGAATCAATCGAAAAAAGATCTTAAAATCTGGAATGGAGAAGAGTTTTCCTCCAGTTGAAAGTACACACAGTAAGAGTCCCAGTGTTAAATTGCACAAAAGGAGAATAAAGATCAGAGAGCCCATTCGAATGTATGCTGCAACAACTGAGCACACCCTGCAACTCGTCTTATTTAATCCCGGGAAGAATAAGGACGGCACATAGTTATAACTGCAGTTTATCCTGACTCTCAGGATGCGGTCATCCCATGTATGTTCTTTGACATCTGTCATACGGTTATGTAAAAGTTTCCGATGACATGCCTGACTGCTAATCTTGGATCAGGCTCAATTCCGGTCATTGTTCCATGCAGCAAGAGTAAGGTTGCTGTTCCGTTTGTGCATCACCAAGCCCAGTATCATTCATGTACGTGGTGCCATTATTCTCTTCTTGAATACTTCTCTGTAATATCTTTTTTTTGTCTCGTGTGGCATACATATTTATTTAACATCATTCTTTTATCATGTAGCTCTGTGACCTAACTATTTGTATTACAAATCAAATAAATTATGTGATAAGATATCCAAAGTGAATGAGCCATTAGAAAGTCTTTACAAGTAAAAAATCATGTCAAAATCTTAAAAACTACCACTCAGTAATCAAATCCAATTTTTCAAAATTCAGCATGTCATATAAAAGTTTGTGACACACCATTTGGTACTTGCCACATTTCAGATATTTTCATGAGTCCAACTGATACTCATTTTTCTCCTAAATCTTATTTTATATAGGAAAACCTGTTCAGAATCTGATATTATTTGTATGTAACAGAAGTTAATGGTTAGAATTCTGAACTCTGGACAAATACGCACAACAGCAGTCTGAACACAGTGCTGTAGGAATACTTCAGTTCTTTCCTTGGCTATTTGTTTGTTTGAATATTAGAAACTTTGATTTTTAAGGATTTCCCGGTATTCATTTTCAGGAATGAGTGCATTTATTTCTCCTTCAGTTTTAAAAGAAATAACACAGAAGAATCATGGAGGGTGAATTCCTAATTCAGAATCATGTTTATTCCAAGTACCTGATATTAAGTGACATGGATACTTAATCAAGGATGCTTGTGACCCATGTGTCCAGTCAAAATGAATGGTGACTGAGATACCAAGAATTGTTCACAGAAATTATGTAATGAATAATTAATACAGTTTAGACTATGGAAATCTGTACAAAAGCAATTCATTGATAGAAATAGCAAAGAAAAAAGCCTGACCTACACATCATACCACATTTCTAGAGAGCCTTGATGATGCCACATTAAGAAAAGCTAGTAGTGTTAACAGATGTTCACTCTCATCCCAAATCCAGGTTAGAAGGAAGCCTGGAGCAGGTGTCATTTTTCTCCTCCCTTGCTACAAGTCCAGGTCTAACCACTGGCATTTGACATGAATTCAAACTAGGGACCTGCAAAGTTAAAAGTATGAACATACACGTGAGCTGAGCTGAAACAGCCAGCACTCTTTGCAGGGAGTTGTATAAAACTTATATTTGTGTGGACAGTCAGTGACTGTACCATTCAGTTACTGTGTCATTCTTTGATAAATGGAAGTGTATAGCTGACCAAAACATCAGTGTTTTATTCTACGAGAAATATTGCCATGTTAAAGTTTTGATCTGGATTAAAAAACCAGAAATTTTCAGAAAAATATAATTTGACATTTAATATTCTAATGTTAATTTTTACTTTACAGTACAGATTAAACTGATTATTAAGGAAATGCCAAACTAATAAAAAAAACCCTAACAAAAAACCCCCCTTGAGTCTAGAAAAAAGGCAATTGTTTCACTCAGTATGAAATAGCTATGTTCCAACTCTTGTTTTGTTATAACAACAGTAATAAAGCATTTTGTGACATCATTACATTGTGAAATGATGTAAAAATAATAACAAGTATATAGAAGGTAAAAATGCATGACCTATTATGTTTTGGCCACAGGAATTAAAAATTAACGTCATCTCACCATATTTTTATGAAAGTGGGGTTCAAAAAAATTCTTGGTGGCGCAGTGAGGAGCAGCTGAAAGTGGTTAACAGTAGACATTTGGGTACAGTGCTGATCAGGCCACTGAATACTTTGGTGTCTCCCCACAAAGAAATTCTAATTTGTACACCTGACTGGTTTGTGATCGTGAGGTTTTTTGGTTAAAAATATTTATGCAACAAAGAGAATAGCTTTCTACACAAAATAGAAATTCTCTGGGGTATTGCTCTAAAAAAAAAAAAGATAAATGAAAAAGTGGGGTTTTTTATCCACTTGAACCTGACATGTGTACAATTGTACCTGCTTCTACACAGGTATGTCCAAAAAGGATAGTGAGGCACAGGACTGAAGCCTCCTTGTAGGCACCCACCAGTCAGAGTTAATATCCCACCGAGCTGTTCCGGGCCAGAGTGAACAGCTACGTCAGAGTCCTAAAAAAGCCTGGCGAGAGGGAGGCACACCATGTACTTATATCTGACAGCCTGCAGTGTCAAACAGTGACATATTACAAGCGTATTCTCCAAGGATGTAGCAAGCTGCCGCTAGACATGCTGTTGTAGTAATCCGGGAGGTGTTCTACTTGAGCCCACACGGCTACCACTGGGCTATCCTACTGAACTGCTACCCCCTAATTTTCTCTCTTTAGTACCACTAAATGACCATAGGTTAGTCCCCATGCGACTTTGAAATTTTGTATTATCTTTCCACTCCAATACTGTGCAATAAAAGCTTTCATTGAACTTCTAGCTGCACTGGGTTTGCTTCTGTATTTGTAAGCTGTTTTCCAGTCTCTCACTTACTCTTCCTTTTGGGCCAGTATGCAAATTCACGTTGTGTAACTGCTCTGTGACTCATTCTCCCACTTGCAAAATCTCTCTTTGGGTGGGCCCTGCTGGCTCTCAGTTAATTGTTTCTGCTACACTGGCACGTTCTTATGCTCTTCTTTGGACAGCCCTTGTGTTCACAGGCATGATTTTTTCCAGTGAACAAGTGTCACGTTTATAACAGGCATTTCAGTTTTCAAGGCCTATAGCGCAGACACCATGCAATGTGATAGTATCCTGGCTTAGTAAATCTGATTATTTCCCAGCCTCAATAGCAAAACCAGACCTCTTAATATTTACATTTCTTTACTTAAACAATGTTTACTTGTCAAAACTGTAAAATGACAGACACAAAGAAAACAAAAGACTTGTTATGTTGATTTCACTAGTGGAACGCATCAGTCTAGTGTAAGGCTGAGAGAATGTGCTCCTTTTATATCAATTACTAACATTTTGTTATGTTTGTTTATTTAAATCATGCTATTTTATTTCAAGAGAGCCAATCTGAAGTCTGTTTATTAGAAATCCAGTAATTATACAGTAATCATGTTGCTTGTGATTGGTTAGTGCTTGCCCTCTGCCTCATGATTATCATTATAAGTGGAATGAAAGCACTAGAAACCTTGCTTATTCGCCATGCAAGAGGTAGAGTCCTTGAAGAAAGGTGTATAAATCAAGTGGACATTAAAGCCACAGTGTGTTTGAACGTTGCTGCCTGCAACTGATCTGGGTATGCAACAACTGTTCCTTTTTGAAAATACTACTTGTCACAGATTTTTTTTTAATAAAAGCTTTGAAAAGACATCCAAGCATAAGAGGCATTAGAGTGCTATGGAATATTTAGGGAAAAAAGCTGAGCAGTTCTCTATTAACTCCTCAGTGTGCAATAATCAAGAACAGCAAGAATATGCTGTTCTTGATTATTCAGGAAAAGGGCTTATTATCAAGGGGTAAAGAAATAGAAAGGGAAAACATTTATACATTTGTCCTCCATGAATTCAGCTATGGAATCCTTTGAGCCTATGTCATCCACGGACTTTCTAAAAGGCAAGTTTCATAAATAACTGTATCAGGCCCGCATGCAAAATTACCTTTAGTAAGAAAATAAAATTTATTTGTGACAAATAGAACAAGTTCTGAGTGAAAGCAGAAAGTGGGGGCCATTCAGTTAAGGAACAGAGAATATCTCCCAGTTCTGAATCTCATACAGAGTCTGTGAAGAGTCTGCAAACAAATGATGTTTAGATTAAGTATTCACTGAATGATCTTAAATTTTGATCTCTGAAAATCATGCTTTATCTGGAGACAACAGATAGAAACAGAGACATCATCTTCTTCAGATTCCTTGGCACAGCTGGGGGAGGGTAGAAAATATGCCTGTCAATCATACATGTAATTTCTGGTATTCAAGCTGTTCCAGGGCCACTTTGGATTCCAAAGGACTTTAGACAAGCATCAGAACTGCTCTAGCTCATGTCTTGCCATAAGACTGCATTTCAGCCCCCAGGGGTCTTTATAACTTTTCTGCCACATTACTTTTTCCAGGCCATCTATGAAAACCACAAACTTCGCACATGCTAGAAGACTCTCCAGAAGACCAAATCCACCCATCAACAGAACACAAAGCAATTGGAAAATGATCAAGGAATTTGCATTCTAAAGGAAAAAAGAACTAAAGCATTTCCAAGTCACAAGGCCATCAGTCCCAGAGAAGACACTGCCATCTTTTGTAAAGCATTCAAATCCTTGAACTAAGGCAGAAAACTACTGAAGAACGGAGGTTTGAGATAACTTTCATGATTAATAAGACATGAAAATCAATTATAAACAATTAAAATATATTAAAAGCTATGACTCAAGTTAATCAGGGCTGAGCAATGTGATTACTGGGGACAAATAATGGAAAATGAGACCGTCTCCGAACAATGACATTTCAAAAAGGAATATGGGCATTCACTATTTATGAGGGTATTTGAAGGAAATCAGGAAGTGCTAAAAAATGTTCTTGATAACTAAGTAGAACAAATTTTTAGAGCATGAGAAATTTTTGATATTGTGAATCTCTTAGCAATGACAGGGAGAGATTTGCTCTGAGGAAGTAAAAAGTAGAATAAAGAACTAAGAAGGTGAGGTTTTTAAAGGTATATAAGAGCTTTAGTCATCTAAGTTAAACTGTGAAAAATATTGGTGATTAGAGAAAATGCAGTATGGGACTTCAGCATTAATAAGGGCAAATGATGTTTTAGTGGACCTATTTAATCTGTTTTCCAGGCCCCTGTGCCTTGGCCAACAGAATTAATCACGAAATTTTCCTCCTGCATTGCTCTGAACTCAGCTGACTGTGATTAAAGTTTTATTCTTTCTATTGGGTTGGAAACTGTCTGAAACCCGATGATATAGAGCAACACGTTCATACAAATTACTGACGATTCCTTTATGTTGATCCAAGTATGTAAATAAGGATCACTGTTAACAAAGGGTTGGTTTACTTCATTACTGTATGTTTTTTCTGCTACAACAGTACATTATTTTAAATTCTTTGCCTCTCAGTGAGTTCTGACTTAACTAGGGGATTGTATTGAAGAAGCAGTTTCAGTTTCCTCATTCCTCTGATTTTAATGAAAGCCAAAAAGCTAACCTCAATGGCTAATACATGCCACAGCCCCTCTCCTCTCTAATGCTATCCTGGCACATTGCATTGTATTTCTATTTTTTCTTTAGTATTAGCAAAAACATGGGATTTAGTCAGTGAATGTTATAACAGATAGGTTGCTCCGCAGCACTGATATTTTTTTTCCTTTCAGATCCTAAAGGTTCACAGTGGGGATATACATAGTTAGCATTTACGTGGTAAGGACTGACTTATAAAGGTGATAAACGTTAATGGCATGTGAAGACCTTCCCTACAGTTGGATTTTGCCATTATTTTCATCACCAATGTAGCAGCAAGGTAAAAATCACTAACTGACAGCACTAATACCAATATTAGCAACGGTGAAGTCTGAAAGTCACTTGAAAGTGGGTAGAGCCTGGGGAATGACACTGGAAAACCAGAGTGAATTGGCAGCCACCATCTCAGCAGGAACTTTTATTCCATGTCTTTAGAATGTGGAAGAATTTTACAAATTCTTTATTTCCCTTTTGTTGTATTATGTAGTAAAAGCTTTTCTCCCTGACCCTCTCAGGGATTAGAGTCATCAAAGGGTGTGGTGAGCTTTGTAAATGATGGATAAGATTTCTTGAAATGGCTGTTTAAAGTTACACACGTAGGTCTATATGGGTGAAAATGAAATCATTTCAGAATGTAAATATCTAGCCCTTAACCACCTCTCACTAAAAGTCAGTTCACATATGTTTTTTGATAACCTTGTCTGCATAAGTATAATATAAATTTTAGCTATATAGTATGACTCTAAATGCATTGTGATTATCCATCTGTGTTTTAAAAAGTTATTAGTGGTTTTGAGAAACATCCTCTTTGTGAATACTAAGACACTCAAACCCGTTTGTCGCCTCTTAAAATATGAGCTGCTCTTAAGGCTGACTATGCAGTTACAGTTATTAATATGTCCATGGCTTACACAATTATCATAGCTGCTGTATCAGGAACCTCTCCAGATTAGAGGACTGTTCACATAACACCAAAAAAAATGGATGTAAGGTTTTGAATCTGTTTCACATTTGCCATTTGAATGACTTATGATTAAGGTGGGTTTTTTTGATTTTTTTCCTCCTTATTGAGACCCTAGAATGAATCATTATAACAGTCTGTGAGATTTGCTTATTAAGATGTTTGAAATCAGAGTTATTACTACCATCCTTTAAGTGATCTTCTATTGAAAAGTCCAGTGCCAACACTGGAAATTTTCTTTCCACAGGCATATATTATAGCAAGAACTAGGGTATCATACTTTGAGATTAAAGTTCAACAAGAAATAAACATTAATTTCATCAGCAGTTCTCCAGTTTTGCCTGTAATACTTAATCCTATTTTGACACAACACCACAAAGATTACCGTCACTAAATTTTTAAGTTAGAGCTGTTTTCTATTTATAATATAAATGTTATCTCTCAAATTTACTACAAATTAGCCTTCAGGGAGCTATAACAGATTACATTTGAATCTATCCCAACTTGAAAAATCGGTTAGGCACATGCTTAAGTTTGTCCCTCTCCAGCAAAATGTTTCAGTACATGCTTAGGGCTCAGTGAGGACAGTGAGACATTAGTTATGTGCTAACGGCTACATTTGAAAGTTATGTTTGTGCCTGAGTACCTTGCAGAGTAAAGGTGGACTTCTGAAGTGAATGAAGTAGAATGAAATGCCTCTGTCATTCCCCTGGGTTGAAAACTGCATTTCCAGCTTCTGCAAGTTCCACATAAAGGAAAAGGAAGCCACAGAATAGGATCCTATTCTCAGTAACCCATACGAACAAAAGTCCTCTAGTTTCATGCTGGAGTACACTAGATCTTTGAAATTACATTTCCCTTCAGCCAAATCTTCTTGCTAATTTCCATGTACAGTTTATGTTCAGTAACTGAAATCAAAAGATATACTTGTATTTAATGCTCTTTGAAGTTGGTATTTAAAACAACAACAACAAGAAGAATTGAGACAACATAAGCTCTGTTTTTAAATTTAACAAAATAACTTACAAAAGGACAACTTTGTTTTGACTGGAGAGTTTCTCCACATGATTTAGTCCTTCCAGATACTTTACTTATTTTTCTTGTTTTAAGATAATGTCTTGTTGTTTTCATCTACTGGGCAAGCTCCTCTTGTGGAAGAATGCCTCATCTCTGTTGCAATGGAGTTGTACAAGAATACATTTGCATTAAAAATACAATTTTTGCTGACAAGTTTTTTTCATCTGAAACAAACAAGAAATTGCAGACCATTGTATGTGCCCTTTTTTCCCAGGTTAATTGTAATGAGCGACCTACTAAAATCTTCACAGAGCAGAACAGAACTTCATATAACTTGAAATGTCAAAAAAATGCAAACTTCAAACTCAGTCACAAATTCAGACTGAAAAATCCATTCTTCTCTGTTCTGTGACCGAATGTTACTGCATAACAGTGACTTTCATGGAGAGTTTTGCTAATTCAAAGGAAAATGAAAATATCGAAATGCTTCTTCCATCAGCATGCCTTGTTTTGGGCACAGGACAGACATCTGAGTAGTTCAGGTTCTGTCCCTGGCTCTTCTACAGACTCGCTGGCCATGTCATTTTGTCTCATTGTCTTTTTTTTGAGTGTCTTTTCTTTTTCATGAACTTAGTTTAAACTAAAACAACCTACTGATTCTACTAGTCTGCTTCTTTACCCTCTCCAGAAGGCTCCACTGTAATATAATTACAGCCTACTTTGTAATACACTTCAAAAAGTACATTGCAATGGCAGTATGACACTGTCTGGCCAGCCCAGCCCAGCCTAGTTCACCCAAAGATTCAGGAGTGAGAGCCCAAGAGAGTAGCAAACTACTACTGTTATACTCTGAGAATGAGACGTATTAACATTATGTTCATTTCTTTGCTCTGCAGTAGTGTCAAGGCTTGGAAAGCCCTTATGAAACTTTTGTGTCAGTAATTTATGTTAATGGTGTTTTAAAGCCAAACTCATTACTTGTAAAATGTCATGCAACTGCTTTTCCTTAGGTGGTTTTTCATTCATAGGAGCAAAGATTATGGTCCACGATGTTCTTGAAACGTGCTAAAATGACAGTTCATGGATATCTGAAAAACAGCTTCTTGATCCAAAAATCCAGGATTACTTTTCTGCCCTGGAGACCGCCAATTCATTATTGTCCTAATCAGAGCACGTGTAACTCAAAACTTGACTTAGATTCAGGCATAGCCTTTGTTTCGAACCTCCTACACCACTAACATCTGTTCTATTCAGTAGGATTTTTCCATTTGGATCCTGAACAGCTCAGCCATCAGCTGCCTCTGGATCTTCTCCAGACTAATG
The DNA here is from genome assembly GCF_035582795.1 of Mycteria americana. NCBI lineage: Eukaryota > Metazoa > Chordata > Aves > Ciconiiformes > Ciconiidae > Mycteria > Mycteria americana. The sequence goes on from NC_134370.1 coordinate 28,027,078, forward strand.
CTGCCAGTAGCATGCGGTGTCCACCTCTCTGCACCTGTCTGCTCCTGCAGCCCAAAGTGGGCAGACCACCGAGGCAGCGCCTGTTAGTGTAGAGCAGGGCATGGGCCACAGGCCTGAATGAGGTTTGCATCGCTCTGCGCTAGCAGGAGTTCACCAGGAGCGACATGCGGCTCCTCTGAAGCTGTTCATTGCTAACAGTCCCAGCTGGTGATAAATCCCTGCACAAGTTGTGGTCCAGGTTCTTTCCTGATCTGCATTATGATGTTGATAACCTCCGTACCTTAAAGTATACGAATATGATTATTTTGCCAGTGGTTTCTACACAGCCTATTTGGAAAATGGGGAGTAAAACAAGATAAGATAAAGCCATCTTGGGGCTATAAAACCCACTTGCTTCAGGGAGTGGAATTGGAAGCCTCTGAAACAGCAGCTAACCAACTAACTGAGAGTAGGTAGTTTTTAAAAAATATTGTAAGTAAAATCCGGCAATTGCTGTCAGTTGGACCAATGACCTAAAAGTTTGCACAACCTGACTCAGGCCCTGTACTAGTGCACTCGCACTATAATCTTTCCTGAATTATTCACTTGCATGATGGTAGTGTTCAAAAGCCCAGCTCGTGATTGTATCCCTATTGTGCTGGCTACTGTACAAACACAATGTAGGGAGAAAATCTGGTTTTGGAGTGACCACTAACATCCACATTTTCAATATATAGAATATGGTTAGCTTTCTAAAACTCTTTTACTAAGTGACTCTGTTGCAAATTCTTTAAGCATCAAGTAACTGGTAAATCTGCAGCAACAATTTGATGTTAATTCTTTAACTGTAGAGTTCCTAATCATTTTTTGCCATATGCCCTTTAATTTCCCTTTGCAGCAGCTCATCTCTCATTTTAAAAGTCTCCTTTAAGAGCTAATGTTAAATACGTTCATGAACTGATGAACAGTTCTACATAATGCTGCTAATGGTTACTTTTATATGATGCTTACTATTCACTTGTCAAAGGCCTGAAATTGTAGCCCAGATAAGAATATCAAGCATCCAAAGTGTAATGGTATATTGTCTCACTTCTTGTTTGTTATAAACTACTGTCCAGTTCTCAGAAGTGAAGAGTGTTGGTGCCAATGGCCATTACAAATACACTGAACTTCCTTAGGTGAGTATATGTTTGCTTAGTTTAGATGCACTTTTCTTTGTAAATAACATGTTAGTGCAGAAACATCTGAGGTAAAACAAAGCAAAAAATTTCTAAAGCATACAGAGGACATATAGGCCTGAGTCTCTATGAACTTTATGAAAATGAGAGAGAATATAAAATAGACGTGAAGGGTTCCAATTCTAATCTAATATCATTTGCCTTGGTTTAAAGGATTCATCAAAACCCACGACAACCATGAGTTGTTTCTACTGTATTTGTCTAGAAACTTGTTTGGAAACAAAACAGAACATTTTGTGAGGTTTTGAGGGTTGGGAAAGAGAAATTCTAAATTTTGCTCTAAGACCCTGAGCACAAGGTGATTCAAAGTTTGATTAATCTATTTAGTAAAAAACACTTTATGTTTTTAATTAATGCCATTGTTCAGATTCTTGGCAGAAATCTTTTGGAGTAGACAAAGACACTCCTTATAGACATGTCCTTAATTTTAGTTTTTTTCAAGTTACTTCAACATATCAGGTGTGTTAACTCCTGTTTCCATGTCCTCTGTTTTTAAATAATAAATGGCAGAATAATCTGGAAAATTTGTATTACTACTAGCCTGCGGTAGCCTCTAGTGGCCTGAGGCAACTGGTTGTATGCAAAATACAAATGCTGCTAGCACCCATGGCTTTTCTTTTTTAGCTACACGTAGGTTAAATAGATATTTATATCTGCTCTATTTGAGATAATACTTGATCTGGGGCCAGTGTAATGCAAGAGAAAAGAGTTTAATGTACATTTTAAACAGAGCAGGAAAACAAGTTTTAATTTGAATTTCTGTTTATCATGCTTAAGTATTAGCTACAAGGCCTTAGCTACAAGGCCTATCCTGAAGATGTAGTCAGCATAACAGAATGGTTGTTAATTCTGCATGAGAGTCCATGCTTGGTCATGGCTTTCAGGTCAACCGGTTTATATCTAGCTAGAGTCTGAAAGATCCCTGAAACACATTACTGATGGAAAGAAACACAAACTCCCTTTTATGCATTTTATTAAAAGTATTTTAAAAATTAACACTAAGAAAATGCTGCCATAAGTGCTAGGCTACTGGTCATAACAGCAAAATAAACATTTTCTAAAACAATACAAATCAGACCATGAGGAAATCAACGAGCTGGTCCTAATACTAATTTAGAATTCAATATTGGATGAGTCTTATAAACTCTGAAGAGCGACTTATGAGCATGGCTGTTCACAGAGTTAGAAACCCTGAAAAAATCATTTTAACTGGGTCAACCAAATGTAAATCGAGGATGACTGAGTATTTTTCTGCTGAAATCAAACTACAGTCTTATTTTTGAACTACAGAATCAGAGCCAAATAGAAAGCTCCCACTCTTGAATTTATATTGCGATGGCTAACCCTTTCCTTCATTTTCCCCTTTGTAGACACATTACCTTATGGGTCTTAAAAGAACACTCTGATTAGTAGAAATACAATAGTTGACAGCTTTATATTTTTTAGAAATGTTAAACCCAGAATGCAGGACCTATTTTACTGAGTATTTTTATGAGATTCTTTCAAGAATACTTAAACCTTTGTCTGACATCTTCCTTGTGTAGATGTTATCGGATCATTCAGACATACGTACATTCAACACACTTTCACACTCTATAATCAAAGGATAAAAGCCTTGTCCATCTCTCAGCTAATAAAAAACACAAGACAAAAATAGTAAAAAGAAAAAAGATACAAAGCATAACCAGGTGTTGGCCAACTTTCAAGATCATAATCTCAGGATTCCTGATGACCTAGAACAATATTAAAGAAGCCAGAAAGAGCTGGTACAATGCTCTTAGCTAGTGATCTTCTTTCAGTAGAGGGAAACACTGGTGAAAGGCTAGAGAAGAATCTTTCTCGATAAAATTATTACTTTGTTCCAAGGCAATTTGGTCTTGGATTTCTGGAAATTCCATTTTCCTTCATATAGCTTGTTGAATTGAAAAGCAAAGCTTCTCCTCCTCATCCTTAATTCCTATGATTTAAGAGTATCGCTGTCTCTGTCTTATTGCATTTCCATCCAATCCCTTCAAACAAATCAAGTGTGAAACCTGGGACTATGCAACTCATTCCACTAAGGTCTAAGATACATCATTCGTTATTTTTATTAACATGATAAAGTCAAGTTTTAATTTTTTTCCTTTAAGTCAAGTCTTTCTCTGTAGAGTCACAAGCAAAAGTGAGAGATTCCTTTGGTCATTTACAGTACCCTCATTAAGCACCTGCTTTGACTTGAACTCTAGAGAAGCTTCTCTCCCTCTACTGACTCTACAGGGATCTAGAAAGTAATTTCTCACTTCATCACCTAAGTTAGGAGCCTAAAGTAAAGTGCTATGAATGCTCCCTGTCTGTCACAATTTTACAGAAATGCAACCTGAAGTTGTATTAACATAACTGACTAAGAAGACCTGACAACAGCTAGTCGCTCAGTAGGTGTCCACCGGTAAATTAAAACAAGGTATTAGCATTATACAGCATATGAGCAGTAACCCAGCTGTCATTATTTGTCTTGCAAACAGCAACATTAGATAATCTATATTTTGGAACTAATGCATAAATCAAAGTTTTTGCATTTTATAAGAATTCATCTTGGTAGTAACAAGTTACTACCCATGGGAAAAAAAAAGAAAAAGTCACATGAATTCCATGTTCCTATATAATTTCTGTGTTTTATAATTGTGAATTCCCATAAAAATTGTGAATTTTTATGTTATAAGTTTAAAAGAAAAGCAGATCTCAAGAGAAGAAGGAAAGGAAAATTATGCCAGGGTGCACTTTCATGATTGTTTTCAACCAATATGAATTCACACAAATACCAAATGAGATATCCCCACTCTCATTGCACATGCAATGTTTTTTCTTCTGTCAGCACTCATCTTACAGAGCTTTGTGGGCAGCCAGATCAGGTATTGATCCTGGTGAAAACTATCCCTTTTTCATTTCTTGGATTAATTTTCATTCTTTCTTGTGGATCCCTAGGCAATCATTAAAACGCAAATGTTTACAGAAGAAAAGGGGCAGGTTTATGCAACTGAAGGACAAGAAGGGACTGTCCCTTTTGACAGAAGCATGGACTCGGGTCAATTTTAATTGAGAATGAAAATATTCCCTTGGTTAAGAGCAGTATAAATGGGATTTAATCATCTGATGAGAATCCATCAATGTCCATGTTTACATGAGGAAACATACCAATATAGCTACTGCAGAATAAACTGTTCTGGAAGAGTTAACTACGTGGCCTTCCTCTTTCAAAGTAGAAATCACTGTCATCTTAGAAGAGTTACTCCAGAATATCATAAATTTTTAATACAGCATCTCCATGGAAAATTATTCCAGAATAATTGTGTTAGCTACTTTCCTCAGAAGACAAGAGATAAAAATATTGTTTGGCTCATAAGGAGTGCTAAGAATGTACTCACCATTGATTTCCTTCTTGGACGGTTTGCAAAAATCAGGCTGTTTACATAGCGTAGATAGAGTATACAGGCATTTTCTTGTTTAACACCTGATAACTCGCCTTTGCTCTTTTGTGTTCTGCGGAATTGTAGATGCTCAGTCTAATTGTTTGAGAGGGGAATGAAATGTAGTCTGATACTTAAGAATCCCTGGAACAGGTCTAGTGATTTAGTATTACATATAAAACCATTAATGCAGCTCCACACCTCAATAGAGCTGTAGTTCCCAATTTGTAATCCTTCTTAAGACTGGAATAGACTAACACAAACGCGTGCACACCTCAGTGCTCAGATTTTCAAGTTGCACTGTTACTCGTTAGCATTATGTGAAGTAAAGGGCAAAGCAGTCTGGATAGTATAAAACACACACTTCACCACTGGAACATTGCCCAGTGCTTCAATCAAATTCAGTCAAGCCATTTTGAGTTAAAAATAGTTCGGCTTGTTTTCTTTTCTTTTTCTTTTCTGTATACTTCTTGGGTCTTCTTAGAACCAAAAATAAAAGTGATGAAAATGCTAGGATGGATCTCTGATGGCATACAGGAATTTGTAGAAATTACTTTAACTTTTTTTGACACAAGAAAGGCTGGAATATGTGGTCCCTGGATTCCCTTGGAGTCGGGTATAACACAGACTTATCTCCTAGATGGCATGTCTGGTTTAATTAGGAGGAAAATTGTATGTTCAGAAATGGTAAAAAATACAGTACTTCCACCTCCTTTGATTTTCTAGCAAGTCTTGAGGCAGCTGCTGTTTTTTCAGAAGTAACTTAGCTTTCATTTGAAAACTTACACAGCAAGGTTCTAACTCCTATACTTGGAAGATGTGATTGGAAAGCTTGGAAAATGTAATTACCCATCAATAAAAACTAATAGGTTTTTAAGATAATTCAAAAAGAACAACCGAAGAAAAAAAACACCATTTTGAGGCCTGGCTCACATTTTTATTATTTTTTATATTTGGGATTGGCAGAAGTAGGAAGAGAAATCTACAAAGAGGATGGGATTAAATATGTCCCAGGTGCCCTCAGCCCTGAATGGTTGATGACTTTATCTAAATATATCTCTGATATTCACAAGGAGTGACGGGATGATCCTGTTGTAAAAGCACAACTATGTCCCATAGCACTGGGAAACTGGAGCACTGGATTTTATTCTGCTTCTCATCTTTTAAAAATCAAGCCGGGCATTTTCCACAGTGGTGTACATTCTGCAGGTGAAGACAAGGATCTCTCAGGAAAAGTTAGTCCTTTATCTTTGTGTGTCTCAGTTCCGTATACGTAAAAGAGAGGTAATCATAATCCTTTCCGTTTGTGGGCTGGTACTGCCTGTCCATTTTTAATGCATAATAGATAAGTTGTGTGGATACTTTATAACCAAATATGACAGTGACTCTTTAATCAGGATTGTGAATTTATTTCACAAAAACTAAGTATCGTGGAACTCTTCTGTGACAAATAAATGTGTATAATTGTATCAAGGGTAGAAGGAATCATGACAGTGACTGAACTGTGTAACTCAAGTTGACTTGCATAACTCGTGCTGCAGAACCTTAACTTTAGGTAGTATTTTCATAAGGTCCATAACTTATGATTTTATTTGTTTTATAATTGTGTAAGTTGAATGTTCTGAGAAATGATAGTGCATCAGCAGTGGAACCAAGAGTTCCATTTATAGTGTAGGAAAAGTTACTGAATGATTAGTGGATGTTTTAATAAATAATTATAGGTTGTTTATAGAAGGGTCAAATGTGACTTATAACCATCTTCCATCTTTATCACTTACTACTGATGTACATGGAACCATCTGCAGCCATCTATAATCACCACAAAACCTGCAAGGGTTTGCAATATGCGTTAAAGAATATTAACCACTTGTTAACCCTCTATAAACCATTCAAATGGATTCTTAACATGAAGTGTGACTAACCTAAGCTCCAGGTTCTGATTTTAAGCTCTAGACTGTGGACTGTCTTATGTTGACAGTGTGTCTTTAAGACCAGTATGTCACCCTAGATATAGAGCTGTGACTTTTTCTTTGTGATTTTGTGCCTTAACATCGTTATTTGTGTACTGCCTGTCTTTCCCTCTTCCAGCTATATGGGAAGTGATGCTTCAACAAATAATGGACAACATTCACAGCAGGAGACTTCGTGGTTTTATTACAAGCCCTTGGTTACATCTGTAACATGTCAAGAGCAGTGGTTAACCACTAGTTCCACCGTTATTTCTTCAAAACAACTGAAATGCACTAAAATGAACTATTGAACATATTGCCCACTTTTTTACTTTTGTTACTGACAGCTCATTATATATAAACATATGCTGGTCAGATATTTTGTGTTAAATGCCTGCTATTTCTCCATTTGTGCTCTTTAGAATTTCTTCCTTATTGGCACGTTTGCAGCCCAGCAAGCGCAGTGGTACTCATGGCAGTCTAAAGCTCAACACCAGCCAAGTGCTTTAGTGTGAAATGTGTGTATGTGAGTGGAGGGAGTGGTGAGAAATCCCTGGACCAGCACGTTGTGTGCCAAATTCATCCTGGGAGGAGAAGCTTGTGAATGAATGATGAGCTCAAATACAGGGCTAAGCAACTGTGCTGTAACTCCTTAACAGAGACATTTGAATCTCAAGCTGTTTGTCTCAGTTTGAAATGAACACACAGAAATATTCAAACATTTAAGGAATGCAGAGTTGGCTCAGGGCTCAGCACTGTTACTTTTGGTATTACACTGGTGGTTAGTAGTAATTCAGGACAACTTACGGGTTATTGTAGCACTCCAGTGATCGCTCCCAGGCAGACCAGTTTCAAACCAACTGGGGCTGCAAGCATGGCCTTGTGGGACCACTGCTGTAATTAAACAAAACCTCTCTTATCTTATGCAGCGGTGTGTGTTAGTAGTTTTCACTTCAGAGTTATCTGAGGGAGGCATTCTTTGTGGGAACTGCATTTCATCAGTGCTGTTGAGCAGTGCTGACTTCTCTGAGATGCACTGGTTTCAGTATCAATACTGTATTTTCTGCTCTCCTTTCTTGCTAGGGCAGGCCCTATAGATTAGACAACAGTGGTTTTCTCAGTGTGATACTTGTTTAATCCCACAGATTGTTCTTTTACTTCATTACCTATAAACTGAGGATACTATTTGAGTTATTTTAAGTACTCTCATTCATAATATATTTCAGTAGCAGCTGGAGGAGTGAAAACAAAGTTATTTTAAAATCTCTAGTATGGTTAGAGTTATCATGACTGAAACAGCTTCTGTGTGTTTACCTATGTGAACTGAGTTGATATGTTGATTGAATTCCTGCTATACAGATATCAACATTATAAAAATTGTGATGGTGACTGACAGCTGCTAATGTGCTTTTGATTGTCAGATGTTGGAAGAAAGTGGTTGGTAATCAAATGGATGGGAAAATTTTGTACTTAACTCTTTGCATTTTCTTCTTAGTTCAGATTTGCAGTATGCAAGCGTACAGAATTTTACAAGACTATTTGTTCTATGCACAGGACTTTTTTACTGAAACATTGGGACCAGGGGCAGATAGATGGCTGATGTTTGAGAGACTGCACAACCCTAAATTTCTTTCACCAGCAGGGAAATGAGGTCCTATGTATTAACATGCTTTTTTTCCCCTTGTTGCTTGTAGAACCGATGCAAAGTGGTGGAATCTACCAGCTGTGTTGGTATCATTGATGTTTTTCTTATTCCACTGCTGTCATGACTTATTTTTATATTCTGCTTCTACTACACAAATGTCAAAATCAGTGTTGACTGACTGTTGTACTGTTAGTATACTTGTTAGTATATATGTTAGCATATATATAGTTACTGTTAGTGCTAGTATACTGTTGTATACTAGCAGCTTACAGTTTCACTGTTATTATATTGCTATAATACTGTCACTAACACCACTTGAGCTTCAAATTACTAATTGTACTAGTAAAATATACGTCTGCTTATACTTATGGCTGGGTGCAAATTTGAAAAGATTGTGCTAATTTGAGAAGATCCTGCAAATTTAGAGCTAAAATTTCTTCAAGGCAGAATTACAACTAACTAGACTTGTGCCTCAATAGCTTTAAAGACTTTTCCAAATTTGAAGCTTTTGATTTTAAACTGGAGAATTCTTTCATCACTGTGCAAAACACCTAGCCTAGCCACTTGAAAACGGTGAACTTCCACCATAAAAGAATGTGCCTGCTTTTCGGCCATGCTGAGCACCTTCCCCTCTCACCGTCTTTTAGGAACCGAGTAGAGACAAGATTCACAGAACCTGAGGGGGACTTGAATGACATATTGGTCTGTGCAGTCTATTTGCACAGGTGTAAATTTTGACCAAAGTGCGGAGAATTTGCTCAAATTGCTTTGCAGTTAGGACAGACAGTTGTCTGGGATCTACTTCAAGAGAAGGAAAATTGTACACACAGCTAGTACATCGAGATAATTTTAGTTTTAAAATGATAGTCACAGCTTACATATTTGAGATAACAGATGCAGCACTGCCCTGCAGCAAAGCCTTATTCTGCATATCATGTGATTGTTATGTTAGGAATATATCCTGCTTAAAAATAGAAATGGCTGCTGCACCAGTTTTGGTAGTAAAGAAGTAAAAGTCATTATTAATACGAATGTTTATCATACAATTTGCAGTCGATTAAGTTTCACTAATCAAATCCACATGACTTGAACCCACATACCACACCCCTTTAAGCAGTAAGTATTAGCATATTCAAAGAACCAAAAATCCTGATGAGTATTTGCACTGCATTTGCTCAGGAATGTAATGGAAACTGGGTGAAAGAGCAAGAGAGACTGCTCGAAAGGTGGCTGTGTTTTGGCAGATGCTAATGTGTTACTGTCTTTAAAATTCCCATGGAACTTCAGAGAAGTGAAAGGTGCTAGCCTCAGTATCCTCGCAAGACTGTGGTTGGGTGAATTGTGTCCTACCTGTTTAAATTTCTCTTGAAATGGGTCTCGGGAGTGAGTGTATGCTTAGCAATATCATTTTTATGAAAACAAGGCTGACACTAGGAAATGTCCAAAATTTTCATAAAATAAGTGATTTCATTCTGGATAATCTTTGTTCAGATATTTGTCTGTTCCAGAGGCAAACCTAGTGTAGGATGAACTGGCATTAAAACAGAAATCACAGTGTACTATGAGACATACAAGGCACTGCACTGTTTTCAAAGCTGCATCTCTGCCAGTGGTTGCACTACTGGTTGCACTACCACCTGTGGGATTTCAGCACTGCGCCTCCTCTAATAGTATTGACACGCTTTTACATCTCTGAAGCAACATAAAGGGGTGTAGTGGAATTGTGATTTTCCTGTTTTGATCCTTCTTGACTCTGAAAACCCAATGAAATCTCTTGTCCCACCTAGATAATTTCATTCCCCATTTTATTTCACTGCTAGTGCCTGAAAGTCAACGGAAAGCCCTTAAGTGAATTGCAGCCAGGTCCTGGGTAGTGCAACACAGAATTATGTCCAAATTGGGAAAAAAAAAAAAACAACCAACAACAACAAAAAAACCCACTTCTTAAAGAGTAGAACAAAATAGGAGAATGTATCAATTTCCATAATTTTTTTGCCTAATAACTGTTCTAAACCGTACTTGTGACTTTATGCCAGGACTGAGACACCCGTGCAGCTCAGCAAAAGGTATTGGTTGCTACTGCTATTGCTAGAGAAAATTTTAAAATACTGGGAATTGATTTTCAGTATAAGAGCAGAAAAAAAATATTCATTGCCTTTATCACATCTTTCTAAACTTAGTTTCTTGTTAATAATCTGCAAATACTCCAGTGCTATAACTGAGCAGAGTGCAAAGGATTTTAGGTGAGAGAAACTAAAGCTAAGTAAGGGGCCACAGCAAAACACTTGTATCTGGTGTGATTGCAATTCATGTGGAATCTGAACAACTTTCATTCCCTACTAATAATGCAGCAGGCCAGAGAGGCTAAGAGGGAATGTGTTCTTTCTGAGCTTCCTTAGCAGCACTCTGCCTCCCAAGCAGGTCACTAAAAACTAAGCAAAGCCAGGTCAATTAACGCATAATTGTGGGCAATACTTCCTCTTCTTTCCATACCCTTTGCCAACATAAATTCAATTTCTTTAGCGAGCTGATACTGTAACATGCTATCAAAAGTTATGCTGAGTGACAGCTCCTGGAAGTTATCAGTCACCTGATAAAAAGAAAACTGAAGGAATCCAAGAGTCTTGAAAAATAGATTTCTACCACCAAGAGAACATTGTTTTCTTTCTTTTGCTGTCTTTCTTTTTATCCTGGTACATCCCCCATCCTAGTGCAGCTGTGACTGAGAAAACGATAACTGTTTGAAAAGCTGCACACTGTAGGATTTGTTTTCCAGCTTCTGACCCCTCAGTCCTCCTGGAACAGGCAGCCTTTGGACAGGAGCATTGCTCCTGAAACCCCAGGCCACCACAGGTGGGCAGCAGGCAGTCAAAATGACCAGTGTCAGGATGTAGAAGCAAGAGGAAGGCAGATGGGACAAAACTTAACTCCAGTCAGCCCTAAGGTCCCCTTCAGTTTAGCGTCTGATCCAAAATCCACCTGCATCACAGAAGTCCTCCAATTACAAGGGGATTTGAGTCAGGTTCAGGAGAATAAACATGACTGAGGCCCAGCAGCTTTTGGGAGAAGATATAGCCAGGTGCTCTGGTAGAGCTGCTGGCATACAGTCTGTCTAGCATCAACGAATTTAGTTGCAAGATGAATGGACCTAATTTCAGGATGAGGGACAAGCTGCACTCAGCCCCAGGTTGGCCAAAGGGTGTGCTTTTTAAACTAGATCAAACAGCTCTCCAGTTCCAGGGAAACAAATGGATTAAAGGAAACCTGCGCCATTTGGGTGAGAGGGATGTATACAGAGAAAAAGGGAACTGGAGGGGGATATTCCCGAGGAAGATATTATCACTTTCCAAATGTGGTTCAGTGCCTGAGAACAATATGTTTTCAAGCAGCTGTTCCATAAATTCTATCTTTTTCCCCTATGAAACTAAAGCTTTATAATAAACATTGCAAATGGATGAAATGAGAAATAATTATTTTTAATATCATCTTTATTTCCAGCTGATTTACTGGTATAATGGTACATAAAAAGTAAGTAAACTCACCTGTTGGTGTTCCAGCTGGGGACTGAGAACAGGTGAAATCTATGTTGCCTAAATTTGAAGTGGGTAAATGGATATCACATTACTGAGCTGAACCTTCAGCCTAGACTGAACTTTTTCAAGTTTGAGCCAGTTTTTTATCCCTCAAATTCATGCAGCACTGTCCTTTTACTTGAGGCCAGAGTGGACATGAGAGAAATAAAAAGTCACTAGGGAATGACATTTGAGCCTGGTTGGAGGTGCAGAAACTGCCCCAAATCTTCTTTTGTGAAGATTTGTCTCTGAGGTTTCTAGATTTAATTTCGGGCTCTAATTTTCCAGCTCTTTTCTGTTAAGTAGCTGAAAATGGAAGTTGCTGATCTGAACTGGACTTGCCCGTTGAAGATTTCCTGTTTGGCTTTTCAAAGTCAAGCACAAATCTTCTCAAGGCGGCAGGAAAGCAAATAGATGTATTTGTTTACAAACTTCACTTCTCCAGCAAACAGTAACTACAATAAATTGTTCAATCCAGGATATAATAAAACCTGGTAATTTTTTTAAGCAAAAGATTTTCCTTTTTTACAGCAGTTAAAGTCCTGGCATGCAGTGCTCATTGTTTAACAAAGGGAAATATCCAGCTCTTCTTTCCTGCTTCTGTGTGGTCTGTCAGATACTTATCTGAAGAAAAATGAATTGCAACTTGCCGCTCAGCCACAACATGGACATACTGCACCCCTTGGGAGGGATTATATATATTCAAACCAGAGAGAATCTCCTGCATTGCTTTTTCCCCTCCCATGTGACAACTCTACTTTCTAAATACAAGAAACTGTTCGAAGCAGGCTAGCTGTGGAGGCTGCTTTGATGTCTTGCCATCACACTGAGCTGTGGAAAGCCTTCTTGTTGTCTTATGTAGGGAGCAGTTGAGGATATCAAAGGGAAGATGGGATGTTAAATTTTTATTGATGAATGTTTAATAGTCTGGGTTGTAAGCTGTCATGAGTAATGCAGTAAAAGGATTCATTCTGAATCTCGCTGTTTGCCATACAGTGCCTGAAAGTGATTAGTCTTTAAAGAGTACAAATCTTTATTTTTTTTTTCTCCAGCAATTTATTTTCTGCAGCAGATTAAAAGAAATCTATCATGATACTTAGGAGAGAGTCAAGTGGGCATATTAGGTTAATACACCAGCCTCTCAGCTTGAGACCTGTATTTGAATCAGGTTTACAGCAAAAAAAGCAATGAATTTAGCACTGTTTTCTGAAAGCCCACTAATGTGACAAGTTTGGCCACGTCCCACTGGGCTTAGGGTCATGCATCTCATGAGTTGCAACTTTATACCTCGTAAAACATGAAGTGTGTTAATTGAGCAATGTGCAGAAACACTGGGCACAGTCCCAAGGATACAGCCAGAAGATAGCTAAGGACTGATCTGTTCCCCTTCGCCCCTCCCCCCCCCCCCCCCCCCAAAAAAAAAAAAACCAAATAACCCTATTTTCCTACCTCCTGGAACATCAAAGTTTTAAAATAAATGTAAACCACTTTTAAGACCACTATTGTCTCTCATTCCCCACTCCCTATTGAAAAAATGCGCTCAATATAACATCTAACACACACTTTGAAAATAAACCTGTGCCAATATAAAGGAAATTCTGGGGAACAGGGTGGGATTCATATTGTTATAGGTTAGTCCTGTAACTAAATGCTTCTAGAGACACAGAGCAATCCAGGCATGCTCCTGAAAGAACAGAGAATGCACAAGGGCCAAGAGAAAGGGAGTAGAGGGAGAAGGAGAAGTGAAATCAATACAGGAGATTACATGGCTGGTACATGTTTCATTACCCTGCCAGGTAATTATGAACAGATAGTACAGACCTGATAGGTCTGAGTGATGCTTGATAAAGCTTCAGGAAACAAGAAGTTTTCTTCTCTTATACTAAATGTGATTCAGGAACAAGGTTTGGTTAAACATGAGCTCTAACCAGCTATGGTTTAAGACACTTTAATTTACAAAGTTTTAGTGAAGTACAAATGCAATTGTGAGAAAGATGCCAGATAAAACAGCCTTAGGTTCAGACTCGTAGTGTATTTTGTTGAACTCTATTGAACATATAAAAAAGCTAGCATCATCCTTTAAGTGCTGCCCTGTTCTGCAGAGAGCAGTTTTTTGGATGAGGAAAAAAGATGATTATCCTTTATGATTCCTAATCAGCCCTTGATCACAGCTAATTTAGTGACTTTTGACAGCATGAGAAGCATTTGCATGCTGTGAATCCATATTTATCCACTAAGAAATGGAATGAGATACTCTGCTCATGCCCTCCTAGATTTTGGAGCAACCATCAAATAGTTCATGATTTTTGTTTGCTACCATCTGAGCTGGTGATGAAAAGCTTTCTCAGTTTGAGGTCATGTTAGCAATAGGTTAACCTCCTAACTACTGTCACTGTCACTATGTTTTTTTAAAAGATCATTTTTTTCTCTCTGTCATCCTAAAAAAAGAACATGAAACAATGATTTTTTATGAGATATCCCAGAAAAACTCTGGCTTAAACAAAAACATCTAATAGCCATGCAAACCTGTGGACACAAACTGGTGAGGAAGAATTCTGCCTATGTGTGTCATTTATGAGGTGTGTGGGGATAAACTTATGCACAGGGATACGTATATGTCTGTGTCTACACACCCACAATCTCTGGTTCACACATCTGTGCAAAAGCATGTGACTGAACATCTGCACCATCTCTTTGTTGTCCATGTACTGATTAAAGGCAGATGGCGTTTCCCTTACTTGGAATAAATACCTCTGGTTTCTGTTTTATTTTCACTTTTTAAGAGAGACTTTGTTGCATAAAGAAATCTTCAGTAGAGCATGATTTAGCAGCCTACTCTTCAAAAAACAGCAAGCTTTACATAGGTACCTTGAAAGCAGACTTAGAAGGATGAAAAATACTTAGGCGGACCCAAAGATTAACTGAATACAGTTCTCAGCCTTAATTACAGAAGGCTGTAGTGGGAAGAGATGACAGGATTTTCCCAAAGTATTGTTTGGGATTAGAAGACCCATGGGGATTTTCCCTTGGATGACAGGCTGTTGAAGTCTACTTAGAAAGTGCAAAATTTTCATTACTTTCCAAAATACATGCTTCACTATATCTCTGATTTTTTTCATTCTCTGCAGATCCGTGACAGTGTCTCACAGTTCAGTGGTGAATCAAGGGGAAACAAAGAGCTAATTAAATTATAATGAATTATTTTCTGTAAATTATATATGTTATAACAGTTCTTTGGTGTAGGCATCAAATCTTATTTTAATATATGTTTATTTAAAGTCAATCTATATAAACAATGGGAATATTATTATTACTAATTTAAAAAAAAAAGTTTTCATAATAATGCTTTCCGACTCCCTCTCTCAATAACGAGGGCAAGCACTGCCAAGTGGCTCTCTGATCTTTGAGAAGACAACTGGAAATTAGAAAAAGGTCTGAAGAACATTATCTCATTGGGATCTTTCTCAAGCAGAGCAAGTAAGCTTCAGAATAGTTCTTGATAGAATAATTGAGCTTTTCCAATGCATGTCAGATAAGGATGATAAAAAATTTTTTTTCAAAAATTATTTTGGATTGGAAAATATTTAAGCAAATGTTCCAGAAAACAAAGTCTAATTTCACAAAAATCTACCCATCCTTCCAAAGAAATTGTATTTTGATATTTCTAGCTTGGTTACCTTATTTTGCTATCCTCCTTTCTGGGTTGGATTCTCTGTCCAAAATGTATCACCCGTGAATGCCCAAGTCAGCCCAAGACTGACTATGGTAACGTAGCACAGGGGCTGAGCAAGAGAGGAACCTGTCAGCATCATGGCAGCTTCTGTCACAGAAGCAAGACTTTTCTTTTGCAAGGCCTCATTTCTGTGATTCTTAAATTTGCTTTGATTTAGTGCTTGTCTCTTAATTTTCTGGTGTACAGAACTTAAAAAAATGCTCAGAACTTTCTAGCTGCTTTCCAAATGATTGGGAAATAACATCCACTGCATTTTCTTGGATGAGAGCTAGGCTGTTAGGTTATCTTTACCATCCAGGCTTTGTCTAAAGCTATGGTGTTATCCTATGCTAATCAGCCTATTCCAATATATTCACACCATCTAGCGTGGAGCAGTCAGTGAATATTTTATCATACACTCAGTTGCCTTAGGCCTTTAAAACATTTTTAGAACGTATTTGCTAATACATGTCAGCCACATTCCTTTTCTCAGCTTTTAAGCAACGCCATACATGGCCATGAAATGGAAGGTGGGTAGGTGCTGAACTCATCTCGGAGTCTGATCCCAGATGTTTTTATATGCTGCATATTAGCTACAACTTTCTTCACGGTTTATATTGACTTTATTACACTTCACTGCAATCTATTTTAAAAACATAAACATTCCTTATGTCTCAAAAGCTTTTAAGTGACGCACTGAAAAGTAAATGGTTGGATCTAGGTCTGTCAATTATTATATGCTGCTTAGTCTTTTATTTGCAGTGACTATATATTAAACATCATGCAAGATCGTATCAAGTAAGCCTGTAGCTAGCCTTGATGGACAAAAATGATGCCCTTGCAAGCACGTCCCAGAATGATCCGCTGCCTCTGGCACTCCTCTTGTTTTAGTGGTAGTGGGTTTGTCACTCCTGAGTCCTCTGTACGTTGATGGTGTCAACAGTAAAATCTTCATGAAAGAACTGCTGCAACTTCAGAGTGCAACTCCTCGGCCCCTGCCATGCTGGAAAATTGTTCTCTTCCTTTCTTCACTTTAACTCTGACCTTGAGCTTAAATTCTTGGTTACAAGAGTCCACTGAACAACGTTGCCCCTTAACACCTGATTGCCAGTGCCTTTATTAGTGAGTGTTCTTGATGCCTGCAGATCTCCATGGGAGTTACTGAAAATACTCAGCTGCTCAGCTGCTTAATAAACAAGCAAAAGTCAGGCCCACGGTCTCCATCCAATTCTGTCACGAGATAACATTTCTCTCATTCCAGAGAGATCACTTCCCATTTCACAGAACTACAGTTATGGCACAACAGCAGAGAAATATTTTTCTGGGCACAAGTGGAAGAGAGTATAATTCTGCTGTTTTCTGCTTTTTGTATATTCATTTGCAGACACCAAGGCTCCTCTTCAGGGTGGTCATTTAAATATCTGTTTGTCTTTAAGGAAAGATATAAACTTAGTCAGCAAAACTCAAAGATTTCTGCTGAACAGGACTAAATGGTTCATATCAAAGGCCTTGTTGTTCAGTCTCACTCTCACACCTAGTGGCACTACTCTTGTACAGAAATTCAGCACAAAAATAAATATTTTTTTAGGATTAGGACCTACATACATAGTCCTCTCAATAGGACTGTTCGCCCACTGGAAAAAAGTAGAAAAAGGTGTCATAGAAGACAATAATGAGACGAAAAAGAGTGTTTTTCCATTCATTTGCCTGGTTTGCTAATGAAAGGCTATATTGAAAGATAAAAGTGTGCTTCAGTTAGCTATGAGCATTGTTTAAACCTTTTTTTTTGCTATGTGTATGTGTGTGTGCCAAGCAAATTTTAACTGCATGTATAGGAGTGCTTTTAAGCAGTTTCTAAACTTAATGAAATAATTGATTTGGGTCACTAGAGCAAAATCTGATAACATTTTAAATGTGTGGGTGAGCCTTGATATTGACTAGAAAAATTATTTTAAATTTGTAAAATGGAAAACAAAAAGGTGGCAGGTTTTAGGTTACTGCAGGAGGTTTCATTACC
Organism: Mycteria americana; assembly: GCF_035582795.1. NCBI lineage: Eukaryota > Metazoa > Chordata > Aves > Ciconiiformes > Ciconiidae > Mycteria > Mycteria americana. The sequence continues at coordinate 28,044,633 of NC_134370.1, forward strand.
TTGTCCAAGTCTATGTCTACAAGTGCAGTATGCGAAGATGGCTAACATCAAGGGCTGCAGAGGGAGTAATGTCTCTGATACAGCCTATGTCTAAATTATAGTAGTATGCCTGAAGGCTGTACTGTCTATGGGTAGCACAGGCATGGGAGCTGGTGTGGGGATGGTCCATCGGTTTCAGTGAAGATACAGGTGGTTTTACCAAGCTCAGATTTTCCAGGACAGCTTAGAGGGTGACAGCTAAGATCTAAGGGCCTCTTCAGTCAGCATCACCTGGTCTTATAATGTTTATGCAGCCTCCCTTGCACACATCCACAGCACAGCAGACTCTGGCCTTAGATTTGTAACATGTGCGGATGTGGTCTGGGCCTCCTAACTACTCACCATCATTTAGTAATTGCACATATTAAAGGAAAATTTAAGGAAGAGAAATGTCTGTGTTTTGAAGTGAGGAATTCTGCTGACACTACAGATTCTGAAAGCACAATGTGCTCAGTGAAAGTACTTGAACCTTGAAATAGAAATACAGACCTCTTAATTAATCTCTCTGTTATTCTATAAAGTGCAAAGAAAACTAATACAGAGAATTTTCCTGTTAATTACAAACGGAATCTGTGTGTGTTTGAGTGTGTGACGGGGAGGAGAATGTTGGACCAGGGCAACACAATATTACACTTCCTACATAATTATGTAGGAGGGGTAGGTTTATTAGGCTGCAGTAAGCCATTATTTATGCGGGTGGAATCTTTATTAGAAAACTACCTTTTAACATTGCTCTTGTTCAAGTTGTAGCAGAATATCTCATCTAAATCTGTTCTTTCATGAATGTATATATAGGCTTGAATTATTTTCCTTAAGGAGAAATTTGCCATACAAAAAAAGTGGCGTGCACTTTCTTTAATCTTCACTGTTATGGATTTAGTTGTGCTGGATCTTTTTGAATTGCTCAAAATGATAGAATTTCTTCCTTTTAAGGGGCTACTGTTAAGTCTGGGAAACATAATTAAGGGCATCTCCTTTGTTTTCTTGGTCAACATATGGAGGCATTGTTCACTTTCTTTCTTTTCATGTTGCCTAGCTGAGACTCCTCAAAAGGAGGATTTTCTTGCTGCCCTCAAGCCACCTCTCATCTTCTCCAAGGTAAAAGTGGCAGGCCAGTGAAAGAGGTCCACTGGCTGTCTCTAGTTTGTGGGTCATCATTTAGTCCTAATGGTCATGCTGAGACTGACTGGGGGTCTCCACCAGTGATTGCTCCCTGAGCTGCAGCACCCTTGCAAATTCACACTTCAAACTTTTAGGACAACTACCTACCCAGAGTGAATCCCATCTGCATATCACATGGGTAGACAAACCTTTCAATGCCTAAGTCCTTTAAGCTCCCTCAGCAAGGCCCTTCTAGGATTCACCTCTACTTCTTATCTGCCTAATACACGCTTTGTGACATCTAAAAGTCCCTGCCCACTTCTATCCTTCATTTTTCTACACTGATTTTCTACCTCCCACAAAGGGCACTCAAACAGATGTTTTTCAGGAACATATGGGTGCCCTGTGCCACTGTCACAATCTATTCTCTCCCTGCTTGATGACTTCCATGACCCTGCTGCAGTCAACCCAGACCTTCTTGGCAGTTTCTGAAAAGATGTGATTTACTGAAAAGATGTGACAATACAGTCATCAATTACCATGACAAAGACTGCATCAAGTGAAAATGTTTTGCCCTGTGCCAAGAGTCTGAATGACAGATGATGCTGCAGTTTGGACCCAAACACAGAAGTCCCTTACCCTACCTGCTTTTCTGTAACCAATATTTGGTTCAAAACCAAATCCCATTTCTAATCCTTCCCTTTTTGAGAGCAGAATAACCCAGAAAATTCACTGGTATCCTGCATTACTCCTTATTTGCTACTGAGGTTTTTACAAGAAGATGGAAGAGGTTTTCCACTAGGAAGATATTACTCAGAGAAGATACAGCAAAGGAGCCTTAATGAAGACTTCCAGCTTACCGCAGCCAGCTGTCACTCAGACACAAGGAATAATTGGCATGCCTTCTACAGGGGATGACCTACTTCCACCTGAAGGAGTCCCAGTCATTAAATGGACCAGAGACTGGCTGATGAAGTGCCCTATTGGCCAAATACATAGTGCTAAATAGCAGCTCCTACTGGAGTGAGGTCTATGGTCATCCTTGGGAGGACAGACATCCTGCAGAGGCTACATGAACTGGGCATGGGCCAGGCTATCAAAAGCTGTCTTTGGGCTGGTGGCCATTCTTTGGTTGGAGGAGGCCCACAGCTACATCAGTATGCCAGATGTTTCAGTCTTCTCTTCACTGGAAATATCAGGGTCAAAATACAGGATACCTGTCCTCCTCTTTTGGGATCATGTAGCATCATAAACTCTACAGCAACTTCCCTGATAAGGATCTACAGTGGTTGCTCATTCCTGAGGCAGGCATGCATCCAAATCTAAGTAGGAGTGACTATTCATAGCCTTATTGTCAATTTTACTCTGTTTATAACTCTGATACAAAACTGCTTTTCATCTAAGACTCTAAACAAAGTTAGCCCATTAATGAAAGTGCCTGTTTCAGAAAAGCTCTCCAAAATATGTTCTCAGGAGTAATATACTTTGTTGAAGAGAAGTACCTACACCACCTCCTGCCTCAAAACTGCCTCCCATCCCCATCCCTTGGACAAGAAGCTGACAGTGGACCTAGATGCTGATGTGACGATCAGGTGTGTGAAAAGGATGCATGTTCTGCCTGTGCCATAGAGTCATTGAAAAGACACTGTGTGATTTGGAGTGGCAGGACATTTTGTGAAGACCTAGTGGTGAGGGCCATGCCACAAAGCCCTGTGGGACATGGACTGGTGGTTTCAGGCAACCCCCACCAGGTACACCCTGGGATATGGTTCATCCAACCCCTGGAGCATTGTTTAAAGGCCCTGAGTTACCTTTCCTGGATTTCCAGCTAGGAAGCACACAAGAATCCTGAAGATCATTCCACAGACTAGGTATGGTTAGGGCATTTGGCCTTGAGGATACCATCAAAGATGCTATAAAGCAGCAGTTGGGACACAGCCAGAGCCTAGGTTCCCATCTCAGTTAAAGAGCTAAAGCTGGGCAATGTCAGTACCCCCAAGTGACTAGTCAAATATCACAAAGGAAGATCACTGGATGCAGCTGTGACCAGGATAGTGGAAGCTGTAAGAGCTATACAACTGCTTCAATAGTATATACCCCTGACAGGATAGTATTAATGGAGGGGGAGCTCAGCCCCTTTTTCTCTTCTAGCAAATCTGTGCCTGTCCTGCTTCCCCATCCTCTCAGTGATGCTTTGTTCCAAATTATGTTGCACAATTTTGCAGTGCATCTGACTTTTCATCTTATCAGAATGTCTCACAGTCACCAATTCTATGATCTGTGTACGTTTCTCAGGATAACAATATAAAACAATCACGGAGGGAAAAAATGAGTAAATGTAATGTGCCTTTTGAATGAAATATTGGCAGAATGGGATGTGTTGAATCTTGCTTTTCTTCTGCCCCACAGGGAAGAAACTGAATTAATTCATCATTTCGCTTAAGCATGGAAGAGGGCACCATTAAAGAAAGCTTAGAGGAAAGAGAATTAAAATGATAGGGCACAATCATTTTAATCACTTGGGCTCAGCTTCATAAAAAGAGGTGAAATTCCTTTTCATTGGTCTTCAGAGTGCATGGATTTCATGCATGATTCCTCATTGACTTGTCTGCTGTACATAATTAAAAACTTTGTGATTTTTTTTTAATATGCCCTATATAACTCAGTGAATGCTGTATTGTATTTGCACTGTTTTGGTATTTTTCTTCTACCATTTGTTCACTGTTACCCTCCGAGAAAGTAACGATTATTTAAATAAACACATACATACCAGACAAGGTAAGACAACTTTCTGTGCACCAATACCAGCTGTTCCTGACCTGGCAAACAGATCTGCTAGAATCAAGAAACACATTCTTATGAAATAGAAAGGGGGTGAGAAGTGGAAGGGATAAAAAAGCAACACCCAGAATTCTATTGAAAAAAAATGTGGGTTGTTTGTAACAAATGAACAGTAGTGGAAGGAGCAGAGACAGATTTCTTTAAACAGGCAATCTCTGAGCCGTGCCAGAGGAGGTGGATCTTGTCCCTGCAGTAGAGCTCAGCTATTTCTAGTCTGCTGGCCTTCTCCTGAAACAAAGTGGCAGCTACTGCTTTGTGACACTGCTTTACCAGCCACTAAACTGGGACATGGAAATAAAAGGATTACCCATGCAGATGACATAGTTACACAGCAGCTGGCACAGAGGATGCTCCTTATGTAGGATATAATATCAGAATCGATATGTGAGCATCAGACCCTGAACCTGGGTTAGTGCTGGCCTTTGTCTTTTGTTATTTGCCATCATGAATCTTCCTCAGGTACTACGCTGTCCTAAGCAAGTCTCTGAAAAGGGATTCTCAATAGGAGGGCTGGACTGTACGCAGTAACCACAACTGGAAAAAGAAAGATATCTTGATGTCCCTCCAAAACAGGGGTGGGGAACAGCAAGCCATCAAACTCATTATCAGCCTCACTTGCCTTCCTACAAGTCAAAAATGAGCCTGTAACTGCTATATGCATGAACTGTACCTGTATGAAAGTGTTCAGTATGATTAGCAAGCAGATAAGTTTATGTGAAATCTAAGCTTTATTATGTTATAAACAAAAAACCCCACTCTTGGATTTGAAAGCCCAATGAGAAGAGGGCCTGCTTAATCATGAAGGACCAAAAATCTGTTTAGGGCTTAGTGAAGCACCCCGCAATCATTAGGTGACTCCTTTTGCTACCTTAGCAAGAGTTAACATCTAAGTGGCATAGGCAGTCAAACTAGGCAGGCACAACCAGCGGGAGGAGGATTAAAATTCCTTCCCATCTGAGTTAAGGTGGGTCAGTGGGGTAAGGGAAGCCTTGATCTGGATGGGGCTCCATGCAGGCTGCGATCAAGGCCCGCGCAGCTGTTCACCCAAGGGTCTCTCTTGTCACTGTACCCTGAAGCATAGGGAGCCAGTCCTGAAAACTCAACTTGGGTAAGAATGTCAGTCGGATACAACGGTTGCCAGAAAGGTCTTTAGGATTTCATATCGGTGGGGGGGATTCACTGTGGGTTTGTGGCTTTTCTGTAATGTGTGTTGTCAACTAAGTAAATATTTCAATTATTTTAGGGTAAATAAAGACTTGTCTTTCCTTTTACCTTCATCCAATTCATAGCACTGCAGACTCAGGGTAAGAGGGGAAAAACCAAGGCACGAAGGTCTTGATCCCCAAATCCATCACTGTCAGTAGGAGTCTTCCCATTCATGTAGAATGATTTCAGAATCAGGTCCTAAGCTGTTGTGTTTCTGTATACAAACACATTTCTGTATCTGCATGAATATGTGCTGATGTGTGGATGTGTATAATGCTTTGTGTATGTGTGCATATATGTGTGTATTTACATACACATTCTCACAAACACAAATATATATTTAAGATTTACAGTTCTGGGAAACCTAGTGAATAATGTAAATGATTAAAGCAGATGCCTCGCAGAAAATATTGTTCAGACCTCCTCATTTAAATTCAGCCTCTTATTCACACTTGGTAATACACTCTGCCGTATGAATTATGGATTCCTGTTTTTATCTCTCACACTACACATGAATGTTTGATAAAGATTGTTTCCAGTATTATATTTTGTCAAAATGCTCATCTAAAATTCAGTCAGAAATGCTTTCCAGTAATTATGCATTGACTTAGCACTATAAAAAAAAAAGAAAAAGAAAAAAAAGAAAGCCAAATGATATTATCATTGTTTTTCCTGAGTATTTGTGCTAAATAAGACTAAGAGACTGACAGGATTTGCAGCCAAAATTCCTTATTTATACGCCATCCAAATGGAGCCAAGGCAGCTACAGTATGTTTTTCACACTGCTCTACAAATGCTTCAGCCTCAGCGCTTTGTCTTGTGAGGAAAAAGGCTGCTTTTATGCTAAATTATTCGTAATGACTTTGTGAAGTGGATTAATATCCAGAAGGGGTCTAGATTCACACTGGAGAAATATCAAATTTACCTCCTTAGGGAATCAGGATGGTCTTATTATAAGGTTCCTAGGAAAGAAAAAAAAAGATGTTAGTGTCCACAATAATTTTTGCATTTATTTTCTTTTGCTGTGTGTGAAATTGCAGCTCCTGAGGAAAGATCCAACTAGAGAAAAACAAAATGTATTTTCCCATTTTAGCTGGAAACCTATGTCATGACTTATAATGCTACCCAATCTTCCCCTTCTTTTGTGCAGGGTTCTCTTCAATTTTACCAGGCTGTGCAGGGGTCAGGTGTCCAGAAGGGAATCTCTTTGGCTGTATCTGCATTCACAAGCAAGGCAGCACAATAGGCGCGTATCTGCAGCTTGAAACAGCGGCTGCTAAGGACCTGGTACCTACAGTGCGTGTGTTTGGGAAAGGAGGGTTACTTTAGATTAGCTCTAGTCTAGTTTCATGGACTGATCTCCTATCATGAGCTGGCATGCATAGGTATGCTCCTGGAGTGCATTTGCCATTTAGTTTCATTTGAAAGGAATCCAGTGCTCTCCAAGAGCAAACCAAAGCACAGTAAATGGGGGAAACCGGAAGATTTGTTTTAAAAGGACAAGCCTTATCTCATCTGAAATGCTAACATAAATGCACACGTTGAATTCAGCAGGCTTTGGATCACTTCTCAGATGAGGCCATCAGTCGTCCTTTTCCTTTCAAGAGAACTGAGTTAGGAGAGACTGAGGCACCAAGCAAGTGTGGTTACTGGTGTGAACTTTCTGCGGAGGAAGCATTATAATCAAGTGTACAGTAACTGATCTTCTTGATTGCATGTTACTCTTCGCTGGGGGAAACCTCCTGGAAAATTGTGAATACTGGCAAAATAGTCATTTTAATTCTCTCTCTCAATCTGTGGTGCAACAAGTCCAAAAACACTGTGTATCTTTTAAAGAACTAGAGAAACTGTGGACCAGTACAAGGAAGTTGTGTTTCCCCTCTAAAAAATTAGCAGTAATAATGGATTCATTTTTGCCTTTCTGTATGCCACTCGCTGTTGCACATTTAGCTGGGGAATAGCCTGCACTCCTCAGCATATGGTCAGCTGTGAGGAGATAAAAGCCAGTTTTCTTTACAGAAAGGCCCCACTTCCTTTTCCAAGTGCAATTCCTATTCCTTCATTTCTGTTCACCTGTGTATTCTCCTAGTATGTGAAATCCTTTCATGATTGTGTTGAAAGCCCAAAATGCAATGATAAGGAAAAGATTGATCCATAGTGGAGCAGTCCAATGTTGACAAATTTCAAACATGTTTTATATAATATATCACATAAAGCATGTCATTATTAATCTGTCTTAGATACATATGTGCTCCATATTACCAGAGATACTAGCCATTTTCCAATCTTTCTTCGCAATCAGTCCTCACAACATGCTAGTGCTATAAATGCTTTTACCCCTACGTAGCTGGTGGGAAAATAAAATATAAGGAGTGGCTTGTCCAAGTTCACACATGTAGACCACCCCCCAAAAAGTGCTTTACACAGTGTGGAATGAAGTCATGAATAACTGAAAATGTTTACAGCTTAATATCACATATGATTTGTTCTGAAGAAGACAAAGCAAAAGAAGAGCACAAGTGCTCTTTTTCTTCAGCAGTACTTTGCAGCATGCTGCATGCATACCTGTGAAACAAAAAAAAGATTACATTTGTATCAGACTGTGCAACTGCTATTCTGCAAAGCAGAATGAAAAATTTCAGCCACTCATTTCCATCTGATGTATCACATTTCCTTCACAACTGCTGCTATATTTTGCAAAAGTTTTTCAAGTTACATCATGATGTATTGTCTTCTCTTAAATTCCAATTTGTGAGTGGCTAATAGAGAGTGATCACCATTTGTTTTGCACCAGTTTATTTGTCAATTATGATTTTGATGGGGATTTTTGTTGCTGTTTCTTGTTTTTCTTTTGAATTACTCTGTACAGTCAGTAAAGCCCTAGACATCTGCCACAGTAGAAAAGGAACAGTCTTTTACATTGTGATGAAGTGTGAAGGATTATCCTAAATGTAAGAGGCATTTTGTACCTGATAAGGTCTGCTTCCTTAAGAAGAGGGGACAACAACTTCTAGCTGTAGATTTCTCAACTGGGGTATCTCTATCCTACCCACCAATACTTCCGCCACTTCTTTCCAGGGCACTTACAAATCTCAGTTGAATCCAGCTGCTTAGACAGACTTTCCCTCTTGCTTGCCTTGACTCTACACATGGGAAACTCCTGCTGCAAGGCTCCTTTGGGACCAGCAGGGTTGCAAAGATAGCCCGATCGCTATTCCTTCAGCGGCTGCTGCGATGGGAAGTTCAGAAATTTCTAAGACAAGAACAAGTGCTTAAGTGTGCAATAGCCCTGTTGACTTTCTGGATGCAACTGCTATATTATATGCTTTACTTTTTGTACAGCGTTTTATTAGAAGCTCCATTATGGAAGCCATTAGCACCTTTCTACATAACAATATGATGACAGGATTTCTGCCTGTGGTTTCCAGAGGCATGTCCTTCAGGGAGTGCCACAACTAACATAATGTTAGCAGATCTGTGTGTGAGTGTACACGTGTCTATCCATCTGTTTAATAAATGCTACACATCAGTTACTCCGGCTAAGGGAATTATTCTGCCCCATATGGCCATCACTATGACATATTTCAAGACAAAATACTACATATTTGAAGTGTCAAGTCCTTTAAAAAAGACACACTTTGTACTAGTTTTGGATATCCATGGATACAAGCACAGATGCCGTCGGCATCTCTTAGGAAATAATTAAAGCATGAAAATAGTTACTGAAGTTGGTACTTTCACCTTGCAACCAAGAGAAATCATCACCTCTACTTCTTAGGCCGGATCTACCCTGGTGATCTTATGGGAAAGCTTCACATTAAATGGCTATTATGTTTGCTGAAGGCATTATTGGCATTAATCAGATGTATGCCATCAAATCAAAGCATCCCAGGGCATGACACGTAATGCCTAGCATGACAACATTTTAAGGTTAATAAATACTTCAGTGACAATGTAGTTGTATGTGGGTCTTATGTATCTGAATGGATGACCTGAATATCCTCCGAAACAGAGTTCACTGATGGGAAAAAAGGTCAGAACATTCCGTCTCTTGCATCTTTTCTTTGTTGCATCACTCCATGTTTTCCTGTTTTATTTTGGAAATGAGTAAAATATTTCTGGTATCAGGCCAGATCATCAGCTGGAGTCCATCCACACCATTCCAGATAGTAGTAAAATAGAATTATGGAATATTACACCAAAAAGAATCTTGCCCTGCACACCAGTAATTTATCCGCTATATTTTTTGCATCAGTAACCATAAGAAATCATTATTGGTTCTTCTTCTACTACATATTTGTACTGTGGTTAAAGATGAGTTACTGCACAGTTTGGGTTAATGGAGGCATATTCCCCTGAGACAGAAGTACACACTAGCTTTAAGATGGGGAGGGGTACTTTATTATGGCCTATGACTGATTTCAATGCTGCTTTATCATCTGCCAGCATGCACACACAAACTAATAAGCTATTCACTGCTTTTTGCCCCTCAGGGCACCTTTCAATAAGGCAAGTCATTGATTTTTACCATCAGACACACAGACCGTAAGCCATTCCCTGTATCATTCTATCCCCAGTGGTGCATTCTGCAGGGGAAACCAGTCATTTTAGTCACACGTATGCACATTCACACATGCACGCACACTAGCCGGGCAATAACCTAGCTCAGATGCCCAGATACTGACTTTGCCGCCATTAGAAGAACTATTGATATTAACCTCTTCTGCAATCCTGTCAGCATATTTTTTATTAAAAATACTTTGATGTAATGCTGAGGCCTTATACAAAGGGCAGAATATACTTTTTTCCCCTGACAGCATGCTTCTAGTACGTAAATCAGCAAGTGACCATCACTGCCACTCTTTCAAGCATTCCTAGCAGGGATCCCAAAGACTGAATTGCAGTAATGTATATAATCATAGCCAGTGCCTTTTAGGTTACTTGTATTTCTCCTAGGTCTGAGAGTCTCTCTTATGGCATTCTGTGGTGCTGCCTTAAAACTTTTTTCTGTTTTATAGACCAAGAGTACTTAAACTTTATGACCTAGCTCACCCTATTTAAAATATAAAAGGCACAATGTGGATCACTGTAGTTTTAATCGCTGCCACTGTTGTCTACTCTTGCTCTGATAATGTGCTTTAAGTCTATCGATTTAGCTTCCTAAAGCTGACCAGACCAAAAGAACACAGGCGCTCAGCTAGTATCATGCAGAATAATTCAGATTTCAGTGGGAGCATACTGATGTCCTGCAGCTGAGGATCTGACCATCTAGTAGATATTTCCCACTTCATTTATCCCCCTCTTCAGCAAGCTGTCCTTGGGAAAATAGCTGACATATCAGTTAGTGTCTCCTCTCCAGCTACAAAAATGTAAGGAAGAGAGCCCGTGCAGCAGCTCATTTTTCCCCTCCCATCCCCTCTTCAGCCATCTGGCCAAAGCAGCAAAGGGAAGGGTTAGTTCAGTACCTGGTACCCCATGATGCTTGAGACGCTGAAAGCATCCTGGCCTGTCTAGAAAAGTGACCTGTAATGGCCTTAAGCTATTTTAACTTCATCTGAAATCCTAGTGACAATTTCCTCTGGGCCACTCGGGCACAGAACACATGCTATCCCAGAGGCTTCACTTCCAGTGAAGTACAGCAGTTTTTAACAGCTTTAGTGGTTCATGAAAAAAAGGCCTTAAAGCTATATGATGTGGATTATACTTTTTTATCTGCTCTATGTATGATACTTCACAGTATCTATAGCATATCTAGACTTTAAATAATCAGAAGTATCACAGTTTAAAATATTTTAGGCAGAAAGTTTTCCCAGCAGCAAATAAAGATTCCCTAAAAGAAAGTTTTCCATAAGAAAAAGTAAATTATATTTCTGATTAAAATATTGAAACTAAATATTGCAATGAGGCACTTCGAAACTTCTCATTGGGAGCTTTCTGGAATTTTCCTAAAATATTTCTTAGCAGCCTTTTAGATTATATCTTTGCATTAAAAGGTCCACAACAGAAAATAATTCTGAATGTCAACATTACTGCAGGAAGTAAGCTAGTATTTATTTTTCAGCTATCTCTAAGCACTAATTAACTAGCTTGATGAATTATGTTTCCATAGTATACACAGCCTTGTTTAAAATTCAAAATACACATGTAGCCTGTATTAAAATCTACAATATTCAATTGATAACTATGCTGTCAACTCTTCCACGATAACACTATATGCATTGAAAAAAAGCAACTTCATCCAGTCTGTGGCTATACCGTGAACTTTGATCCCTATCCTCCCGTAGGGGAACGGCTCTACGTGTTAAAATGAAAGGTTCAAAATATAAAGATTTTTACACAATGAAAATTGTTTTCTACAACAGAGGGAAAGGTGCTTTAAAGTCTATCAGGTACATACATCTTTCAAAATGTGTTTGGAAATCTAGGCAGAAAAGTGCTTGTGCAGTTAATTGGCGTGTGCAGCTGATCATAAGCATCTAAGCAGCTAACTGCACATCCTGGTGCCGTGAGGTTATAAAATATGTTTCTGATTATTGCAATGTAAGTTTACAACGTAATTTTTATATACAGACCTGACTGTGAATGTCTCCTACAGTGTTGTATTAAATGATCAAATGGTCATCTCTGACCTCAAGAATTTATGAATTTTGTTGTTTTAGTAAGGAAAATTTCAAGTTCTGCTTATCCAAGGTTGGAGAGAAGGAATACTTGTTTAGAGGAGAACTAGAAAATTGAGATATTTATGATAGTGGTGTTGAGAATAAAAAAAAAAATCAGAAGTATCCCAGCTCATAAAACATCAATAGGAACCTGCTTCTCCAAACTTACTGTCAAAGGATCACTATTTCTTCTGACAGTGTCTCTGAGGAAAGCAAGCTAAGCCTCTGATTGCTAATTAAACCATTGCAAAAAGCCCTTAAAGGAAGCGCCCCCATGCCTGATTAACAACTCAAATCTCAAAGGCTTTCATAATTGAAAGTGGAATAGATTAAATTAAGAAAATATTAGAGAGTTAATGAATGACAAAAAATTTTATTTGGTCTGTTTATAATGGAACAAAAATCAAGAGGTTGTCTCCCCTAGCCGTGGGAGGGCATACATTTAAATACCTGTCAGAACGTACAACGCGTGGTTGCACAGCCTCAGACCCACTGTCCAGCCAGGCAAGTAACCTGTATCCTGCAAGGACCAGTCGTAGCTTATTTTCTTCTTATTGTGTCCGGATTTATAAAAGAGCTGTTTAGTTCTATCCCAAGCTGTCCCTTAAGATCCGTCTCAAGGGCTCTCGGAAAAGAAGCATTTGAAATTCATACATTTGGTCCTTTGGTTAGGACGCGTGTTCCAGCTCCCCTTTCCGCCTCTCTCGTATGCGGCAGGGTGAAAAGGCCTCCCCTGGCTCTGATTAAGGTATTCCTCACTTCCACACAGGCATGCCACGCACAGCTCCTGACTGACAGCAGCTCTACAGAGCTCAGCGCTGAGGGAAAGTGAAGATTCGCACGTCTCTTCTGAGGAAAAACTTTAGTCAGCTGCTACAATGCAAGTGCTATTCTTTCGGAATATTTCTAGTTGAGGTGATAAATGAGTGGCAAGTAAAATAAATATATCTTATTGCACGTGTCCTGCTATTAGAAAAGTACAATGCAAAGACCACAGACGTCAGTCTCCTTTCTTCCACAGTCGAGTGGAAACATAGTAGTGGAAAAACAATTTACCCCAATACATAAATATATTGCTATTCCCAAATAGAGGGTGATCTCTTTCTCCTTCTGCAATATCACATAGTCTAACCATGATCTCCTCTTTTTACCTTGTCTTCCTTTACTGTCAATTTTGCCTCCTATAAGTAGGCATCGTCAGTTAGATCTTGCTCATGGAAAACATTTCTGTGGATTTAGAAGGGCCTTTGCTGCCATGACAGCACGCTTCACAAGGAACCTTTGTCAGCACACTGCTATTATTTCCTAAACTCTGTGGGTGTTTGGGTGTGTGTGTGGTTGGAGTTGTGGGGGACGTGGAAGCTTTGATGAAATGCCGTGGGTGAAACGCCTGGCTGAGCTGTCAAGCATGTGCCCAAGCAGGGGAATGGTGAGAGCTCCAGACTCGTTTCTTACTTCTCGCAGACTAGGTGAAGCTAGGTTTTAAGATGGCGGATCCTGCCCTTGCTGATAACAGACTGCAACATGCTACTGCCTCCCATTCTGGAGCAAACCAAGTGCCAGAGCCAAGTGAGCCTCCCACTTGGATTTGATCCTCCTGGGGTGCATTTTGCACACAATCCCTTGGTCAGGGTGCTTTGTGAGCAAAAGGCAGCCCCCCCCCAGATAAGTTCTTTTGACTGAAATTGCAATCAGTTTCCAAGGTCTACAGAAAAGGCATTTGGATTGAGCTGGAGAAAGATTGCATTTTATTCCTTTTTCTTTCTTCCCTTCCCCTTCAAACAGCAACTGAGTACTCAGTGCAGTGGGTTTAACTTCAGTGAGGATAAAACTGCTGGAGAAAATGGTCTCACCTGAACCGTTTACCATCAGTGAGCTTTTGGATCTCAGAGAAGCCCTTTCCCTGCAGGTAGCCAAAGATGAAGGCAAACTCTTTAAGGATTACTCACTTATCAGGCTTCTGATGTCTGAGCCTGGAAAATGTGATCTATGACCAGTGGAAAGTGGCAGAAGATTTTCATGGAAGTTCCAGAACTGCCTTTGCTGTAGACTGTAATTGCCTTGTAATGAGTATCCTAATATCAACTACTTTTGCACAGAGCTGTCTTTTCTCTTAAAGGGAAAAGAATTCAGCTCACAGGTAAAATACTTTGAAATGGGAAACAACTTTTTTCTGAAATCTGCTTTGCATTTAAGAAAAGGAATGTTTCAGCATAATTTTAAAGATCCCTCCTCTTCCTAACTCCATTAAGGACTAGATTGTGTTCTGCCTTCCACTACAACATCGAGTTTTCACAGGCATCAGGTCTCTTGCACTGTCATAGAGATATCTTAGTAGGAAATAATCACTTATTCCTACGGTGTGTTTCAGTTTTCTATTACTATTTTGGAAATTTGCATGTCACCAACTGCAGAGTCAAAATCCCTATGAGACTTCAGTGGAGGTGCTTTGTAGGTAGCCATTAAGCCTCACAGAAATTCAATGTCAAGCTGTCAGATGTAAGGTAGGATTGCTCTCCTGATTCCAGACAAGAGATGCTGATATACAGCTGATAAGGAGCTGGCCCTGGATCTGGAAAAGGGATGGTTTGTCCTGTCCACCTGCTGGTGCAGAACTGTTTTAGAAAATATACATCCGAATGATGTGTCAAATTATTCTTCCGTTTTTCATGTGACAAAACGTCATCTGTTTTTCTGGATGATTATTACACAGTTGAACAAATCTCACCAGTCCTGGTGACACTGATGAGAGCGTCACAATATTAGACTGAAATTTCCCCCGTATCAATTCCGTCAAATTATTCCTGGTGATATCTCCCTCAGCTGCTCAAAAAATTCTTCACTTGTCTTGCTGAACATCACCTTCCAAGAACCACAGCCTTTCTCTTGTAGTTTGGCCCAGTTAGGCAGGCTTGGCTGCTTCAGAAGCAGCCGGCACCTTTGCCTGTGTCCGTGTGGTGCTCGGACAGCATGCTGCACCTGCACACACCGGGTGCAAGCCATGTCCCTGCGGTGTGGCATGGGTACGTCTGTTGTTTCAATAAAATAGAGTGTTTGCTCCGTGCAAAATGTACCTGCAGGTAGTCTCTGGAAGTAGCCCCACATAAGAGGGACACATTAAACAATATAAAACAATAAAGACAAATCAGTTTAAAGGCACTTCTAGCCTTTGCTTCAAACACGTGACTTCACCCAAACACTGTAAGTGTGGGCTGTCTGCTCATACAAATGGAGTTAAGAGAGGTCAGAAATGCTTGAAAATCAATGAATCCAGGCTTTGCTGGGTAGGTGATAGAAGTGTGTGTGCCTGCCTGAAAACTGAAAACAGCTGCTTTGAGCAAACCAACTTTTGTGTTTTGGATTTAACAGCAGCATCAGAAAATATTTCAGCCTGTGAAATAGTACATTCAGGGAAGGTTGCATGTCACATCCAAGCTGTGTTTTTCAGAGCAAGGATATACATTTCTGCTAGAAACTTTGTGTCAATGCTGTAGTATACCTCATAACAGTTTGGGTCAATATGACACAAAGTGCAGTGCCTGCTCTTACTAAAGGATCCTGCGTATAATGTAAAAGAGAGAAGCCCATGCATCAGCAACAGGACTTTGTGATATATTGACTCTGAGTTAGCCAGTATGATCCAACTTATATATAGTTCTCTATAATTGTGCTGAAACCCCTCTACAGTCCATGAGGAAGAGTTTTTTCCTGCTCTGGCCAAGAATTTCCAACTAGTTTTCAAGTGTAACATCAAGTAGACAGCCCAGGAGCAAGAAGGGATCCAAAAACCTTCCCTTAAGTGGGACAGTGGAAAGAAACTTGAAGCGTTTTCAAGAAAAGGAAAAAGTCCATCTCCTAACAACTGATTGTTCTGATTGTTTTGACTTCTTTTCCTGGCTTGTAATGTCTCCAGTGACTTTAATTTCATTTTTCAATATGGTGCAGTCACTGGGCTCTATTTTTCTGTTTAAAAATGGGACTGTTCATGAGACAGGTTTTCTCAAAGACTTGCAGCTCTACTTAGTAATCAGTCAACCTCAGATGAATATTTTTAATTATGAGTATCTGGCTAAATCATAGGCTTATGGAAAAGACATATTAGATCATCTTGTGCAACTCACTGGCAAGGCAAGATTGTTCACTACAGGACATCTTCTAGCGCTTGGTCCTATCCATCCTAAATTAATAAATCATAGTGGATTCCTTCACGTCACTTAAGGGATTGTCTTATAGGTTAGTAAATCCTGCTGTTGGGATTTTTTTTCTAATATTCCTGAACCCAAACAATACCTTAAGTAATTTGAAAATGTTGAAATTTTTTTTCCTATTACACTTCTGTGATGCTATAGAGATGCAGTGGTTCTTACTAGGATAGTCATTTTTATTGGAATATCACAATATTAAGGTATTATTTCTAACCTACCTGTGCTAACTTTTGGGTTGTTAGAACAAATTAATGCAGATTTTGAAAACCATTTAGTAATTCTAGGGCCCTCCATACTGTGGTTCTCTCAGTGCCCTCTCTCAGGCTTGACTTTTTTTTTTCTTTTTCTTTTTTAAAGTCCAGTATTACAGTTTCCATTTTGAAGGCTTAAAAACTTAATCCTACTGGAATTTTTGACTGACGTTAGTGAGAACAGACTTTATCCACACAGTGGGCACTTTTGGAAATCGTCCCTATCACTTTCCTGATTGCAGTGCTGGAGTGCTTTTCTCCATGGTACATGGTGCCACAGTTCTGCAACAGAATAACCCCTCTGGGCAGGGTATTCCTTGTCATTTAGCTCAAGGAATTCTCTGTCTGGTAACCTAACCACTGTACTGGAGTCCTTTTTATCTTAGCCTCTGAGTGATTTATTCTTTTAATTCTCACAAAGGAAAAGCCTTTTTTTTCCCCTCATTCGCTTGTCATTTCATATTTCTTTTGTCTGTCAACAGAGAGGAAGGGAGAGTTCAAAATAGTTTACTGGCTTGCTAGAAATACTGATAATTTTAATCAAAACGAAAGGATCAACAAGTTGTTTGTGAATGATGCAACCCATTTCAGAGTAACTGTTTTAAGTTAGTGACTCTAGCTGCCATTGATTCCAAGTATTCATTTCATGAACATTACATTTTCAGTGTAACTCTACTGGCAGGAAAAAAAAATCCGGCTAAAATGAAGTACCCAGTTATGAGGGACTTGGGTTCTTGGGAAGGTGAAGACTGACCCAGCAGGAAGGTATGCTCTTTTTCCTATCCTAATGCCTCAGCCTGCTTTTTACATCTTTACTGGATTAGTTTTACTTTCCCTGATGCTTTCTCTGTTTTTTCTCTCCTACATTTTTATCTCCCTTTTTTTCCTTTTCATCTTTCTGGATTGCATAAAAATTGGTGCACACATTTTAGCTGATCTCCTGAACTGCAAAGCCCAAATGAGTTTGGAATGACACAAAAAAGTTAAACAGTTTCTAATCAAGAGAAGGGAATAAATGATAGGTGCATGTAAATCTGTGTAGCTTCATGAAAAGAAATGAGGTTGTTGTGCTTTCTATTTTTAAGAATCTTTATTCTAATTTGAGGCTAGGTAGCAATGTTCACCCTGAATTCATCCTTGAACTAAGTCCTATGGATTTATACTAAGGGCAGATTTCAGACTGTATGTTTTTAGAGTAGATCGGTTTATCACTTTAGTTGTGAAGAATGCTATGTATATTTCCTCCTTTTCCTGTTCATTTTACCTGCTTTAAATTCTAATGAGTCAGTTCACTTGCCATCACAAGGAGTGTTTGACAGAGCAAAATAAAGTTGTGCCAAATTGTTGACGATATAGCACTGTGCCAGATCGTACACTCTTTCTACCAGTGGCCACATCTGGTATACTTTCCCTTGGTGGTTCTGCCGGTAGACTTGACAGCTCTGATTCATTTTCTATTATTATCTTTAGGGCAGGATACATCCTTTCCTGCTCCCTCTTGAAAGCTTCATGCCTCAAAATAATTGCAAAAAGGTTTTAAATTAGAGGTTCCTAAATAGGAGTTGATTTTCCAATAGCTTGAACTTTGATTGATTTTATCTTTGAGCTTATTAGATAGCAAGATCAAGGATTGTTCAGTCCTCGTTTTTGACTTAATAGCTATATCACTGCTAGAGTCAGGTCCCAGCTGGAAAAAATCTGACTAGCACCACTGAACACTGTACCAAAGCTTGACAGTTTTCTCCATGATACAAATCTATGGGTACAAGTTTCAGTCTTTCCAATCAACAACAACAAGTGCCTGTGCTCTTTCTTCTGAAACTCAGTAACTGAACTTCTGCAGGTCTCTCACTGGTGAGAGTACAGGAAATATATCCATTGCATTCAGAAAATATAGTTTGGTTTGTTTGGATTTTTTTAATTGGAGGAATTGAGCTTCTAAAATGTAGTCAGGATGGGGTCATTGGTAGGCTGACAAACAAGCATTTGACTTTATGTTCAAATTTCTTCTCTTTCTCTTCCTCTTTGGAGCTTAATGATTACCTCTGCATCTTAACATGCCCATTTCCTGAAAAGATTTATGCATTAGTTCCATATGGAATTCAGCCCTGAAATTAAAGATTCAATGCATCTTCACAAAATTGAGGAAGTCATTGCAGAGAAAAACCGAATAGATCTTTAAAAATGCAAGTAATTTTTTTATATATTAATATGGGTAAGAGGCACTATTATTAAAAAGGAGCAGCTTTCACATAACTTAAAAGGATATGAATATTGTGTAGGTCTGAACGTCACTTTAGTCTTTCATAGCTGAATAACTGGTATAAATTGTCGTCCATTTCTTTGTGCAGTATCTGTAAGAATGGGGTCTGGTATCATAGGGTTTCCTGGGAATACAATCATGTATGTGTCTGCCATTTGCAGACATTGGTATAAATGTATTGATATAAATGACTACAAAAGGTGCAAGACAATGGGGAATGACATGCTACATGTCACAAACTATTCCAATCTTCTTGTGCTATTTAAGCAATTTCAGTCTGGTTGTGTCCCTTGTGACTTGGGGCCACATCTTCCTCCTGGATTAACTCTGCTGACTTAAAAAAAAAAAAGCTTCTCTAAAAAGGACAATGGTAAGTGAATGCAGAATTTGATGTGTGGTGTTTGAAGTGTTTCAGTAAAATGTAAAATATTAATAGGTTAATAATTTGCATTGACTTACAGTCAGATTACTTTGAAGAAGGTCTTCTGAATTATGTCTGTCCTAGATTAATTAAAATAATACACAAAAGGGTGAATACAATAAGTGCCAACAATATGAAGTAACCTCCTTGCTGCTCCTCTCAAGTGAAAGAAGTATGAAAACAATCTTAGCGGCATAGCTTCTTGATATATTTCTTACAGATTATGGACCAGACAAGACTAACCCCAAATACGGCAAAAGTTCATTTACACTCTGTGACGGCACTGGACAGCCTTGTTCTAGAAATCATGAGAAAGTGTTAATTTAACATAAATCTAAGCTTTCAAAATAATTTAAGTATAATCAGGAGTCCATAATGTAGAATTCATTGAGGATCATCTATCATTATGTTAAAGGGAGACTAGGCAGAGATCAGAAGCACTAGTCGTCCCAGTGCCCTCCCTTTCACCCCTGGCATCAAGCTCTATTGCACATTAAGCTTCTTACAAGTCTTCTGTATTTTTCAGCTGTTGGTCCTGTTACAAATCTCTCTCTGCTTTGTAATGTCACAACCAACTCCTCTACACAGAAAGCCTGCCAGGCCTTCTCAGCGTTCGTTCTGTGCACTGTGCTTACAGGCACAGGGAAGAGCAAGGAAAAGATCTAGTTAATGGCTGTGTGTGAAACACTGAGTGCAAGCACTTTAGTTGTAATTATTAGTACTCTCCTTGTTTTTATATACAAATAGATTTAGGAAATCCCCTGTAAATTTGAGTGTCTCGGACACCTTGCTCACCAGTTAAAGAATATATTTACTGTATAGTTAGCGTATGAAAAGCTTGCTAGCATAAAACTTTTGTGAATAAAATGAAAAAAGTTATTTTTTCCCCTAAGATGGAATAGACCCTTTAAATAGCTCAGTCATTCCTTCCACTGAAAAATATCTGTGGCATCCCTCAGATAGCTCGTAAGGTAAGAGGGGGAATTGGAGCAGTGGTCACGAGCAGTCCAGATTCATGTTTCTCTATGTCCAGCCATGGAAAGCTAAACAACATGAATCTTCAGACACCTGCTTTTATAAGAATGTTAAATGCAGATATTTGTGAAGAATTCACTGTTAAATAAAGTGCCAGCAGATGGCATTGAAGAATATATGTCATCATTCCTGTTTCTTGTAGAAGTAATAAGGCTTCATGTCACCGTGTACCGAAGATTGCTTCCTCCATGCCTCTCCTGAACGTTGTATGTAGACCACTAAAGCAGGCCAATTTACAGCAGCTGGGGACCTGGTCTTAGATGTAAGAAAAGGTAAAAGTCTCTAAACTCTCTTTATATGCTAAGGTTTTTCTTTATCAGATACCTCTGGACACAGCCATCAGATGGAAAAATCCTGACCGGATTGCCATCAATAACTGAGAACCATCACAGTGGCACAGGTCTCCTGTTGTTTCTTTGTGTCTGCCATGGTTGTGTGCTGTTGGTCCCACTGCCAGTGAATTAGTTAATAGCTCTTAAGTCCCTTTTAATGATGCTTACTCCAGATTATGTTTTTACCATTTCTGCTTTATGTTTGCAGGGTGAACATGAAGGAAGAAAAGCAAGGGAAAACAGGGATATATAAGAAAGACAAAAGGTAGACAGAAAAAAGAAATGGGGAGACAAAAGGCTGAAAGATAAATAGCAGAGCAGAAGATACTGAGATCATGAGGATTTAGTCAGAGATCTCACTTTCATTATGAAAAGTGGCTGAGCTTTAATTTGGATTGGTCTTAGTAAGCCTTAGGAAAGCCTCATCTATGTTGATTCCCTTTTGCAATCAGTTCTGCTCCAGGGATGATGAGTGGAAGAGACCATACAAGGAAATGGAAAATACAGAAAATAGTGTGGTAACTCATTTAGATGGTTATAGAGTTGGAAAACATAGATGCTTCAACAAAATAACATTGAAGATATTTCCTTTTGATTTGTCTTTCTAGACTTACATCTTTCCCATTTCCTAAATGTACCTTTTTTCTGTCTTGATTCATTCAGTCTCCATTTTTCCACTTTTTTCCATGGTTTGCATATCTCTCTTTTTCTTTGAAGGTAGATAGGATCTACATTTTCTGTTAGGTATGTTTCTCCAGATTAAAAGGTTTGTATAGCTCCTCTTTGAAATCAATACTAAAAGCTTCAAATATTCATCTCTCAGTAAGTGGAGAAGGTCTTAATAGAGCACTGCAGATGAATCAAAGACTCCTGGTTGTGTTTACTGGCTGTAGTAAAATGAAAATATCTGCTGGTTACTCTCCATTTTTAATGGTGATGGGTGATTTCTTCCTCCTCGTCTCTTGAATCTGAATGGTTTTCAAATGCAAAATCAAACACACATCCAGTGAATATGCAAAAATGTATATGTAGCAGAAGAAGCCACTTGCAGATTGCTTTACTTAAAGTGCTTTGAGAGGTGGCATTGCCCAATGGGGAAACAGGCTACAGACTAATTAAGAAATGGCATGTTTCTTCTTCCTTGACTTAAAATTCTCCATAGAATTTTTTCATTATTAAGCACTTCATAAGATCCCAAGTCTGCTGAACTTTGAGAACTTGCAAAAGGCTTTCTTATGGAAGCTTTAATTAGAATATTTTCCATTCCAGCTAATGACAGGAGGAGTGTACGACCTATGATTGGTCTTCATAATTATCTACCTAACTAAAAGATACAAAATTAAAGTTGTGGGGTTTATTTTAAATAAGGAGGGAGATTCTACTAATTTTTTTGTCTTGTTTAATTTGGAGTATTTTATAAGAAAGTGAAGGAAATCTCAGTAGTTATAGAGCACAGCATCATTCAGCAAGCAAAGGTGCGAAGTGTTGGATTTATTGCAACTTTTCATACTCACAGAAAACCAAGCTGGCATCTTTAATGCAGACACAGATGTCAGACATCTTGTGAAGAGAACCAACATGCTGTAGTATGATTTACTTGGCAACACAGTGCAGCAAAAAAAGGGAAAATTGTTTGGCTGTAGGATAGACAGTTGATTTGAATGTACCTCCTAGCTAAACACTTGCACTGAACTGATTATGTTATCACAAGTTCATCTTTCTCCCAGAGAGCACAATGTCCCCCATTCCATTTCACACTGACTCCTTGTTTTCAGCGTTGTCACCCAGTGACCTTTCTGTCCAATCCTGTAGTGCCAACGGGTGAAATTTTAAAATGTATTTTCAGTGATTAAGGAAAAGGTTAATTAGAACACACACAATATGGGTTTTGACCACATATGGAGGGGTGGGGAGAATTAAAGAAAAAAAGGACCACGAAAGCTTAAATAACATTTATAAAGCTACGTTTTATAAATGGAAATATTATGGAATATATATTAGTTTACTCACTTATAAGTCCCTCAATAAGGAGAGGAACAGAGCATCATCATCTATCATGATCATCTTCTTTTATTCATTTTAATAAAATGTTTTCTATACAGACACTTGGGCCTGCAGCTTCATTTCTCACTCCTCGGACCCAAACCCCGCTTCTGCACGTGGACAGCAATTCTGTCAAATCTCAGAGCTTCTGTTTCAGTTTCGTGTTTGCCTGGTCTTGTGTTCCCCTGGTGCTACATTCACATCTCAGGGCATTTGCCAGACAGTTTGTAGCATCTCTCTCTTCAAGGGTTCTTGTGCTAGATGCAGCTCAGCATCCTGACACCAGACAAGTGGGATGGAGACCACTGGAAGGATGGGCCACAGCACTGAACTGCAGCTGAAGGCAGGACTCTGCACTTGTGCCAAAAGCTTCCTCTCAAGTCAGCAACAAATATGACCCATCAACCCTGACTCTAGAGCAGTCAAATGACTTCACATGTTGAAACTTCAGAAATGAGACCTGAGAAGAGCCATGCTGAGCCAGGATACTGGACAGGACTAGGCTGGATTTTCAGTTGTCCCCTGCAGCACCATTAGTGCCCACAGAAGTTCATAAGAACAGAGCAAGCAAATACTGTCCACATACTCTCCCAGCCTTCAGCAATTTGCGGTTCAGTCTTTCTGAGATGAAATGTATTGCTTTCCTGTTCAATGGCTCTTCATGGATTTTTCTTCTATGAGTTTATAATTTGTTGAACAAATGTAAATTTTAGCACCTATAGTGCCCTGTTGTTAGGGCTTCCACAACTTAACTATGTTGCATGACAAAGTAGTATCTTTACTTTCTTCTAAATCTTCTACCTGATAGTTTCATTTGATGCGCTGTAGTTCTTGTGTTGGAAAAAACAATGAATATTGATTCTCTATTTACTGTCTCCATTTCACTCATGTTTTAAATATCTCTATCATACACCCACTCAGCTGTCTCTCTTCCAGGTTAAAGAGCTGTAGTCATTACTTGTATGAAAACCATTCCATCCCTTAAATCATCTTTCTCTCTTTTTCAGTTCTACTCTGTGTCTGGTTTTGAGATGAGGACATGAGAATTTGAAAGGTTAGAAAGACTGACTTGTTTTACATCCACAGTCATATTACATCCAAACTATAACAATCATAATACAAAATCAGGCATGAAGGTTGCAGTAGGCCTGAGTAATCTAGTGTTTTGACTTCTGGGATAAACCCACAGATCATTACATCTTGGACTTGTTAATTTTTTTATGTTATGTTGTGTCATTTATGTAATTTTATGCTGTTTAAACTAAGCCTTTTTCTACCCCTCTAATAGCTCGTATCTCATTTTAATTGCTCTAGTACCTATTTTTTGATTTTCACGTATATTTTGCGCTCCATTTTACCCTACAAGCACAGCTCCAGAGTGCCTCCAGCACCAAGAGCTTTGTCTCCTTTCTTCCTATCAGAAGTAGTAATCATTCCATCAGCCCATAAAGGCCCCACCACCCCCAGAGCATCTCACTGTTTTTTCCTACCCTTACTGTCTTCTCTACAAGGAAACCTGTACAATTCAATTGGCTGAATTAGGCAGTTGCGACTGACAGATCTCCTGTTAAGAAATACTGTGAGATAATTCTGATCTCACAGAAGATGGACTAGAAGCAACCTGTCTTCCATAAATTCTAAAAAGAGTTAAAAATATAAAGCAAAGGTTTCTTCCAAAGTATTTAGGGAATTTGGGAGCAGAAATCCCACTAAAACATCAAAGAGGTTTGTCCTTAACTGCCTTAGATGCTTCTGAAACTCCCATCCTCAAAGCTTGTCCTAGCTGCCTGCCCTCTGAGGCAGGATTATAAGTACACTCCAGCAGTGGGAGCGTGTTCTGTTTAGTGATCTGGCAGGAGAGAACCGCATTTGAACTGTATGTGAACAGACTCCCTTAAATCACTGCCTGCATGGAAAGATTGGCTCAAGCCCCCTCTTCCTCCTCCCTGTTCCTTCCCAAACTGGCCACGGCACAAGGGAAAACCGATGCTGGGTACTTTGAGGAAGGACAGAGCTAAGGAAGGTTTTCACCAGCTGCTTCACATGCATAAAAGCAACTGGAATTATGTCACAGTATGTAGTTAAGCATTGTGACTGTACCTTCCCCACAAAAGGATCAAACCTGGTGAGACACAGTCTACAATCTAAGAGGATTTTTTCCAGATGGGAAACTGAGACACAGTGTGATTTAAGTGGTTCACCCAAGGACAGAAAAAAGGAACAATGGCTAGAGCATTAGCTTGAGCCTCGCTGGTTTAATTCAGTGCCTTGACAGACGCTTCTGAAAGTCCCTGTGTGCTTTAAATAGAAAATTATATTTTTTCACAGTAGTATGAGGTAATTAGATAAAAAGTTTCGAAGTCCTCTAGACTGTTGTGCTGGTGTTCTGGGCACACAGCTAAGCGGAGAACAAGAGAAGTCAGACCGGGAAGTCTGTGACTCGTGGATGATTCCCTTAGCTACTTAGTTATCCCTCTTCCCTCCCTCACGGTAATTACTGTTTGTGACCGATCACATATGATGTAATTACTGTTTTATTGACACGGAGGTTTAAGTTCAGGCACTTTCTGAGGGTGAACTTGAATGTTTGAAAAAGCATTTCTGTTATCTTCCCCTTTTTGATAGGAAAATGGGAGTGTTGGGAAGGAAAACACAGCTCCCATGCAGTGGGACTTACATTGCCTCAAAAAGGCTGTCTTTATAAGCTGATAAAAAGACTTCAATAAGGAGAACCATACAAAGGATCTATGCTTGGCTATTTGGAGGAAAAGAAAGGGGTGGAGGCAAAGGAAAAATAATAATAATGCAATCTTCCATTTTCTAACATGGACAGTTGGCAACACTGTGTTTTTCCAATTAAGATGATAACATCTGGACTACTGTAATCCTTGAGGTTGTAAACTGTGTCACATTGCCATCTCCAGAGTGGATTCATCAGTCAGCTGGCAATAATTTATCTGATTAAAAAGAAAGGCACTGCCTATAATTTTACTGTAGGGTGGCTATTTTTTTTTTTCATCTCACATGCACTGTGGGAAATAATTTATCTACAGCACTGGACTGGAAGAAAAAAAACTGCAAAAAAATTAAGGAAATCTCTACCTTTATCCTCCTTTCCCCGTTCAAAAATACCTAATATAAAAAAGTTAAGACGAGGGTTTAACAATTTTAAGCTGAATTTTGTCACCCGCTAGATTAGATTATTTATTATATGCTGGAGTTTATTCCTCCAGTGCTGCTCAGGCTAGGTGCAGAGCGGAGAGAGAAGCGCGCAGCTTTCGGAGGGAAGAGCAGTGTGGCAGATGGGGCTGAGTGACAGCTGCCACCGAGACAGGTAGGGCAGGGGACAGCAGAGGGGAAAGGGAAATGGCAGCACTGAGGGGCTGGGAAATCCTCAGCATGAGCAAGAAGGGATTAGGAAGGTGCAACTCAAAAGAAACAAAGAGGAACCGAAATGAATTTCACTGAGTTGATTGCCTCAGTCCTTTCTCTGGCATCCAGCTCAACCTTTGGATTAGCAGCCTCCAAGTAATGCTGCTATCCTGCAAAAGCATAATAGTGGCTGCAAAACAAGAACTGTGCTCTTAGGAGGAGATCGTTTGGTAGTGGCTGTTTTCACCCTGCCTGTTTGAAACACATGCAGAGTTCCTTATTTGAAAAATTGGAAGGAATCTATCGATATTTTTGACACCTCTGTGAGACTATGAAGTTTCTTTTCATTTCTTCTGTCATTTGTGTCAGGAGTTCAGAGCTAGGGTTCTAGTTTGGACAACTTGCCTGCTGAGTCAGATTTTCTGAGGTAGTCTGAACCACTTAAATCTAAAGAAAGACTGTCTCCAGAAAGCAAGCTAGGGCTCTCGTGGAGCTAAAACCCCTTCCCTCACACAAGCTCCTTGCTTGAGCCTTGTTTAAGTATTCACACCTGTGCTGAAATGGGAACTCCTGACACCTGCTCTGAGCAGGTGCAAGGGGTAATAAAAACAGTGAAAAGGAAAGACAAGCTTTCCATAACTTTCCTCAGGATTCAGGTAAGCTGGGGCTCCTGAAATAAGGAGGGAGAAAGGATAGCTAAACTCTTTCTAAACCTTTGGTGTTTTTTTATACGGTTGGATGAAATTCCAAAAAGCTTTCATATTTTCTCCTGAGCAGCTGGCTTGCATCACTTTCAGGTTGTTCTTTGGTCTCCTTAGTAAGCCCTGGTACTTTTTCTTGGTTTGTGTAGTTCCCTCCTCACGTGGCTGGAAACAGGAGTAATTGCACGCAATGCTGCTCTAATTTGCCATGTTCCAAGAGGCACAAGCCATGGACGTAGGTAGACTATCAACAAATATCAGATCATAAGCAAGAACTTTGAATGGTAGCTGAGATCTAATGTTTTGGAGAAGAATAAAAGCTTTGATAGGAGGAAATATGATGATTTTCATGAGAAACTATAAGTGTCAGTTGGTGTATTGGCTAGAACTGCTCTGGCAATTTCTGTCTGGCCTGTTCCTGCATATCAGAGACATGGCAATTTGAAGCTAGCATTTTTTTTTTCACATCAGATGCAGTACTGATGGCAAACTAGTTGCATGTTATCCTTTACAAATTTTTAGAAAAACACTTTATATACACCTGTAAAGCAAGAGTGATGTGAACACACAAAATACTTTTTTATCCTTGCAAACGCTGTTCAGACCCCTGGAGTTGTGAGTGTGTGGCCTCTCTATAGCAGCAGTGAGAGGGAGGGCTGGGATTTGCTGGGCAGGTGAGGATCTGGGAAGAGAGTTTTGTATCTTTAATTGTGAAAAGCACAACTGTATCTGAACTTTGGCTGGGTTTGCAGAGGTGCGCGGAGATCCTGTAACTTCACGTGAGCCCAAAATGCAGAATAAAACGTCCTCCTAGCAAGACAATTTTCTTGAAGCTTCCTAGGGAGTGGCAAAATTCACTTAAACCTAATGATTTTGAAAAATGCAGTAAACTGTTAACTTCATCCTCAAAAGCAGCCTGAGAAAGTTAGATAAGACCATGATTTAACATCCTTTAATGCAATGGACAAATCTAATGAAAGGGCATAGCCAGCCTTCTCTCCAGTAAGGCAATACTAGATTTGGTGAATTAACCTTAGCCTTTATAACAATTTTTTTTCCGATGGCAGAGGCTAATATCCTCCTCATCATGTTACACAGGCACAGTAGACTTGCCATGAACTTTGCAGGAGATATGGGTGACACTGCTGCTTCACTAGAATATAGGTGAAGCTCGACTTTCAGTTTGTGATTCCCACCTAGAAGAGCCACCATGCAGAGACCTGTGCATCACCCAGAAGCTTTTGTGTTTGTGTTTTGGATGAGTGAACTGCAAGTGGCTCTAAGCCCCTGGTTCCATCATGGCTCTTCAAAAAAAAAATGTGAATTGACAGCATCAAACTGACTTACATTAATCTCTGTTATGCATTGGTACTCCAGCTTCCTTGCTAATCTGAGTATGTTTGCTATCTGCATTAGTTTATTATTAAAAGATGAGCCAAGGCTGGGGCAAACCCCTATTAATCTCTCCTCCCCTATCTCCCTGCCACTGATAGCAACCCATTTGCCTATTTTAGGTGATTTTTAGCTAACAACCTGCTGAGTTGTGTTTTGGTGTAGCTGGGAAAGTATAAATAGATGAGGATTACATGAAAATGCTGCTAATGAATTAGTATATGTAACATTCAAAAAAGCTTAGGCAGACAGTTTATAAAGGAAAAAAACAGGTTGGTTAAGAGCAAGGAGCAATCTGTATTTACGAAATCATAATGCGCAGACTTATTGGCAGGAGTGTTTACCTTGCCAGCAGTAAAGCTGCAGTTTCCCAGGCAAGCTTATCTAGCAACCCAGGTGTGGGGCATGGTCCTGCTGTGGGAAGTGTCTTCTGGGCTCAAATAGCAGTAAGTTATAGTTCCCTGAAGGACTATGTTGCTCTGTAGAGCTAAGCCAGTGTGTTACACATGCATGGTCTTGCAAGTGACCTCCTTGATCTCGGAGAAGAGAAACTAATCCCTGAATAGGGAAAAATACAGAGCCTAGTCACCCCACTACTGTGCAATAGGGAAATGGAGGAGAGGAGCTTGTGGTAATGTTTCATTGAGGTGGGAGACCTCCAAGTGTTTTTTCTAGCTGGAATAAATGGCCCCAGCTACAATAATGTAGGTGTTGGATGGAGAGTCTGCTATTTCTGAGCATGGAGTAGAGGTGGAAGCTGTAGAAAGCTGCTGGCTAGCCTCTACTTTGTAGGCAGACCTACAAAATGCAGGGGCAAATTAGATGGAAGGATAATGTCTTAGATTGAGCCATGATTCTTGTTATTAATCAGTGATTAAGTAACAGTTTAGCCATATAAATTCCTACCACTTTCAAAGCACAAAAGAGCTGTGCTCATTTACCGCAGCCTAGAGTTTGATATAATAATTCTGGGAAGCTTCCTGTTTCTTTCATGTACATAAGAGTTCTGTATCATGTAAAGAGACTGTGGTGTGAATGTTACCTGGCCCAATTTCTACATGTCATTTGACTTAGCTTTTTTTCCCTGCTTGCAATTCCACACACAAAAGGATGTTTCAAATCACAGCCAATTGTTGAGAATGCCTTCCAAGGAATCTTTCATTTAAAAAAAAAAAAAAATCCTAAATATGTCTATTTTCATTTATTTCCACGTTATATAATTGTAAAGTTTTTAAGCAAACAATGTTGTATTTTTCTACTGAGCCTTGAAATCGCAAGCTTTCTGTTTATTGCAGAAATGTCAGAGATCCTACATCATTTGTTCTATAAGAATCTAACCCTATATACTTGACTAAAATTCCTACTTGGGATACTTCTGTCCAACAACTCCACCCCAGAGGCATCTACATAGGGATAGTTCATAAAAAAGAAAGAACACTTGGGGATGAAAGGTACTTTTATAGAGCACATAAAGCATTATGACTAGGGCTTCAAATGTTGCTTGTCTGGGGCTTTGATACAATACTGAGAAATACCATTTTCCTGGAATGACAGTGTCATGAAGCTGTTTGAGTAGTAATTTGGTTGGAGCAATACCTGTGATTTCTGGCATGTGCTGGAAATTTTAATTCAGGCTCACATCTGTTGAGAATAAACACTTAAAATCACTAGGCTGGTAAAAATATATAAGCTTCTTTTTATGACCTTGAGTTGAGTGAAGTTGTAGTATCAGTGGGAGCATATTTTGAGTTGCAATAAAAAATGGTCTCTTTAAAGAAAGTCTCCGTTTGTACAGAGAGGAAATTTGCTGGGGTTTCTCTTTTAAATGCTGATTGATAGAACAAGAAGGGTCTTCATCAAAGAGGAAAACTTGAAGAGAAAAGAAAAATAAAAGGGAGGGAAAAAAGAAGTGAGGTTTAAAGGCTAGATACTGGATCCAGGAGGAAAGAGAAGACAGTGGGAGGATACAAAAGTGATGCAAATTTGGGGGGGGGGGGGGGGGGAGTGATACAAAAAAGAGCATGTGAAAAATGGAGAATAAGATTAAGAAAGAGCAGAGCAAGCAAGAGAAAAAGCATAAGAAGCAGTGCTGGAATTAGGCCAGTGCTGAGCTGTGGCAGTTCACCAAAGAACCCTGATAGCTCTTGTAATGATGGTCAGACTAATTGAAATTTGTCCCTCTCCAATGCCAATGGTTAAATTCCAGTACTGATGGGGAAAACACACAGAAGTGCAGAATGAGAAAGAGCTCTCCAGTATGACTAGGAAAACACTTATAGTCTTCTCATTGTATATTTGATATTTAAATAAAGTTTCCAAGCTGTAAGTTTTTTCTTTGTTTCCAGCACATGGTGAATTATCACTGAATTATCACTGACACTGAACATAAATGGAATTCAATCAAGTTCCAACTTTAAACAGCAGGCCTGAGGAGACTTCTTAAATGTAAGTCATTTGGGTATGAAT
Source organism: Mycteria americana (assembly GCF_035582795.1). Lineage (NCBI taxonomy): Eukaryota > Metazoa > Chordata > Aves > Ciconiiformes > Ciconiidae > Mycteria > Mycteria americana. Next base: position 28,074,960 of record NC_134370.1, read on the forward strand.
ATACATTATTAAAAAATTCTTTCTGCATTCAAAAAATAAATGTTATGATTTGGGAGGAAATAAACTGAATTCATTGTATGTAACTAAACAGCTGAATGTACATTTTAAATATAAAGCTTAATGCAGGCTGAACCACAAGATCATGACTGATACTTCTTTAAGAAGTAACTTCTGAGAGAGTCTCCTGTAATTAACATTAACAATAATATAAAAGAGGAAGATATTTATGATGCAAGGTCTGCAGCTAACAATTTATACCAGGAGAAGATCTGATCCTTCTTGTCTATTTTATCCCTCATTAAATCATTCCAGGAAATAGATGAGACAAAGGATCCTTGACTTTTTCCAAAGCGGAGTCTCCTTTTGTGTAAATTAAGTTAATACATTTTTAACAGCAAAATACAGTTTTAAATATTAGGCTAGAAGAAATTGTTTAAATAACCATTTTTCACAATGAATACCTGATTTTATGGAAAAGTAATTACACAGAGTAAAAGACATGCCCAGTATTTTTCATTTAAGGTGGGAAAGACCTGTCAATACACCTAAAATTTATGGGGCATAATTCTTGCTTTTTACTCGTACCAATTTAAAGGAGAGGCAACTCTGCTGAGGTAATGCTGATATAAAATACACTGAAGATCTGCCCAAGTGATGAGAGGCCTGATTCAGCCAAGTGTATAAACGCATGCTTAAATTCCTTCCCACTCATAGCATATGCTTACATGTTCTGTTGCTTCACTATCACACACAGTTTACATCGGCTATACATAGTCCAAAAACTATAATGTAAGTAATTTCAGAATGTATGCAGCGCTGTAGACCATGTAAGTAAATGTGCTCCCATCAGCTTCTGGGCCCTGCAAGTGGCGTGCAAGTGGCGCTTGCCTCTAGACTCTGCCCCAGAGAGCTCCTCAGAGCTGTTGAGAAGCCTTCCCCAGCACCAAGAAGGGCTTTCTGTGGCTGAATAAGAAGGTGTTTTGATCTTGAATGCTTTTGGAATCTCTTTTTATATTTAGTAAAAGCCAGCTACTCTGCTAATGCATTTAGATAATATAGTGATTGGCACCTTAGAAATACTTAAGACAGACAGATAAAAGGATTCCAAATACATCCTTTGTGAATTTTTAATACAGAGATTTTGCATTGTCCAGTGATGAAAACAAATCATCTGTGGAAAGACAAAACTGTTTTTCCATTAGTATCACTCACTGAGGATGTTTGTATATGTTCAGTGTCTGATTGCATCTTAAACTTAATCACTTTGCTATTTGTAGCAACAAGATATGTCATTTGACAAGCACTTTTATTTTTATCTTCCTCTCCTTTTTTTGCAAGCTCCAAAGCCCATCTACTGGAAATCATCATGCTGTATTTTTCACACAATCATAGAAATCCCTGCCTGAGGACACTGGCTAAAATTTAGTGTCCTTTAGGCTAGTCTAATAGGGAGAGGGAATTGATGATCAGGTGAAGTTCTCAGATGCAAAATTGTTTGTTTACAGACAAAAGACAAGTTCTAGATTTATTTTAAATTCAAGAGAAATAAAAGAAATTGGGAACTAACTTTCTTGCTTCAAATAATTGGGTTTTTTAGCTAGTGCTGAAGCAAAAAACTCTGTATCACAGCTCTTTTTGAGATCCAATACTAACAATCACTCTGGGTTTGACCTTGCTTTCATTTTCTGTTTGCTGCACTGAAATGCCTTCTCTCCACAGCTCTTCCCAAAATTACGTATAACCAAACTATTCTATGCAGATAACTTTAATCAGTGGGTAGCTTCCTATTTGTCCTTGCTTTGGGACAGTGATTTAAGTTGTAATAACTTTGGTAAAAGAGAGTGGTCAAAGCTATTAGCTTCAACGAGGTGTGGTGTGGCCTGTGACACCACATCGCTAACGTTTCCTGACGAAACAAAGCAACTCTCAACATCTCATGGTCACTCCATAAAGTAAGAATAATTTACCAAAAGCTAACAAATTCAAACTTTGTCTTCTCCTACTATCATAAATTACCTGGTCAATTCTTGGGTACAGAGCAGTACTCTTACATGTCACTTAGTTGTTTCAACACATCCAAATTACAGTTAAAATTATTTCTATATGTGTTTTCTATATGTTTTTCTCTTATTTAATTGGTTAAGTTATCCTTTACTACACATCCCTGAACTCCCTTTTAAATTCCAGACTTTAATCAGCTTTAAACTAGAATCTGTGTTGCACAAATGTTAGTGATGAAAAAGGATTCAGGTGTCTTCCACAATAGCTGATATTTTATTACTTCTTAAAGTGACACTACTATAGTTTTTAAAGGAAAAGTTGCTAAACAAATGATCACTAACATCTCTCACTCAGTTTCCCAAATGTATTTATGAACTTTAAAAGTCTGTAGCCAATGTATTTTTTTATGCAAGTTATCCTAATACTAATGACGATGAGGAATTTTATAAATGTTCAGTGTGTGGTGACAAATAGTGTATTTTATAAATTAATTTCAAGTTAATGCTAAATTATTATGGAATTACATATTACATACACTTTACTACCAAAAGAGTTCATCATGATTAATGTTATTACAGTGAACACCAAAGGAATTAATAATGATTTGCACTTATTATAGAGTGGTACCAATGTAGAGAAAAGAAGGTTAGCCTAATTAAATTCCAGAAACCACTTTAGGGCTCTGCTGCATTGTGGAGGCTGGTTTTTATGTTAATTAATTCTGTATGAAAGGTTGCTGAAGTGTTTTAATATTGTTCAAAGAGGCACCAGGAAGTATTTCAGAATTTTTTTTTTTTGTCCGGGATATCTTGACCAAGCAAGATGGGGTCCTTTCCATGATGAGCTCCTGCACGCTGTGTAAATTATAGTAAATAATAATAAACTGAAGATTCTAGTCTTTTATTGAGGGATAGAGCTGAAGTTGGATGAGGATATTGCTGTGTTCTGAGAGGACGCAACTAAATGGGGATCAAACCTCAGGCCTAGAAATCCAGTTCATTTTCTTGCAGTAGAGTACCTGGACAATACATTATGGACTTAACTCCTCTTTTGAATTACTTACTGCCCTCGTGCCAAGTCTTCCACACAAACGAATGCTAGACCAGATTTGGCTTAGATTTTAGTTTTCAGACCTCTGATTTCATGATGATTTGGTGTTGTAGTTCAAGGGTTGAAAGAGTATGTTTTTGTATGTTATTTGCTTTTTGGTTCTTTTTAATCTGTGATAAAGTAGAGAGGTAGAAGGCATTTATTGGTAGCATTTTGGTGACCTGCCTAATTCATTTGCGGCTTCCCTTAACTGTTGTTGAGTAATACAAATATTTCAGGCTCAGACTCACACCAACAAAAATAGCTATGAAAAAACAAACACAAAAATTTGCTTTGCCTCTGCTTCTACTGAAATTCTTGGAAATGTTTTTATTTTACCCTTCTAATAGACCTGTTTGGAAATCCTATTCGAGCTGGATTTTTCAAATCCCAATTCCCTTAAGTACATGCTTCATATGTTAGGCATGTGTTTAAATTCTCTTGATTTAGAGGCATGTACTTAAGGGCATTGCTGAATAAAGAAGGGCATGAGCATGTACTTAAATGCTTTGCTGATCAAAGGAACAAACCTTTTGATTTGATCTACATTTAATGTGAGTTAGATCATCTTTACCTGTTATCCAGTACTCAAGAATTTACCAAATGTCTCTACTAAAGATAAGGTTCTTGATTAAGCTGCGTTCTTCTGGCTATGGAAATAGGAATGGCTGCATAATACACCATGGGGGTTTTGTGTTAGGTTTTTTTTATGGCATTGGTTGTAAATTACATTTTCAAGTACTGTGCTCTCACTGCAAATAAGAGGGGATTGGGACAGTAAAAATGAAAAGAGAGAAGAGGGGTTTGGTTGTTACTCATATATTCAGTGTAACATCAGAATGATTCAATATGTTTTATGTTCTTAATATTTTTCTTTCTATATACAGTACAGTATGTAATACATCTCTTCCTCCTTACCCTAACAATTTATATTCAGGATACTCTAATGAAGTACATCTCGAGTCTCCTTTTCATGGCTAATGAGGAGACAACAAGAATTTGACTAATACTAGTACAATTACTGGAGCAGTGAAGCGTGCATCTCTGATTAGACGTGATAATTTGCAAGGCTGGGCTCTTCACATTAAGTTTGCAAACAGTTTAAAAATCACTTCCTCTATTTATCCAGCTAATCTCTGTTTAATGACTCCAGACTTGACAAAAGAAAGAGATAATGTCTCTTAAAATCCTATACTTCATTTATGAAGCTTGTTTATAGAGCAGAGGTGTAATTTATAGTAAATCTCTTCCAGAAGACTTTTTGATGAAGCCGTGCAGCTGACTTTTTACAATGCAGTGGTATTTTTATTCATCCTGTAACACTCAGTTTCCTTTATATAGAGGTTCATTGGTTTTGTCCAGATTTAGACGTATTTCTCCAGATTTTTGACTCTTATGTTTAATTTCTTTTCTTTCTAATTCACCTTTTGAATTCAATACTTGATTATCCACAGTGGGTGAATATTTTTGTCCAACTTGCTTATTTTTTTTGCAGAAAAGGTTGGTAGAGTGACTGTTGGTGGCAGTGCTAGGGGAATTCTTCATCAGTCAGCAGCATCGTGGGCAGGCAGGCTTCAGTGAGAATCTGGCCTGTGCCATTCCTGATTTTTGAAATGTTCCGTTTTCTTTGAGGCCATTTTCATCTTTTGGACTTGAAGCAAAGCTGCTAGAAACAACAGCAACTCAGGTTAGAATTCTTGATTAATTTAATCAAGCAAATAAACAGCTCTTGCTGTCAGTAGGTGGCACTCGTCTTGAATCAAGAGTGAGAAGATCTTGTTTAAAAAGGACAGCCAGCCGTTTCAGATGGGCCTAAAAATGGATGTCTTCATGTAAAACTATGTCTCGAACGCATCACTGATAGAAATAACATCTCCTAGGTGTGACTGCAAAGAAAGAACTTGCATTACAGGGTTTAACTTGAGTTCGCGAAGTTTACAAATGAATTGCCCGTTGTTATGCTCGTGCCTGGACCAAGTGCCACAGTGTTGACTCTGTATTGCACAGTGGCACCGTAGGGTTGTACTTTCTTTTAGGACCCTCTAAAACTGAGTAAAAACAGGTTCAAAATCAGGGTACTGTCCGAAGAAGGTAGGAAGGATTCAGGACTGCGACTCGCATATCTTTCCTGGAGTTTTCCCTCAAATGTGTAAAAGCAGATGCACAGAGTGAGGATCAAATGCTCAGCCTGTTCTGCATGTATTTACTTGCTTATATAGCTTTCAGAGAGCATGATTAACTGTGTCTAATGTATCTTGTTAAAGATTGGCTTTGGGATTTCCCTGTCTATTTTACTTAGAGATACCTAATAGCCTTTTGTTTCCACTGAAAAACAGCAGCTGTTGCAAGGATTGTGTGGAACAGACAGAAAATGTGCATCAGCTTCCTTCTGTACCTATGGAAGTTATTTGTGTCAGGGAGTGGGTCCCTAGAGAAATTTTGACAGACAGCATGGAAAAGACTTTTTTAACTATAGAGGGCATCTGCATCTTCCTCTTCTTCCAGACACAAAGGAGATAAAAATAGAATATTGTGTTTTTCAGCTTTTGGGGATGGCAGGTTTCTAAAACTGATCTGTGAATTCCCAGTAGCAGAGCATTCTCCCTGAAGACTGGGATAGAAGGGTGGAGACAGTGCAAAATGACATCACTTTTTGCTGTTACTAATGTGATGGAAGCTGGCCAATGCAGCTTCAAAAATGGAAAAAGCAGATAAAGGATTTTCTTCATTTCTGCTCTGCAGTCTCCACTGGTGGTCCTAGTAGGGCCAACTGTCTGATTTCACTCTTCCCCCATTACAAAGTAACAACTTTAAGGACCAAAGGTAGCATTTGAATATCCATTATCTCTTCATATAATTCTTAATTTTTTTGAAAATTGCATTCATTCTGCATAAAAATGTAGGAACTAAGGAAGCCATTTCTCACTGGAGAAAAAGTGAGAAGAAAGTACACTATGATCAGGACTAGGAGTAAGTGTGACTTCCTTGCGTTAAATTCTTAAATTCCTGCATGTGCTCAATCAAATTGATACTATTTTGTAATAAGTTTTCTGCTTCTAATCACAACAGGAGTTTTGGGAAAGAGGACTGCTTTTGCACTTGCTTGATACCGTGGGAAGCAGCTTATCCCCATATGGGTGAAGATGAGGGCACTGCACTGGTGTTTTAACGCCATTTGGATTGTGCTTGTAATTATTGGGAAGTTTCCTCACCACTGCCCAAAGGGCAGTCCCAAGCTAATGTCCAGTACTGTCTGTAATCTCCAAAGCTGCCCATGAAGCTGTGAAGAGGAATACCGATTTGCCTTTCTCTCTTCCCTCTGCCTTGGGTCAGGATGCAGAGCACTGGAAGGGTGGAGCTACTCCCTCCCCAGCTGCCTGGTGGAATTGGGATGTACTGTGCTGGGATAGATCATTTAGATCATTTAAGCTACAAGGTGAGATTTTCAGGACACGTTTACTTAACAATAGGTTAAAGCTAATGCAATTGAGTGATAAAAAGACAGAAGCAACAAAATAAGTCATTAACCTTAAATTTAGAGTCCCCCTCCAAGTGATTGTTGGTTCCAGCTTATGGAGCTGGGTAATTAACTACTCTAGTTTTTTTGTAGGGCTCATACCTTGGAAAATTCCTAGGGCTACATAATTCCCACTCCTTTTGAAGCAGATAATTAGTGGAGCCACCCTGAGTTAATTCTGTTTTTTTCAATTCAGAATGAAATAACACCTTCCTTTTTCTCTTCTGTTTAAGCATTTCTCTGACTGTATAAAAGGCAGGACAGGAAGCTTTATCATTCTTTTCTACTGGTTAGGCATTTTTAATTTGTATTCTCTAGTGTAAATAGCAAAGTACATGTTGCCTGGTAGTCAAACAGGGTCTGATTTGGATCCCTTTGAAATCAGTGGAAGCTTTTCTAGTAGACTTTATAGTTTCATAGTAGATTTATCACTTGTATTCATTTTTAAAAGAAACAAAACCACTTGTGAGCTGGGTAAAAAAGAAAGAACCCAAGTGGAAATACTATGTGGAAATAATTTAGTGAAATAAAATTGGTGGAAATACTATGTGGCCAGGAATCTATACTAAAGGAGGTTTTCACTTGAAAAGAGTAGCAACATTTAGAAGGCACGCTCTCACTTTATCTCAAAGCTGAGTCATTCTCTAAAAGAGATCACGGTAGTTATCATGCATATTGGAAAAATACCCCACATATTGGTTGTCTTCTGAATATGCCCATAGTAAAACCTTAACTTTATTCTGTTGACAGTTCCTTAAATTAAAAAGTGAATATAGCAAAATTTTCCTCCCAATAGTTTTTCATTGCCATTATCAGTGTAATGGAGCACTGTTTCAAGGATGCACAGTGACCATGCCTTTATCTTTCACCCCATATTCCTGATTTCTACATAGCAGTGTCTTTGCTTAGTCTCTCTATCTTGTTGCAGTCCACAATGAGAAAAATCTGGAACCTAATCAGGCAGTCTAAATTCTCTCTTATAAATGACATCCAGAATCCCCAGTGCTAGCTTGCTGGCAGTCTGCCAGATACCATGTTCCACTGCACAGATGTATCGCCTTTCCCTGCTGAGACTACTCACATGGAAGAGTTCACATATCCCTCAGTACGTCCAGGAGGAAAAAAGGTTCTGTGCTTAGGGCATTAGCATGGAGATCTGGAAATCTGAGCTCAGAGATTAAGCCACATGTCCCTGAACATGCAGGGAAATCTGTATCGTAAATGGCAACAGTGTCAGAATCGCCTGTTTGTAAAACAGAAATAATATTTCCTCCTTTCTTTGTTCGCATGGGTCACAGGCTCCTTAAGGAGTAGATGGTGGTGTGGTAATCACAGAAATAATACTTAGATGTTCCCAGGACAATCGTTCTTCCACCGTGAGGAATGCTGAAATAAGATTCACTAATCAATTGGGAAACTACTCTGAATTCCAAGTTTACCCAGTCCCTCAGTTATTTCCACCTCTCTGCATATCTGAATTATTTGAATCTATAAGGTTTATGTAAGCATCTTTACCTAGCTTCCCTCTTTGAACCAGACATGTTTGTGAATAGAGTTCTTAATCATATTAAATTCCTAATAAGTAATGAAGAAAGCTCTCCTGGAAAGCAAATATCCTATTAGTATACCCACTGGAGGGAGTGGAAAAATAAGTATAATTTAAATTCTTAGTAAAGTAAAAAATCCACACAAGACGCACTTTATGAATGCTTAACTGCTTGGAAAAAAAGAAGCATCTTTGGGAGTTCTGGCTGTTTCAGACATTAGAGAATCCCCTCCTCAACTAAAGCTTATTTCCTGTGTGAATTATCTATTTTCAAACAAGGAGCAATAGAAGAATTTCTTTTTTTTCCAGCTAACACCTACTGGATGTTTAATTAGGGTGATCTCACACTGCAGTAATATTCAGCTAAAAGGGTGACCAACTAGAATATGAGTCCAGTGGAAACCAGACATAGTCAGCTCCAGTGCTCATGGAGCAACTGCTCTGCAGATTCCTTGTCACTTCTTCTCCAGATGTGAGCTGTCCCCTCAGATTATTGTGCTGTTTCAAACAAGTTGTTCACAGGCTCCACAGACTTCAGAGCAACTCTCGTACAAGGCCAGTCACCCTCAAGTTTGGAATAAATAGGGATTTATTTCATAGCTATTTCATAGATTACTATTTAGAAAAGAGCCTTAAATTGTAGCATCCCTTTCCATTTATTTGTTGTTAGTCTGAAGCTGGTGTGATCTGTTAGAAGAGTCTTCTCATGTCATCTCTTTCAGTACCTTCCTTTTTTTGTACCTTCCCCCTTTGTGGGAAACGTGTGCTATTTCACCACAAATGAGACTCTGCCCCGGGATATCTTGCAGTGGATTTTATCGTGCTTTAGTTTATTGTGTCAGAGAGCCTTTTACCTGTGTAGGTACTTGCAAACCTTGATTTACTCACCTTCTCAGGCTTCTGAACTCCATGCCTAAACCTGGAATTTCAAGCACCTTGGAATAGCCACCTGGAAACTCCTTGTGAGCTGAAACTTCTTTAGTTCATCTTCACAGATTTCTGGCGTGGTCCATAAAATAGAAGGGTATTACAAGTCAATATTGGTAATACTTCTATGGCTAATTATCAAGTTTGTTCCTTTTCTTACGCTCTTTACATTTGGATGTGGTATAGGCAGATAGAACCAGAATTTCATTGCACCACCAGTGGGCTCTTAGCCTAGGTGATTCACTACCCCAAAAGTAGATTTTTGTGCCTGGGGGGGCTGCTTTTGAGCTGCAAAGTCCCAGGTCATAGCTGTTAGCATTCGGATATGCGCTACTGTTGAAAATGTGCAAAATGTTCGGCATTGTCAGAATGCGAAGTCCAGCTACAACAAAAACACTGGTTTCATGAGAGGGCGCGTATATGCAACAACACACCAAGTATCCCTAGAAGGCTCGTTTGGGAATCTGCTGCCCTCCTGATGTGCGAGGGGAACTTATTTTTGTGTGTATTTTCCATTAACCCTGAAATAACGGTTCCTTGCCATAGAAATCTTAAAGCACAGGTTGGGTTTGTTGATTATGAAAGTTAAAACAATTAACTCATTCATAAGGCAGGAATTTTAATTGAGATCGCCAAGGTTGAAAAACAAGCGAGTTATTCATGAGTAGAATTATACCTTTTCCCAGCCCTTTCCTCTAAATATTTGGTCATAGAAGGGCTTGTTTTAGACCAACTGCAGCAGAAGAAAACATTACGCTTGGGTTTGATATTCTCTGAGTCAGTGGAAGTTGGTAACACACAGCTATATTTATCTTGTCCTGTCGTTTCAAATGTACCTTACCCAGTCTGTGGAATCATTTCTTATAGATGCTAGCAGCAGTCCTTGCTGTCTCATACCTGATTTTTTTTTAAGCCAGACTTGTTTATTTTAGACAGGTTGCTTCATACCCTGTTCAGAAATGAAATGTTTTCTTTGTGTATGGACGTTGACAGAAATGAAGAAAAATCTCATCCATTTTCCTCACTTGTCCTTACCTCATATGAAGGAAAACATTCACAGCTGTCTCTAGTGTCCTGCAATGCAATAATTTTTCTCAGAGGTAGACTAATACTCAAAAAACTGCTGACATGGCCACTTGCCTTCTGTGGTACTGTAAAGTCTGGATACTGGGAGTACAAGTATGATCTCTGTAAATTTCCATTAAGCCCAGTACCCCTTTAAACAAACTTATAGCTTGCTACTTAGGCTAACAGAAAATGTACAAAGATTTTTATTGGCACTGAAATGTATAATTTTCAAAACACCCCAGGGAGCTATACACATAGATCTTACTGAAAATCAACAAGATTTGTACTCGGTAGAAAATTCTCTCCTTGGACAATTATTGCAGACAGATATTAGCAATTACTCTAAAAGAGATCTCCAACATTGGATGAGTTATTTTCTTTCTTCATCTTTGTCACTGGGCTTGTCTTTCCTTCATATGGAGTATACTGGACAGTGCTATGCTGTTCATGCATATGTTCAGTGTAAAGTTGACTTGAATTGGTTTGAAACTCAACTGCAGCTTTAATAACCATTTTTAAGGAGGCAGCATGAAATGAATATGCTACAGTCTGCACAAAATGAAGATAAAACAAATGTGAACTTAGATCAGATAATTAACACATCTTTGTAAAGTACTTGTAACAAATCCCAAGAAACTATTCCACGGTTCTTTAAAGCAAGGAGGTTAAGCTTTGTAAACTTAATGAGGTTCCTCTTTCTCCCTTGGTCTAAACTGGAAACATTTATTTTTTTTTTTTTTTAGTTTAGGGTCAAGAAAATGTAAGTGACAATGGATTTGAAATATTTCAACCTCAAACCAATTCATTCTACCTTCACAAACTGAAAAAAGATACAGATCTTCCTTGTGATATATAAACACAAAGGTTTAGACACTTCTTTCAGAGATGATAAACCGTACAATGAGTTGTAACAGTGTTGGTGAGGAATAAGATCCTGATGAACAGAAGAGAGGATAATGTATTTTCTGGACAATATCCAGATTTTTTTCTCTTTTTAGAAAAAGACTTTCCAAGTTTTACCATTGAATCAGATAATTGAGCTGAATATCAATCACTGCATGAACAGAAGAAAATGCCTGGCATATGTAAGAGAAAAAATTCTGTTGAGTAACCTGTAGCAGAGAAAATGGGGATTCCAGTGCAGTTCCATAATCCATGCCTAACGCTATAGTAGCACCTGCAGTATGTCACTGCAAACCCGGGCGGTGTATGTACACACAGCAAAACCAGTGTGTGTGAAGGAAAAAAGCATTTTACAAGCCAAATACTGTGGGTTGAAGTCAATACTGGCTACACCCTAAGAAGGTCAGAATTAGACTTTAAGCATTCATTCAATTTTGTTAAATTGAAGTATGTAACTGTTATCCTGATGGTAAAATTTTTTTTTTCCTGTGTATCTAGGGTTTTATCCCATTACATGCTGACCTCGCTTATATAATTGGCAAAAGGGTATTCCATTAAAAGTAAAAGCTTTTTTTATTTCATTTTGTCTATATGGTTCCATTTTCAAAGTCCATCTTCTTAGTGATCAAGCATTTACCAGGTTCACTAACTTTCTGTAGATGACTGTATATCATGGCTCCATTGCTCTGAAGTCAATCTACTGGTTTTTCTATTTATTTACTTAGAGAAATGAACAGACCTTTCTTGTCCAGACTGGCTGTCTTCTAAGACACTACATATGTCAGAATAAGGCACAGCTTTCAGGTGTCAGGACAAATGTTGCATATTGGATATAAGTATACAGTTATCAAACTGAGGCTCATCAGAACTTATCATCTTCAGGCTCTTCTCTGACTTTTTTTTTTTTTGTAACTAGATAGAAACTAATGAGTGCATGATGCCCTATGTGACAAAGCTGAATTTTAATCCATTTTTCTGCGGGCAACTGTGTACATTATGGATATCTTTGTCAGATTGTTAACTTGCACCACTAGTTGATAGTTTGGCTAGTTTGATAGTTGAAGGCAGAGCCGGAACTATTATATCCCTCTCAGAGGTTTCTGGTCGGTGATAACAAGGGAATGCTAACACATCTAGTCAAAACTATCAATTTAAATGTAAAACTATGAGTGTTCAGCTTTGGCAGAATAGCTACCAATTAAATTTATTTTTACGATGGAAAGACAATGGATCAGACTCTCTAGGTCCTTTATACTAAATAAAAAAAAAATAGATTTAATCTTATCTGAGATCTCCATTGCTATAAAAAAAAATCCTCAGCTGTATCCTGTTAGGAGGCAGGCAATAGTTTGAAGTACCAATCAGTGGTGTTAAAGCAGCTTGTAAACTCCACCGAACTATGCCATAGGTAGGGAATGCAGTCAGCCTCAGTGCTGGTGTATTTCATGTATCTTCTCTGTGCTCTCCTCCCAGTTGCAGAGACTAAAGAAGTATCTGTGATTGTATTATGGACTTCGTTTTATGCAATTCTGAAAAAAGAAATAGCAATGAACAGAAAAGAATTATTTGAAAATAGGAATAGGTGTGTTTTACCTTTTGCGTTCTTTTAACTTTTAAAAGAATGAAAAACATTTCTTTTAAAAGTAAACTAAGAATCTTGAGACAAACTCAGGCTTTTTGAGTGACAAATGGAGCTTGTAACCACATAGTATCTATTAGTATCATTTAAAGTTGTACAAATTTTGCCGCATACTCTGGAAAATCTCAGTTCTACAGTGGTGCAGTGCCCTAGTCACTTCAGTAGACCAGTGCTGCTTCAAAGGCTTCTAGTCTTTTTCATCCATGTTTTCAGGTTTGTTTAGTTAGAGAATAATCTCAGTGTGTATGTCCGAAACAAACATACTACCACTAGAATAGCTTCATTAAAGCTTTTATAGCCTATAGAAATTTTATACTTGGATTTATTCTAGGAAAGGAATATCATAATGAGACAGAACTTAGTTTCACCCATTGTAAAATTCGTAATGGTTTTTGGTGTGAACTGAAAATAAGGAACAAGAACCAGAGATTAAATTCTGAGAAACTGAACAAATTTCTACACTGCCAAATAATTATTTACAGTACATACCACATGTTTTGCACAGGTGAGCACAGGACCAAATCTTTTCTCAGAAGAAATAATTAAACATTCCACATGAAAATTATTTCCTCTAAGTATTTTTTTATTACTGAAAACTTTCCCTTTGACTCTGTTTTCTCATCTGTTCCTGGTAAAGCATTTCATTCATGCATAAACTTTCCTATGCCCTGCTTTTATGGCTTTGCTACTAATACACAAGAGTACTGTCACATACTTGTATGTGTAAAGTGGAGATAGGATCTGGTGGCATATTTATTAACTGGGTTTCAGAGACCACAGTAGTACCTGTTAGAAAGAACACATTTTGGTAGAAAGAGGCATTTATATTCATAAATTAGTTTGCTGGTCAGTAGTTATATTTGTGTGGAAGGTGCAACCTGCTATCTGATCGGGTCTTAATTAAATTTTGGGAGCAAAGCATAGCCATTCAGTAGATGTCTCATGAATTCATTTCATGAACTGAAATAAATTTAATATAAATGCAGTACAATACATACATAAAAGACAAACAATTGTACTAGAACTGATGGAATAAATCTTAAATTAGATACATGTTTTTCTTCTTGTGATCCATCAGTTGACAAGGATGATAGGTAAAGCTTTAGCTTATACCTAGTTCATAGAGGAAAGTAAGAAATAAAGCTAGAGGTCCTTCAGGCAAAAGGAGTTTTCTTATACATACAAATGCCAAAAGACAGTTTGTGGAAACCAAAATACTTCTCATGGTCACAAAGGCTGCCTAGTTGATTGAGAGTCTGGACCACAGAAGCCAGGGGAAGCCCATCCAGGTTACCCCAGAACCAGCAATCTTGAAAGGACTTGATGCTTACCTTTGCAAAACTGGCTGTCCTAGGATTTTGCCCCAAAAGTGTGAAGTCTTTGGAGTCTAGGCAGATTGTTCCGAGGCTGGGCATAGGCCTGCAAGATTTGTCTCTGAGGCTGCCATGGCAGAAACTCCAAGTTCTGTCCTGAGAGGGGAAAACCCCACAGCAGCCCCAGCAGGTTCAGCCCTGTGGCATGGCACCTAGCAGCCAGCACACCTAGCCGGAGCCCTGGCTCGACCACTGTGCAGCTTCCCACTGCAAAGCACGGGTGAAGACTTGAAAATGTGGGAATGTTGTCCAGCACCTGTGACTTCAGGGCTGACCTCCCAGCAGGTCTGTCTAGAATCCATCAGTTTTGAGAATCACAAAGATTAGAGTAAATGAGTCAGTGCGGCTGCAGGGTCCCGAGAACTTTTTTTTCTATGGGAACAACATGTTTTTGAAAACATCTTGCTGTCAACTCAAATTTGTCCAAACCCAAACTCTAGAACAGGCATATTTCCTGGGAATTGGAAACTACTTTTTGACTAGTTCCCCTTATAGCTATAACTGTGATTTTTTTTTTTTCTCTCTAATTTCTGCTGTCCTCCTTCACTTTTCCAGCTCAGCATGTTATTTTTGTTTTTTAGAACGGAAGTCTCTTTGAAACAGAGCCCCTTTGACCAGGTATAGAGAGGAATAGTTCCAGGAGATGCAAAACCAGTAAGAGGAAAATACCTTTAGGAGTTTCTTAACATGCAGAGAACAAAACCCACATCTCTCTATGGGGAAACATCCATACTTTTCCTTCTGGAGTACGGGGTCAGAAGATGGGGAAAGAGCCATTCACCTACCCCATTGTAAACATACCTTCCACGTGGGGCCTCTCTGTCTTAGCCAGCTGAAGGTTTTGCACACATTTCTGTGTTAGAAGATCTACAACTTTAACACGCACTGTTGGGGTGTATCTAAATCCTGTGATACGTAGAAGTCACTGCTTGAGCAGGAGGGGCTTAGTCCAATGCCTATTGATGGAATCCTTCCCACTGATTCTAAAGAGCTTTAGATCAGTCCTTACGTAAGCACAACCAACAGCTTTAATATTTCTAAGAACGTACCAGCTCAGTTATGAAGAAAACAGGGCAATATGACTGGATAATAGAATCCTTTCCAATTTGCTGAGTTACTGGCCAGCTTCTGAAATACCTCACTCTTAATCTAACAAGAAGTGTGCCTAAGCAAAGGAAGCTGTAAGCATTGAGAAAGGAGTAAAGTCAAGACTTAAACACAGACAGGCTGCTTTGGAGTTAGTAATGCATTTTCCCTATTAAAATGATGTAGCTGCCAGCATTTTGTGTTTTTCTTGCATAAGCACTACCAAATGGGGAGATGCAGAGATGCCCCATGTACCTTCAGATAAACTGTGCACATTTGGAAGTAATTGAAATGGAGAGAAGGCAGGCTTTCTATTGGCATTTACTGATATGGTCTGGTTTATATTAGGATGGAATTTCTGAGATTGGGAATGTATTACTCTAACAAACAGTGGTTGCTATAGGAAATATATGATCATCTGTATTATTCTACATGTACAAAAAAGGCATGCATACTAACAATTTCCTGGGATTTGAGTGTGTTGGGGGAAGTTAATGGACTCTAGGAGTCTTATACTTGTAATTTCATATCTTGCATTTGTCATCTTTACCCTTGTCATTGTAATAATTATGTATAGTCCTCAGGAATCTGTGTGGGCTGTAATCTGTCACCAGTATACCATTTTGTATTTTCCATCTAGGACAAGATGATGATTGGGAACAGCCAGAATAGATTTCCTTTACCAAGGGCAAACTGTGCCTGACCAATCGTGTAGCCTACCTACTAGGATGAAATAACTGGTTTTGTGGACTAGGAGAGAAGTGGTTATCTTCTGTCGTGACTCTAACAAGGATATAAGGGGAAAAAAAAGTTCTGCAAAGAGGTCAAATTAACATTACTGGATATTTGAAGTCTACAGTTTGTTCAGAAAATAACATGGAAAACATCTGTAATGTAAATCTGTAGTCCCTATTAATGTCTGCAGTACCTATAAATAGTCTCATTTTCCTTAGCCTTTACCTGGATGTCGGGTGGCAGAAGAGGCTGACTGGGGGAAGGCAATATCATGTAGCTTCCAGTTCTGTCCATGCCATGAAGATTCCCCATAACTGTACGCGTGGTAGTTGCAGCCTTCTGATACATCAGGCAATGATTACCACCCTGTTTACCAAAGACCAGCGGATTTCAGGGTTTGGTTCTGGCATCAGGTACATTCAAGGCCCGCTCCAAGTTCCCCGTCTCAACAGCTTGTGCTGCATGCCAAGCGCATTCACAAAGTGCTGTAATATATTTGATAATATTGTCTCTTGAAGGAATCTGTGTTGCTGAGCCAGCATATAGTGACTGCATACACTGAAATCCTCTGTATTTTCTTAGCTCTGTGATACAGATGACAGAAGAAAAAAGAAGTGGGGGGGTGGGGGGTAGGAAGCCAGACATAGCAGTATAAAGAAAGAGGAGAGCCTAGACTCAGGACACTTGCTACTGATACTGTACAGAAAAACTGAAAATATGTTAGTACAGATAGAGCCTGAGAGTATACAGCATTTGAATTTTGATCATCTTTTCAAACATGCAGCTCTCAAAGTGGCAAGCATATTTATGAGTTTCAGATTGGATTTACTGTCACAGACATTGTTTCATGGACACACTCCATCCCTTCCCTACCACTGTGCAAAATCAGCTTATTCTAAGAAGACTTGAAACAGGGCTCAAAGAGTATCTAAGGCCAGTTTTTCCATGCTCCATGCACCCAAAGGCAACTGAAACTGTGACAAAAAGGTGTAGGGCGTGTGAAGCGGAGGTGGTGATGCTGAGCTTCCACTAACATCTGGTCATTAATTTCAGCTTTGGGGACTTCCAAAATGCTGGCAGACACAGCTCCAGCTGGCCTGGGGACTGTTGCTTCTCCATGAGCAGGTAAATAGGCCAGATGGTCTCTAATTTTACTACTGTTTCTAGTATGGATGATGAGTCTTGGTCCCTACAGAGCAATACACCTTCCAAACGCTGAGCGTTTTTATTCACCTTTTGACCACATAGAAACAACGTAATTATTAGGAGAATAGTAAAATGATTAGAGCAGTGGCTAAAAGGAAAGTCTGAGAGTGAGAAGCAAAGAAAAGGCAGCAACAATCACCTTGCTTTCCTCTTTCCATTTCAGAATGGCAATGTCTAGAAATCCATTTTGAACAGCTGCACTTCCATTTGTGTTTGCTATAAAACAAAACTGTTTCGCTTGCAGGGAGAAACTAAGGGAAACTGTTTTGTCTTTGCCATTTCTGTTCCTTTCAGGAAACAACAACAAAAAACCCAAACAAAACCAACCACTCAACCAAATGAGAAAACCCCCAAAATCCCATAGAATCATAGAATTGCTTAGGTTGGAAAAGACCCAAGCAGTCTCTAGAGCTCTAGTGCTAAGAAGTGCATTAGAAAGCTGGGAGAATCCACATTTAAATGCTTTATCTTCAGTACTTATTGGAGGGAATTTTTGCCATAGCTGCATGCAGCATGAAAACTTGTAACGGGGTGGGAGGATGAGATTCGGAGACTCTGGAGCTGGAACTTAAGGCAATATTCAGGCAGTGATTACGCAATTGTTGCATAACATGGAGAGTGCTTGCACGAATAATCCTATTAACATTAGAGTTTCACAATCAGGCAATTGAACACTGCGCTGTTCAAAATCATCTGCATTTATGGCAGAAAAATCAGCAAAATCACCATTAAAAAAATAATAGCAGTCTCATAAATATAGTCTTTCTCAGTGGGGGATAAAAGTGTAAGAATGTCAGAGGAAAGAATAGAGGAAAACGTTTTCTCAGCTTAGATATAATAGGAAGGTTTGGTTTTAACAGTTTCCCTTGAGAGAAAGGGAAAAGTCGGAGAAAACTATAGATGACTATTATGGGTTAATTTATTTGTTGTGCCTGAGAAGGACTGTGAACACTGGGATAGACAAAATTGAAAGGAAGGGGAAAAAAATTGTACTAGTCACCTGAATAATTTGCAGGTTTTTATTTGTATCTACGAAGTGCCAGAGCCAGCACAGGCAGAAGGATTCATTCCCAAACATTTGGCAACTCTTTGTGCTCATGGAGCAGTATCTGGAGCAGCAGGTGCAGCCTCCTCTCCCTCCCAAGGTAGAAGGCCCCTACTCCTGGGCTCTCACAGCCCACGGTGGGGCGAGGAGCCCGGGCTGCTGAGGGGGCTGCTCTCCCTCCCGGTGAAGGTGAGGGCCAAGAGCTTCCTCCACGCAACGGCGGGCAGCAGGGGCACGCACGAGCAAACCGTAGAGTCCGTGCCGCGGCTGGAAAAGCCGCAGTGTCCCTCTGAGCTGTTTCTGTGCTCCCAGTGGGAGAACACACACGCTGAGCCCATGTTCGTGCCAAGGGCGGCCCCGGGCTGGGCTCGGGCTGCGTGCGGGGTGAGAGTTGTGTTCCCTCGGCAAGATTCACGTGCCACCTCCTGCAACTTCGCCAGCTACAAAGCAGCCGTGCATTTCTAAGGAACCTCTGCACAAACACAGAGGCGGCAGCAGCAAGGCTGGTGCCAGCAATGCTGTGGAAAACAAGTCATTAAATATCTGATATATGAAGTTTAAGCTACGTGCCAAAGCAGAAATAAACCTCTGTTACACTGCCTTTTTTTTTTTTTCCCCCAGAAGCTTTAAGGTTATGGAAAATGAGTGGGTCTATAAAGATGTATCTCTAGGCATCGGGGACAAGGTAGAGTGACAGCTGAAATTTAACCTGAGTTAACGTTGTCAGAAAGAATTTGAATGTTTAGGCGCTTATAGCTAAAGAATTTGTACAGTCATCTGTGCAAGAAGACGGAGAAAATCTATAGCTAGTTGAGGAAAGTCATCTGCTTTTATCTCATGCCATAGTATTTGAAAAAGCAAATCCAGTGCCCTAAACACCAATAGCTGCGGAACACTGGAGCCTTTCAAAACTAGTTTGCTTCTAGCTGGATTTATTCATTAGCTTTGTAAATGTTTTGACATGCCAGAACTTATGACCGTTTCCAGACCAAATAGAACTGGTGTAAGAGAAAGAAAAAATAATATTTTTACAATTGTTCCTATGTGACAATCCACAATGAATTCTAGTCTGGAGGATAACTGTGAGGCAATCTTCCCTATTCTGGTTTCTCTTATCCTGTATATAAGAATAGTCATCCAGTAGTCTTCCATACTTGTTGGTTTCTCGGATATATGTAATAGATTTGGATGTGGCAATAGACTTGAAGTTTTATTTCTGTGGGAAGATACATCTGGAGAATGTACTGAAGGCACAGTTCATTTCTTCTTTGTTAGCCAGCGTGCTTTCTAGAGTGCAAATGGAGTTCTCAATGTGTTCTAGGAAATAAATTGGAAAGAGCTACTAAAGGCATATCCCTTTGCTTTAAAAACTGTATTTTAGGGTATGGCAGTTTGCATTTTCATTTTGGGGGAGATAATGAATAATTGGTAAGAGCAGACAAATCTCCACTAACATCAGTGCAGCTGCATTCATTTAAATCAGTTGAGGATCTGATTCACTGTATGACAAAATGTCTCGACTAATATAATTAGCTAAAGCTGCAATCAAAGCCCAGCAGGAATGTGGGTTGTTGCAGCAATGTAAAATAGAAAAAAAAAAAAGCAAAGCTGAAAGTTTCCGATATATATGAATGTGCTCAGCTACATCTACTGTTCCATTTTTTTGTATGTATTGATGTGATAAGTGGGGTACTGTGCCAGGATGAGATGAGGCAGCTAGCTGAGTGGGAGAGTTTGCCTCATAATTATGAAAATTACTTTTTCCTTTGCCTTCATTCAAGTAACAGACATGTAAATGTAGACCTGTGGCTGCTGGATGAGCGGCAGAGAGAGCTGCTATCAGAGCTTACGTTATCCATTTTCTTATTCACTGTTTGCAAGGCTCTATGTTTGGCTCACCTTAGGCAAATCGCTATCTTTCTCTGTGCTTTAGCGTTCACATTCCCAGATCAGTCTGGCTAGATCTTCGAGGCAGAGCTTGCTCTCGCTCTGTGCCTGTCATCGTGCCTCCTGCAACGAAACTAGCCCTCATGTAGCTGCTGCTGCTGCTTTCTGCCCCTCTCCAGCAGCACCGGTTAGAATGAATGCAGTAATCGCCAGGAATAAATATTTACCAGAATAACCCAAATCCCCTAAATATTAAGTAGTACAAGATTGACAAGGACGAAAATTTCTAATCCAGCCTTTGACTCAGTTTATTAAGGTGGACCTCTGCCTCCTATGGTCAATTTTTTCCAGACTATCACAATATCCAGGAGCCTCAGCTTTTCTCTTGGCTGCTGGTCTAAGCAGGAAGGCAGGAGGCAGGAGCATAAAAAGCTTTATCGCTGCCATTGTAAACAGTTTGTGTATTTGCTGTGGAAATGTGTTTCTATGAGGGGTCAGACTGTGATACCTTGTACCTTGTCAGCAGAAACAAGCTTCATTCCATCCTGCTCCCACTAACAGGGTTCTTCTTTTACATCCAGTTCTGGGTAAGAGAGAGTTACAGTTCTTTTAGTTCTCAGTTGTATGGTAGGTACGAGAAGAAAGCTTTTCCTGGTAATATTTGTACATAAAATACAAACCACCATTCAAAACAATGCATTGCATCTTGGTGTCAGCGAATCCTCACCAAAACCTTTCAAACAAAGGTCATATTATAATGATGCCATAAGGGACAAATGAATAGATGAATAATGAATGAATGTTTATTATCAGTGTTATTCATTCCTGCTCTAGCAACAGAAAGAAACTATGCAATAAGAGAGACCCCGGAACAGAGGAGCGTGAAAGCAGAACCCCCAGTGCCACGGGGCAGGAGACAGCTCCTTCTGCTGGAGCACGTGTCCTCCTCTCTTCCTCCAGGGTCCAGGTTTGGTTCTCCCAGGGTTCAGATTTCCTGGTGATGGATAGAAATCCATAGCTAATGACAATAACAGTACACAGGAAAAGCTACCCTCCTTAGTTAAGCTTTAGTAACTAGGAGACTAAAAATAGAAATATTAAAGCTACGAATTTCAAGAGCAAAAGAGTATACCTCAAAATACCGTCATAAAAATTTCCTGTTGGGAGCAAATTTCTGTCCTAGGAATTCTGGTTGTGGTGACGGAGACAAGTGTCTTAATTTCCCTGTAAGTCTATAAGAAGACTACAATATTGGTCCCAAATTTTCTATTCCTAGCATTTCTCAGTTTACTTACTCTCAGGTTCTCTTTGTTCAAAATACCTTATTTTTTTTAATGCCTGAGCTTTTTATGAAGTACAATTTGCAATTTTCATGTCATTTTACAATTATTATTATTATTGAGGATGGTTAATGATTTTTCTGATATCACACAGTTTAGGTAAGAATATCAATGGCTAATTGATCTACAAATAGAAAAGGATAGTACAAAGATAGTAAATGGTGGGGTACATTGCTCAGAGCTGGCTCTAATATGTTCACCAGGCTATTAAGAAAAATAAGAGAATCTGAGGCATTGTCTGGGAGTTACAGGATTATTGATAGTACAGTTTTCAAGCTATAGGGCTTTAGAACTGTGTGGGTGTTTTCTCTCCATCATGTGCTTGCAGCCTGAGCAGAACTGGACCTTCAACTTCTTGCTGGCTCAACATAATGTGAATTTTGTGAGGGATTTGCAAATTAAACAGTAGCTGTTGCAGTTAGTTCTGTCTGCTAGCATCAGTTGACAGGAAGTTTTTCAGATTAGGTTTTTCATAGAATCATAGAATAGTTTGGGTTGGAAGGGACCTTTACAGGTCACCTAATCCAACCCCCCTGCAATGAGCAGGGACATCTTCAACTAGATCAGGTTGCTCAGAGCCCTGTCCAACCTGACCTTGAATGTTTCCAGGGATGGGGCATCTACCTCCTCTCTGGGCAACCTGTGCCAGTGTTTCACCACCCTCATTGTAAAAAATTTCTTTCTTATATCTAGTCTGAATCTACCCTCTTTTAGTTTAAAACCATTACCCCTTGTCCTATCGCAACAGGCCTCACTAAAAAGTTTGTCCTTATCTTTCTTATAAGCCTCCTTTAAGTACTGAAAGGCTGCTATAAGGTCTCCCTGCAGCCTTCTCTTCTCCAGGCTGAACAACCCCAACTCTCTCAGTATTTCTTCATAGGAGAGGTGTTCCATCCCTCTGATCATTTTTGTGGCCCTCCTCTGGACCCGCTCCAACAGGTCCATGTCTTTCCTGTGCTGAGGGCTCCAGAGCTGGATGCAGTACTCCAGGTCTCACCAAGGCAGAGTAGAGGGGCAGAATCACCTCCCTCGACCTGCTGGCCATGCTTCTTTTGATGCAGCCCAGGATGTGGTTGGCTTTCTGGGCTGTGAGCGCACACTGCCAGCTCATGTCCAGCTTTTCATCCACCAGTACCCCCAAGTCCTTCTCCACAGGGCTGATCTCAATCCCTTCATCCCCCAGCCTGTATTGATACCAGGGGTTGCCCTGACCCAGGTGCAGGACCTCACACTTGACCTTGTTGAACCTCATGAGGTTCACATGGGCCCACTTCTCCAGCTTGTCCAGGTCCCTCTGGATGGCATCCTGTCCCTCAGGCATGTCAACTGCACCACTCAGCTTAGTCTCATCTGCAGACTTGCTGAGAGTGCACTCGATCCCACTGTCTATGTCATTGATGAAAATATTAAACAGTGCTTGTCCCAGTATGGACCCCTGAGGGACACCACTCGTCACTGATCTCCATCTGGACATTGAGCCATTGACCACTACACCCCCTGGATGTGACCACCCAGCCAAGTCCTCATCCACCAAACAAGCCACCCATCAAATCCATATCTCTCCAATTTAGAGAGGAGAATGTTGTGGGGGACCGTGTCACAGGCCTTACAGAAGTCCAGATCAGAAGTCCAGACATCTGTAGCTCTTCCCTTGTCCACTGATGTAGTCACTCCATCATAGAAGGCCATTAAGTTGGCCAGGCAGGACTTGCCCTTGGTGAAGCCATGCTGGCTGTCTCGAATCACCTCCCTGTCCTCCATGTGCCTTAGCATAGCTCTAGGAGGATCTGTTCCATGACCCATGATGTTTTTGTTTTCATAGTTTTAGTAGCAACTTAGTCCCAGTAAAATCACCAGAACAGACTGCACTTAACTGATGTTACCGTACGTTAGAGTCTAATCAAAATTAATTCTTTATGGCTAAGTTGTGTAAAACGTGGATTGCTTCTAATTTACAAAATGTAATCAAATATTGTTAATTCTTTGCAATGTCCCATTCCATAAAAGGCAGTCGTCTTTCCTTCAAACTGCAGATACGGGCACTTAAACACCTTTATAACAAGATTTCTGTTCTTTAAGAGCCTGAAACGTAAACTCGGAGAACAAACTTCTGCACATGTATGTCAGATTTTCTGGTTTATTTTAAAGCATTTTGTTAAAAAAATACTTCAGGACCTGTCTTTGTGCTCCTCACAGCACTAGCTTGAGCGGGCATGTGTAGTCTAGAATCCAGAAAACCAGGACTGCTTGCATTAAAGACAAACCAAACATGAGTTTTTCTGCCAAATATCTGGAGACGTTACATAGGGCACTTGAAAATATTTTTCTTAATTTCCAAATTAAAGGAAAAAAGGGTTATGAATGATTCAAATGTGTATATGGATTGAACCTCAACTATCTGTTGGTCTGTCTAGGATTTTATCTTTGCACCTATTAACTTGGACTTGAGAAAAGGCTAAATTTTATTTTATGTTTGGATGTTGAAACTTTCTTGAGGTGTTAGCTGACAAAGAGCAACAAAGACAAATGGTAATAAAAACAAAAGCTAGCAAACAAAGGGAAAGTTTCCCAAATGCAATCATCTAAGTTGTATTGCTGAAGTAACTGAGCTTCAGTCTTCAAAGAAAATAGAGCCTCCAGTTGTATCCCTGTGGGATGGAATTCACTGTTGAGAAATTTTGACATTCCAGACATAATTTCTGGTTCTAAGTCTGAAAACATCTGCAAAGAGCAGATGTCTTTAGATGACGATACCTATCTGGGGGGGGGGGTTAAAAACCTTTTGACAGAAAAATAATTGTCTTGAGATGTCCATCTGCTCTTTAGTGCAAATATCTGTCTTAGAAGTCCAGGTGGATTTTGGCTTCTCAATCAACAAATTGAGAATAGGATTGAGAAGTGCTACACTGGGACTCACCAAATAACAGGGATTTTTAGCTGGCTTTTGACCACAGAAAATTAAAGAGAGAAAGTCTCTCTGAAGGTTGATCACTCCTTCCCTGATTTACCTTTGCACAGTATCTAGCATAGGAACAGGGATCACAGAATGGTTGAGGTTGGCAGGGACCTTTTGAGATCATTGGTCCAACCCCCCTGTTCAAGCCGAGTCACCTGGAGCAGGTTGCTCATGACTCTGTCCAGTCAGGTTTTGAGTATCTCCAAGGATGGAGAGTCTATAATCAATCTGGACAACCTGTTCCATCCTCAGAGTAAAAATGTGTTTTGGTTTGTTTTGTTTTTTTATTCAGAAGGAAATTCATGTGTTTCAGTTTGTGCCCATTGCCTCTTGTTGTGTCTGTGAGCACCACTGACTATTGACTACCAGTCAATATTTTTTTGCTAACATTATGCTAAAATAAGTTTGCCTCACTGGAAATTTATTTCCCGTTGCACCAGCAATAGCTTTGAACTGGCTTAAGCAAGACAGGCAACATGTTCAGCTCTCCTGGGTAGCCCTGCTGACATTTGGTGAACCAGACATTGCAAAAAGTGTATAAATCTAAAGCAGAAAATCTGTCATTTCAAGACTAACTGTTTTTGTCCAGAACTCAAAGTGTTTTCCAGATGAAATGAGGTCATGCAAAGCTGTGGTCATGCTCAAAGCCAAGGAGCAGCTGACTAGAGCTGAGAACAGCTTTTGCGTTAGACCTCCAACCCTAGGGTCAAGGACGAATGTGTTTGTGTAACTTCAGCTACCCTGTTGGAAATGTTGCAGACATGAGCCTGCACTTACATACTTTAGCTAGTCTTTTCTGCCCTTTCCATTTGTGCAGGTTAGGAACTATGTTCTTCAGTGGCTGTAAATCTGTCTGAGCCTATGAGGTCTCTGCATGTGTTTTAATCAGATCCCACGCTCCATGGTGAATATTCAGCTCTTTGTTCTCTGGTTTTAACTCTGTGATGGAATACTAAAGGCCAGAGGCAGAAAACTCATGGCGTTGAGTTGATGGCTACCCCTGAAATCAAATCAAGTTGAAGAATAGGCAAGCTCTTACCTTGCCTAGAAGGCATCAGCTCTCAACAAGGTTGTGCACTAAGGTCTGTGCTTGCTCTGAGATGCTGAGCAAGCCTGCGCGATGGCAGACTGGAACATGACAAAAGGGGAAAAGCCTCCCAGCTCTGGAGGCCAATTTTACTATTTTATGGTGGAGATATTCCAGGAGCCTCATAAAACAGGGTGTATCCTTGTCTTTTTGAACACAGTCAGACTCACTGGATCTCGAAGGGAAGGATATGTAAGAGAGAGAACTATTGCATTCAAACTGCTTTCCTAAAGAATCACTGTTTTGGGGTGCCTTCCTCTTTATTTGAAAAGCTAGTTGTCTGGTCAGAATCCTGGGCAAAATATGCATGTGAGATGAGCTGCATCTATAATATGCTGACAACTACCTCAAGCTGGCGGTGCTGATCCAAGTCCTTTGAGAAGGGCAGTGCAGCACCCCCAGGTGAGGCACTGCTTGGAGACAGTTCGGCTGCTAAGAGCAGCCCGAGGCTTGGTCACAGCAGGGTGGACGGTCCTCAGCTGGTCACTGTGTAGTAAAGACAGGCCTCCCAAGGCAGGAGCTCTATCTGCTCGCAAAGCCTTTAGGACGCATATACTGGAAAGCTCAGTTGGCAGATAGAAGCAGGATGTATTTGCATTAGAAAATTAAGGTTTGACATGATCAAACTACCAGACAAAAATTGAACTGTGAGTAAATAATAAAGTATATAACATTGTGAAACAGATCAAGAAGAAAAGAGCCAAGTGAGTACATGAACTCTGAGATGAATTTCCACTAGAATAATAATTTTTAAAGGCATCTATTTTCCTCACAATCGTAAGTTAATCACATAATATGCTTCTGACAGGTAATGTGAACGTGGAAAATACCTCTAGATTTTCAGACTGTCAAACAAACTGATAAGCCATGCCAGTAAGTTCACCAAACCTGTCTTACTTAAAATGCTGTTTCACTGACATATGCTACTTACTGTTACAGGTGCCTATATTGCTAGATAAAATAGATTATGTGTGTATAATCACATATTATTTATTAAGCACTGCAACTGCTTGCATATTCTGGTAGGAACACCGAGAATCTATTTACTGTAGCATGTCTTTGTGAACAATAGCTGAGGAACTGCTACTGTAGCTATTTATTAGGGCAGCATTAAATGTGAAAATTTTGGGACCAGAAGGGAAGATAATATTTATGTTTGTTTAGGTTTGTTACCATGGTACTTAGAATAGTTTCTATGGGAATGGAAACAAATTGGTGAGTTACCATTACCCACTAGTATCAGTACTACAGGGGGTTTTGTTTTTAAAAGCCACTAACCTCAGCTTCATTGATTTGCTCAGAACCCTTTTTTCTTGTTTAACTTCTTTCTCTACGTTGAAAAGGAGAAAGGAAAAAATCCCTGGTGGAAACCATTATTTGAAGTTATATCTGGATGAAAGCACAGAAGGTGGCTATAAGATAAAAGGGAAAAATGCTCGCAATGATTGATCCAGGTAAAAGAAAATAGAAATTTAGACCCAATAGCATTCACCATCTAGGTTGTTCAGGGTGAGGGGTGTGACTGATGTAGTCCTTAAGGACAGGGTCTTTCTGCTGTTTCCTTGCCTTGGGGGAGTGCGTACACGCACACAAACATGTTCTGTAGAGTATGTTTCGTATAAGACTAAGACTGTTCTAAGTTGGCTTTCCATATGCAGAAGGGACATCTTGCACTTAATGCAGAATCGCACTGTGCTTATGACAATTCAGATTTCAGAGAGGCATGACTAGAAATACGCCAGATACGGTACAAAATTAAAAGACTTCAAGCACAATGAAATGCAGAATCCTATAAAAGTTAAAAATAAGAGGCCTGATAATGTGCATTGTACTGTTTTGATATTTCTTGGTTGTTCTAAGGTACAAAAGGAAATATTATTTCCATTTATTATTGTTCCCTGTGGTTCCAAATAAACCTGTTGCTTGACCAATTTCCAACCTACTTAGAGGTGACCAAGGTGTGAGATACTCTTTTAAATTTGTAGCTCCTTAAAGCATACGACTACCTGAATATCTCAATAATTTTTCTTTAATACCACCACCCTGCCTCCCCAAGTAATTCTGGGAGTGAATGTCTTCTAACAGGCTCAAAGGAACAAAGAAAGAGAATTTCATATTTACATTATAGATTATTTTTAAGGCATTCATGTGAGTGTATGTGATTGTTCTTTTTAAATCTCTGATTAAGTGCCACTTATGTGGCATTTTTTGCCTTTCAAACAAACAAACGACCCAAAAGTCTTCTTCACAAGACTGAGCAAGTTAACAAGTGCCAAAGAAAAAGTCTATGGCTGTCCTCCCACAGCATCATCCTAACACCCCTCCTGGTCTGCATTAACTCCCCGCTTTTCTTCCTCAATTAATGATCTAAAACATACCATGAGAAATGCTTAGGAGAAATCAGACCTTGGGGAATCCCTGACAATGCAGTTCTTGTAACAACCCCACTTTTAAGTGATAAGATTCATACTAGACAGCATGCCATTTAAATGAAACTGCAGAACCCTGTTTTATATACCACACTTATATAAGTACGCTGTGACGTTCACGTGCACGTTTTAAGCAGTAGTTGTTTTTCTGTATCAGCAGTGTGAAATGTGTGTGTATCCATTTGCATATTATATATCTCTCTGTCTCCAAATACATGCATCTAGTTGGTCTTCCTTTTTTATTAGACATTCCTTTCACCTCAAGTTTTCAGGAGGAATTGCTAACATCGATTAACTTTTAGAGGCATCCTCAGCTGATTTGCAACATTGCTTCTGAAATGACATGTACGGTACATTTGGCAAATTTTAAAAGCAGGACTGGTGGAACTTCTCCTTTCCAAATTAGCTCTTTTTGAGCTTGTGAAGTCATTTAAATCCATATAGACTAGAATTAAAGCAAATATTTACAGAAAGTGCATAACGAAGGTAGTGGGAAAGGGAGAGTTGAATTTTACAGAACTGGGGGTCTCTTACGAGTTTTACTACAGTCCAGATCCACAAATGCCTGGAGCTGTAAAGGTTCATAACCAGACTAAACTGTGCTCAACCTCTTCAGATGTCTTCAGTAACTGGTATATTTTTTCCTGGATATTTAGTAACACTTTGGTATAAACTTCAAACCTTTTCTTGTTAGTGCTCCATGTAGGTTTGCAGAATTGTCAGCTTTAGAGATCTTTATCACCAGCCAGTGGTACTAGGACTAGAGCAGTGCCTTCCAGAAGGGCTCCTCCAGCTCCCAGCTCTGCCAGCACCAGCAAGCCTTGCTTTACAGTAGGACCTCACTTTTCAGACAGAGCTGGCCGCTAATTACACGCATACTGTGTATAATCATGGGGACAGGAGGCAAATTTTGTGCTGAGAATCAGGCCCATGTTCTTAGCTGCCTCAACCAGAGAGAGAGAAACTCAAAAACTTGATGTAATTTAAGCCTAAGGTCTCTAAAATCATACAAAGAAAGAGATTCAAATTCATTATTTGAGAATGAATGTGATTTTTTTATTTTTCTTTTTTAAGCCTCTTGATCTTTGGCATCTGACTTAGGATTTTTGGCCTCATGGGATCAACCGTACACTGAAATTTTATTAATAAACCATC
Organism: Mycteria americana; assembly: GCF_035582795.1. Classification (NCBI taxonomy): domain Eukaryota; kingdom Metazoa; phylum Chordata; class Aves; order Ciconiiformes; family Ciconiidae; genus Mycteria; species Mycteria americana. Next base: position 28,103,949 of record NC_134370.1, read on the forward strand.
ATGATTTTCCCCAGCCACAATCAGCAATAAAACAGTTAATTTTCTTCTGCTTAAAATGTTCTTATTGAAGAGAGTTAATTGCCACTTCACAGCTTTTATCTTTTCAAAGTAGAATTATGATTCTGCCTGACATCAAAAAAAATTGAGCAAACATCTGAGCTTGTGCTGCGATGCAAATAGTCCCAGGGAGAGCACCGTTTCTGATCCCTGCACTTGGTTCTAGTGGTCTCCAGCAGTGTTTGGGAGGCTTACCTGGCGACCAGCTGCACAAATACTGTACCTGGCCCCTCCAACCAGCAAAACCCTGCCTTTGCAAACCTAAAAGCCTTCTGTGTAAACAAACATCACAAATAAATTCCAGAGTGGGGACTGTCCCAATTAAACAGCTGTAAAAATAAAAAATAAAATTTAAAAAGGTTTGCCTTATGACCAGGCTGTGAAACCAGAAAGAAAGCATCTGCAAGCAGCAGTTAGAACAAATAATACTTTCCATTCAGCAGTACAGGCAAAGTCACTTGCAGTCAAGCATCTAGGATGCTGGTTGTTACATTTAATAGTTACTTGCAAAAAAGTAACGTCAAGATTAGCTCTTAGTGAGCTCTTCCAGGCTCACTTTCAAACAACAGGCCACCTTAGTCTGAAACATCATTGAAAATATACTTTTTTGGCTAAGAAGCCTGATTAATTAGTTTAAAACCATAACAAAGCGAAAGGTTTGTTAAATTAAACACGCATAAATTCAGAGTAGCTCATCCTGCAAAGAAGAAAACTGCATTCAAAACTACTCATAAAGTTACCTTGCCTCTGGTAGGAGATATGGACTTTGTACAAAAGAAACAGTACTTGCTATACAGGGTATGATATTATTAAGCAGCAAAGAAGTGTAAATTTGCAGGTTATTGATTGCGTCTTCTAAGTATAATCCTAGGAAATATTGTGGGGGTTTTTCTTAAAAACTACTGATGTTCATTCTATAGTTCATATGGAAGAATATGAGAAGTTTAAGGTTGGTGTAAGGATGTCAGTTGGATGTTAGTTTGTTGTGAGAATGCTAGATGATACCAGGATGTAATTTTTCTGACAGTAAAACACATTTTCAATTTTTTTTTTTTAAGATTCCTTTCTTGAACTACTCATAATGATAGTAATTTTCCTCATTGTAAACAGATATCATAGGAGACATTCCTGTGTTAATTCCGAGCATTGCATCCTACTGGAGGTAGGGCTGCCTTTTTAATTGATGGAGTCAGCGTACAAATAACACACTAGAGGTGAATTTTAGGTAGCTCTATGACTTGCGGCTGTCTGACTAGCTTTAGCTCTGGCAGTAAGCTTTCAGAGACCTTGCCAATGAAGTTTAAGGTATATTGACCTCAGTTATATAGTCTGCCTCTCTACCCGATACTTCCCTTTACTTTCAGCAGAAGGAATTTAGTGCCCATATTTTAACTCTTCAGCAGGGAGTCCAGGGCCTCAGCCAAAAATGCTGGCTGAGGTAGGCTAACACTGAGCTGCTGGGCTTTGCAGTGGCACATGTGCAGGCACGTGTTCTGCTTGCTTTTCTCCTGTTGCAGCTGTACCTGGAAAATGATATGAAAATGCACCGCACCGCTGCAGCGAGGTGCGAGGGCTGCTCTGCCTGTGCCACTGCTGGCACCTGCAGCCAGCCCGGCTGATTGCCATTTCAGGAGAAACTTCTGCGCAGGGTGAAGCATCAACTAAAATGTTGTCCGCTCAACTCTGTAGTCCTTCGGGCTGTTTCAGAAGTGTAAAGCAGCAAAAAAGTGTGTCTGTCCTCAATTAGCTGTGGGAAGCTGTGGGAATTAGCTGTAGACTGTGGGAAGCAGACCCCAAAGGCCAGCACCAAAATTGCCCTATGCCAGGGCATTCATAGGGCTTAGATTCCTGTCTATTCTGTGCGCCCTTTACTCTGCCTTTTTGCTAGAGCAAAACACTTGGTGGTATGAAACTAAGCTGTTGCCTACAGTTTTAAGTTATTTTATCCTAGTGTTTGCATGTCAAACGTGGTATAGTTCATATTCATTATTTCTCATTAGTTTCTCTGGTTTTATATGCAGTTACCTTTTTTCCAGTGAATGCCCTGTTTTTTAATTGTCCAGGCTGGACAGTATCATCCACCCAAAAAAGAGTGGATGTTTTCTTGAAATCTAAACTTGGAAATCATTCTCCCTGGCACCTAGTATCCTGAGGCCCTTCCTTGCTGTTCCATGCTGCTCCAATATTTGTCTGCCAAGGGCTTTGCGTGAGCTCTATTGCCTGTGTAGGAAGTGTTCTGAGGATGGCTTTTTTCCCCCACTTACACTGCAAAAGTAGAAATTTATTTCAACCTGCTGAATATTTCGGCATACCTTGTATTTTCTCATTTAGAAACCAAGAAGCCCCTAAAGGTTTCCTTCACTAACTATCTGTACTTTAGATGAGCCTGTGAGCTAGTTGCTAAACTGCCATCATGTTCAAGATTATTTGGGTTTTCTTACAGTAAAATGACTGAGCGATGAAGGATTTTGGAAGGATTCAGCCTCTGACTCTCCGCAGAGCCCTGTCTGAGGGCACTGACCCTCATGGAGGAGAGTTGGGGCTTTGCGTGGAAGGAGGGACACCTCTCCCTCCTGCTGCCTCTGGGTATTGTGCCTGTCTGCCCAGACTAACCTTCTGGTCTGTGGTGGGTTTGAGGAACAGCCCAGGTCTCCAGAGCTGGAGTAAGAGCAACTGAAATGAAACAGAGAGATGCAACTTCCAGGCTGCTGCTGCACATTATCCCTAGTGGGTCCCTACATACACGTGTGTGTACGTACATACACACGCGTGTCTGACACCTAGGAAATTTGAAAAAAAAATGCGTCACTCCTACATTAAGGAAGCTTTGGTGGTTCCTTTTGCATCACCTCAGGCCAATTTGCCCGCACGCTGTCTGAACCAGCTTCTGCAGCCCGACCCAATGACAGGGCTTGTGTGATCAGACTTAGACCTGCAGTCGCTTGCTCAGTTATAGACCAGGACACGGCAAAAGATAAATCCAGAGATGTGTCCTGTGCAGGAAAAAAAAAAAGTCCACATAAAATGATCCAAACCTCATTAAACTTTTTAAAGAAATCAGAAGGCAAATGAAAGTGGTATAAATAACTTGTTAACAAATTGAATCTGAGAGACTGTTCAGGAGGATTAAACTTGGATACTTTAAAACCAACTAAAAATTCCAAGACATTTCAGCAGATTGTACTCTAGGTAACAAACACACTTTGAAGTAATTTTCTCTGTCTCGATTGCAGTTAGGAACTTTCACCATAAAAGGAAATTACAGTTTAAGAAGGTATGAGTAGAGCAAAAGACTGGGAAATACCCATTAGAAAATTAACTTTTCTCCTCCCTTTCAGCCTCCATTTAAGACCTTCAATGCCCTTTTCAAGCATGGATGAAATAATTTGTATGAAATGAGGAAGCATTTTGACGACTGGAAGGGATTCAGACACGTAACTGATGTATTTTTCCCATTTCTCCACATGCTGCGAGTCTTTGCGTTCAGACCATCTTACCTATTCTATGCCATAGGATCACAGTTGGCAAAACCATCTGAAAAACTGCAGTGGCTCTTTGCTTCTAGCTCTCAGAAACAAAAAAGTCATTCTTTATTTAATTGCAGTATTAAGATTTTTTTTTTAATTTATTTAAACATTGATGTTCCCAGTTTGGGTAGAGAATTTATGATGATGCCAGTAATTCCAAATACATAACAATAATCACAATTCTTGGGGTGTCTTTTCATCCCTGCTGTGAATACATAAATTGATCTAGCTTCTTAAAACTGCTCCTGAAATCCAGGCTACAAGCTCATGCCAGCTGCTTGACTGAACGCTACATCTGCTTTAAGAACACGTGCAAGTCTTTGTTTGCAGCCTACTGTGGGCATTATAAAACACAAAACCGCCAGCCTCCTGAAATAAAAATCATTTCAATTTCCCAGGGCCCTGTGCGACCCTGGCAAAAGCATCTAGCGATGGGTGCGCTGCATCGTGCTGCAAGGTGCCCCGCTGAGACCTGCAGCCTCCCTGGGAAGCAGCACAGCACCCGGCAGGACGTGCGGGCAGGTCCTGCCCCCCCGGTTTTTGAGCCAGCGTGCTCCAGAAAGGCGGTGGGAGTAGCAGTGGGCAGCATTTTGATACTTCAACCAGCCAGGTTTAATCTGCCCCAAAAGCTTGTGTCAAAATGCCCAGGTTTTCCCCCATAGTAGGGGTACAGTGGTGCTGCCTGCCTGCCTGCCTTACTTGGGAAGATTTTCTTTTAAAAATTTGGAGACTTTTCTGAGAGGTATGAAAAACCCAAGCCATTTCCTATTGAAACTGAAGGAAAGACAAAGATTTTGGTTTATGTTAACTTCGGGCTTATTCACGTGCATAAATAGTGGTCCGTGAAAATTAATTGTGGTACTTTAAATGAAACATTTTCCATTACAAATATTTCAATTAAAAATATATTCATATTCAAAACTGAATATCTTTGCTAAAAAGCATCAGCAAAAAAAGTTTCTATAGGCATTCTTTTGCCATCTTAGTTGAAATCATATGCAAATGCTAGCAAAATGATCATAGAAGTCCTTATTTTACTGAAAATACAGATTTTTGGCCGCAGCAAAGTATTGTCATTTCCATAGTATTTTCAAAACATTAAAACAGTTGCTATAACTGAATTGCAAAAATGTTAAAAGAGGAAATTAAAAAAGGCATTATTTTTGAACCTTCAATTGAAAATGTCTACAATTTGAACTAAATATGTTATCTTTTTTGATCACATTACCTACCGCATCATTTTTATGCTTTCAAAATCTTGTAGAAATATGAGGACAGGCTACAAGATCATACCCAGGAAAACTGGGGCTTTGCTTATTCCAGCCTTTCCCACTTCCACAAACAGCTCCCAAAGTCTTGCAACATATTCCATAAATCTTTCTGAAGAAATTCCCCTAGGATCCACCTGGGAGTCATGCTGGTGAACAGTTCAACAACAGGTGGTCATATCTGGCAACAACATCCTAAAAATGAGGAGGTCCTCCTGTTAGTGGCATAAATTACCACTGTTCAGAAACTGGGGGGGGCGGTTCCATGTTAAGTGAAAGAAGTTTGGACAAAAATATTTCTTTTCTTAAGAAAACACTGTTTTTGAAAAAGTATTTCAACAAGCCATTCCATATTAAATGTTTTCTTTTGAAAAAAATGAAATAAGTAAATAGTGATTTGTCCAGCAAAGAGCAAATCTGCATGCTTCTGAAGGTTCACTTTTACAAAGAAAGCTGGATATCTTCCCTGCCCAGATCTGGACCTAATGTAGAAGATAACATATCAAAGGGCCAGAAACTCCTTTCAATGAATGGAATAAAAATCAGATTAATAACTGTAATACATTTGAGCACTTTTATTTGGGCTAGCATCAAGATCACACAACCCAAGTGCTATTAGAAACTGCACAGCAATGCAGACTGAAGCTGGCATGGCCAAAAACTTGAATGGAGTAGCCTCCAAACTGCTTTGGGAATCAGTTATGTGAATGCTGGTCTATGTAGTTTTGTTTGACTATCACTGTGTTCTACAGGAATATTCAGATTTTTTTTTCATTTGTTTTTCTAAAGGCTGGCAACAGAAAAAGGAAGATCACCATATTTGATTTAGCTTTTCTTTGTGACAGTTATTAGCTTTTTAACAGATTTTAAAATAAACTGCATTCTGTCATTTTTGCTATACACATTTTATATCTATTCTAACTCCTGAAAACAACATAAAACATCTTCTTTAATGAGCAGTTAAGTTTACAATTTAAGTTCTATGAAGTCATGTGATAAGATAGTATTTTCACAGAACTTGTCTCATGTTATTTGCAAAGTATTAAACAGGTAAAGTATAAAGAGCCATAAAAATAGTTTGAAGAGCAAGCCACGTTACTCCTGATTTAGGTTAGGATCATATATGAAATTCTTGGACGTCTTAGAAATAAATGGAGACAAAGCTTGATTAATCTGGTATGAAAGGCAGACAACAAATATCAGACTTTATCTTAATACAGATAATGGTATTCCAAGATAGATGGCAGTTACATATGAGAACGTGCTATACAAGCTTTTGGATTCCCTCAAGATCTCTTTATTAGCAGGTATGCTAAAATTGCGTATGTAGTAGGGTTATAAATATTGTACACAGCCTTGCTTAACCAAAATAAGTTGTCTTATTTACTGGTGAAAGCTGATGTGTTGTCTAATAAACAAGCTGTTGGGAATAACGCTTTTTTTCCCTCATATAATTATATCTAATGCCTGGTAGTGCAATGACACATCTCAAAAAAAATCAAGTTATGTTGATAGTGCAATAAAATAATAACAGTAAAAAATTATGACTACGCTTGAAGTTTCAGTTGTGACAATTCTACAAGAATAAATATTCCAGCTTCTGTTCGGTAATTAACTATGAATAGTGACAAACATAATTTTCTGTACTACGAAACCTGGACTGCTCATGAATTTACATTATAAACTAATTGTATGGATTAGGCTCTGTAACTTAGGCATATACATCAGCAATGTGTCACGAAAACTTGTTAGCATTTGGAAACTTTTGTCTCAATCCATTATAAGACCTGCATCTGCTACTAGTCAGAAGCAGGAAGGCTTTTCTGTCTGTCCTGAGTGTTGGCTGGGAGAATAACATAATTGGTTTATGCCCTTTGAACTCAAAGATATTGTGTTAGAATATAAGCAGTTCAGGAAAAAGTTATTAGATATTGGCCTGATGTTAGCACCGTGGGAATGTCTGGAAAACAATTTTGAGAAATCTGGGAAGGCAGCAGAAGCCAAGTCTGCCTCTAATCCAAGAAAAAAGTAATGGAAATCTGTCCCTTTTTCCTTAAGGATTCCAGTCAGTCAGCTATTTCCTAAAGAAATATTTCTATACACAGAACTTGCTTTTAGACATCATTAGAAGAGCAGGGGGAAATCTCTCATTTCCTGTGCTCAGGCCTACCAATACAGTAGGTCTTCGTTAAGCACTATCAGGTGTTGCTTGGCACATGTGTCTCTGTCCTATCAGCTCTTTTACGTGGGAGTCTTGTTGTTGCATGAGTCTGATCACAGCAGCGGTGTTGTGGTAGCTTTACTCCCCTGAGCAGGTCCATTGCATTCACTGGGATTGCTCTCCTGGGTAAAAATTCCCGTGAGTTCACCCTGACAAGATTGAGTCCTTTATCTGTGTTAGCCTAGTAGACCTTAAACCCACATGTCTATATCTTTATTTCACAGCATCAGTAAATACCCAGGCAACAGACCCATAGTTTCAAGCATATGAAACAGAACAGAGAGCTTTGGTAATACCTGTCTGTGGCACGCTTTTTTCCATCTTTCCTCCTTCTCATACTGAGCACAATGTTCCTGCCCGCTCCCCAGAAGCCCATAAATATAGTCAGAAATAAAGACCTTTTCAGAGTTGGAAGCAACTTTAGACTACAAATCCAATCCAAAACCTATGTCTTTGTTACATTCCTCAATTGCTCAGTAAGAGGCTCCGATTTGGAGGAGATGCAGAATGAAATAAAGAACAACTTTGGCTCAAGCTCTAGGCAGTGAGACTGTTACTGATCCCTATGGACATGGACTACTTGCAACATCTATGAATGATTTCCCAACTCTTTCTCTTGCTACTGTTGTATGAAAAATATACATAAACATATGTTCTACCACTGAGCATTTCAGGATATGTCAGCTTTTAAATTTTTTTTTTTTATTTTTAATTTTAATTGATCAAGTTTTAAGGCATAGTCCCAATGTTTATGCACAGAACGTCTTGATAAAACATGGTGAATAGATTTTTTTTTTTCTCTTTCTCTAACTTTTTTCTCTCTCTGTCTCCTGTTTTCAGCTTGCTTAATTTAACCATAACCTTGGCCATCATTTATATTTTAAGCACTGTATAGCCAGACAAGAGATTCCATAGAAATTAAACTGGGAGGATTTTCCTTCTCAGCTAGTTTTAATATGGAAACTCCTTGATGGAAACCAAAGGATTACTTTTTTCTCCACTCTAGCTATGACCTGAGAACAGTATTCTTGTGTTTTGAACCACAGCTAGTAAAAATGATGGTGCAGGCTAATCATCATTGGAAAGGTAGTGGGTGGTGCAATAAAGAGTAAAAGCAGGGCAACCTTTCATCACCACTGCAGTTCAGCTGCCAGAGCTTGATAGCATTTTCCATTCCATTCTACTGACAAATCAATGACAGCAGAGACTAGACGATATAAAATAAAAATCTTTGTTGTCTTCCAGGAAAATTAAATACAGTTACTGAAAAAATGGGAATCACACAACCTCCAATTGACTTCAGTCAACTGTATAGACAGCAATGCCTCAGGCTATGCTCTGGAGGAAGCCTTTAGGCTCATATATGCATGGTGTGGGATAGAGCAGTTTGAACCTGGGGTGGGGGGAAAAGGCTGGGGTTTATAAATATGAAAATTTAATAGTAAGGATAACAAAGCTATACATTATTTTAAAATCTTGGACATTTTCTAAAATTAAGACTTTTTCAAAGAGCAATCTTTGTTCTTAGCTGTATTGTAAAGACAACTGGCTAGCAGTGGACAAGTTTTGTAGGCTGGCAAGGACTATTTCCACTGAACTCAGTAGGAACCTCATTGTTTTTGCACTGAAAACTACAGAGCACAGCTCACTGAGTTTTTCCTAATTCATTTTAGCATTACCTAGTTTGAGAACAGAAGCGGTTTTGAGGTGTAAATAAAAGAATACAATATAAAAATACAAATTTTTCATTGGAATAACAGAAGTAAATGTCTGAAAACCTGTTTGAAAATGATGCTGAGTACAGATCGGTAAAGATCCCTCTACGTTAAGTATTTAGTGCTTCCACTCAAAATATTGAATCTGCTGATTCGCTAATTAATAAGCAAGGTCGCAAATCTGCCAGAGGTCAGGCCAGTGTTGGTCCACTGAAAGGCACAGGTTCTGTCGTGGCCATGTTAGGAGTAAAAGGGAATGAATAGGAAGCCGGGGGGCAGTCCTCACCCCGCTGGGAGCTGGGGCCGTAGGCACACCGTGGCTGGGGAAACACTGTGCCTCCTCCTGCCCGCTCCCTGTGCAGCCCAGGGACCTCCAGGTGCCCAGCCACGGTGTGCAAACTCTCCCCGGGGCTGGGGAGCAGGGAAGGAGGGTGCTGCTGCTGCGCTGGGGTGTCTCAGCCCCCTCGACGGCATTTCAAACGTATGGCAAAGCTGTGCAGGTCTGGCCGTCCTCTGGAGTAGAGCACAGGTCTACCCAAGCCTGCAAGATCGCGTTGGGTCACTGTTGGCTAAGGAGGTTATTTTAAGGTGTGCTCTAGTGGAACTTCAGTTTTAAAAGAATATTGGAGCAGCATAATGGTATGGGAACAGCTTAATGATGTTCTTTGTTGGAATTAAAGGACACAGGAATTGATCTGAGGTAAGAGGAACCTGTGGGCTGGAACTAGTAAAGGGTGATCCTGCTGTGATTAGTAGCTTCCCTATATTTTTCCTTGTTCTTTTAAAATAACCTGTTTTCCATTGTAAGATATTCTAATTTCTAAATTGAATATTCATCTCAGTGGGTCTCATGCTAAAATATCAAATAAAAATAGTACTTTTCTTATTTTGTTTAACTTCCATAATTTTAGACATTTAATTGATTTTTGTTGCTCTGGCAATGTGGTGGCTACAGTGACTACCCGTATGAAATCTATTTGCTTTTTACTTGCTTATTTAAAGAGTTGTTACTAGCTCACTCTCAATTTATCAAATGAGTTAATGAAGAAAACGTTTATTGTCAGCATTCTTTAAATTTTGTTTGAACTATTGCTTACAAATAAATTATTATATTAAACTAGCTCTCTCCACTTTCAACAAATACCTTAGGTTCTATGCGTTTATTATTTATATTTATTAAGCCGATCATAAAACTTATTTCTCCCTCTGGGCTATTTATAAATTTCTCTTTTTGGTTGGTCTTATAAGTCAAAAAGTTCTGTGTTTCTAGCTTCTGATTTGATCATTCAAACATTTTAAACACTGTATTACTGATTAAGGAAAGATGAAATAGTTCTTATGCCATTTTTAGGACCAATTTTTGAATGATTACTTACTTAGAATAAATTAAATCATATTCTGTAGGTTTACCAAGATCATCTCAAATAAACCAGCAGTTAACTGAATGTCTCACAAATGACAAATAATGAGATATATAGAAAAGTAGAAAATTATCTGGTTTGATTTTTTGACTGGCTCCATTCAACACATAAAATGCGAAACAGTTCCTATAAAGGAGAATACTCCATACCCAAAAAAGGAGCTAGTTTATTTTGTTTCAGGTTTTTTGGCACTACTGCGATATGAACGCAGCGTTTCTCAAATGTTTCTTATTAGTCCCAGTGCTAGCTACTTTCCAGATAAATGTGAACTCTCTCCTGAAAATGAGAAAAGCAGTATCATGACACTGAGGCTGCAGAAATAGATCTCCTATTGGGAAAAACAAAAAAGAAAAAATCCAAAAAGCAGCATTCATATTTGCCTAAAAAGGCAAGGATTCAGCAAAATATTTCAGTATCTACTAATCTTTTAAGTATATTTCAAGGTGAAACATTGTCCTTACTCAAGGAATGGCAAAACTCACACAGGCTTCAAGACAAGAGAGACATTTCACCTGAATGCATACTTCTGTGCTTAACTGCTGTAATGAACATAGGGCTGAAGTACCTGGGGTGGGAGGTAATCCTTTATTTTAGGTCTCTGTCACACTTGGATGCTTTTGGATGTCTGGACTCCCATGGCTCTGCCCAGTTGTCCCCAGCCAGAACAGCACTTTGTGGAGCACGTATAATATCCTATTGCATTTTGGAAGAACCTGGCTCATTGCACTTTTTATTGGAGAGGTGACGCTGCTTATCCAATGGTCACTTGTTTGGGTGGGAGGCTCCTTGTCCAGGCAGTATCAGAAAGAAGGGACTATAGCTGAAGAAATAGCCTTATTTCTAAATGACATCAACATCTTAATAAAACATTCATGTAAGAAGACTAATAGTGCCTTATGTGTAGGATAATTGTTCATGCCCTGTTTCAAGGCAATCAATGTATAGACAAAGTAATACATATCTAAAATGGATAAAGAAGCATCACTCCATCGAATTTTTCTACTTTCCATTGTCTTATTTCTCTGTGTAGAAATGTTTACTAACCTACTGGTAGTTAGAGTGTGCTATCTTTTCTCCTTAAAACAGACTTGGGCTAACGACCATCTGTTGTTATAAAATTTACTATTCACACAGGATGCTATAAAAACAACCAGTAGAGCTGACAGAAAAATAATTTTAAAAAATAAGCTCCATTTACTATTTTTCTTTAGGAGGAGGGGAGACCTTTTTAATCGTATTTCTTTTCAGGTATTTTTGGAGGATACCAACTCTTTCAATAAGACAGGTTTGATTTTTATAGTATTAAGTTGAATGTACAGGAAGGGAGGCAGCAGTGAAATAAATCTAACTAAATGAGGCCACAAAGTGGTTTCATATCTAAACTCAAAAGCATTATGTGTGCTTTTTGCTCAAGTCATGATATCTTCACTGCACATGAAATAGTTTCCTATCCATATCAAAGCACATCCAGAAACACCTGGATTTCAGTGCCATTCAGCTTAAGAAATGCCGAGCATGGTTTTGGTCTAGATCCTCACGTGGAGTAAGTTAGCGTGGCTTTGTCAGCTTCTGTAAAGCTTCGGTAAAGCAATAGCTATTTACACCAGCTGAAGATATGATGTGTATTCCTTTCCCTACCCTTTTTTGGATAGTCTCTTGCTTGAAATCAGTATGAATTACAATAGGGATAAACAATACAGAAGCACTTGTAAATAAAGGTAGTTGCATGTTTAAGATCATGGATACTGGGAGCAAAGTTGAGTGAAACAATACGTACAAATCACTGAAAGGTTCCTAACCTCTTCCAAGTCTCTCTCAGTCTAAAAGCATTTCAGTATTAGCCCTTACACATACTGCAGGGAATAAATACCTATCACAAGCTAGGCTGCAGCTAAATGTTGAAGTCTTGATGTTTGACCTCTAAGAGCCTGTGAAAAGGTACAGCTAGCCAGATGAGGACAGCAAAAAAAAAATGCATGCATTTTATTTGTACATTAGTTTTGAGTCAAAAACACATGAAAGTAGAAAAGATTGAATATGCTAGGAAATGCAGGGATGGGGAGTTGTGTGCTTTAAGGTAGCTGTATGTTAAGGTGTTTTTGAAAATTAATAAGGAATACCTTTCCATATTTTTCCTTTTTGTCCTCTCCTAGAAAATAGCATGAGAAGAGTACATGTTTGTAAAACTGAAGGTGTTCTTTACTGAAGAAACCAACTGCATCTGTCTTTTTAGCCCTTTGCACATGTTCTGATTTCTTGGCAGGGACTCTCCAAACTCCTTTTCCTTGCAAGGTGTGTTCCTCCTTCACATTCCATATATGATGTTACTATATTTCCCTTGCTTTTTACCTTTTATCCCACCAACTTTGTAAGGGACAGAGATCTCTTATTGCTTCACAGAATAAGTGAATGAATAAAACCGCTTCTGCAGAGCTGGGTACGGCAAAGTTCAACTTTGCACAAGTAGAGAAACATCTCAAAAGAATCCTTGAGCCAAGGACAAGGAAAGAAAACTAACATTTCAAATAGCAAAAAAATGCAAGCAAGCAGGATTTTTGCAAAGTAGTTCTAAGGGAAAGGGAAAGGAAAGACAAATAGGGTCAGTCAGTCATTGGCTGAAGCAAACAGGAAAGTTTTACGTGAGAACTAGCTCAGTGGTCTGGGGTAGGAAGGTGAGAAGGTGTTTTGCAGATAAGTGGAAAAAAAAGGATGAGAGCAAGAATAACCACTAACCATGGGAGTCCTATAAAGGCAAAGAAATGATAGGTCAACATTAACATGTGGTCTTGAAGTGATACAAAGCTGGAAAGGAGATGTAGCGATAGTTCAAGATAAGTTTTGAAAACGAGAGAGACAATTCTAATGTGTTTTAGGATATAAGCAAACTGTGGATAAACTGGCAATAACTTGAAGCACATTAGCTATTCAAGAGTAAATCTCCATGTGAATGTTCTCACAGGGTATTTATTACCCATCCCCTTAGAGGGAGAGCTGGGACGCTCAGACCAGCTCTATAAGCCTTTGGGGTTAGAAGAGCAGGAGCAGTGCAGGTTTCTTGTGGGGCTGTGTGCGCGGAATTTGCACATTTCCTGTCTGCCCCGTGCCTTGCTCAACTCGTCGTTATTAGACTCTTTCGGGAGCAATGCCTTCGTACAGACTACAGACCGTGTAAGAAAAAAAAGGCAAGCCTTATCAGGGATCAAAAGCACGCACATTTTTGCTAAGGCTCCTCTCTATGTGCCCCTCGGATGCTACAGCTGTGTCAGCAATCTAAGTCCATATCCATTGCAGATCGCAATTTAAATGAGTTTCAACAGTACCTGATGTTCCTTTCTTTTAGACTTTCTTTTCCCCTGCCCTGTCTGCAGGGATACATTCAAACAAAGAAGGAGCAAGAGCAAAGATTAAACTGAACTTAAACCAGACACCTTCTGCACTCAGATAGCTGTGTCCTTTGTTCACAATTCACTTACAGCCCTCCCCCTACACTAAGCTGTATTTTTCATTCTCAGCAGCTCACAGGACCAGATGCCTCTTTTGACATGTGGAGACAAGTCACAGATTTGGAGGCTTTCTCAATTTGTGTTGGCTAATGTAACAGTTATTATAGCTACATTCTCAATATTGGAGAAACATGCTTCCCTGACTTGCTTTGATTTCTTGTCAAAGTAGCTTACAGAAAACACAACAAGTAGCTATTACTTGTTTTACTCTCTCTTCTGTTAAGTTTAGTTTTAAAGCGGCATGAAATTAATTTTTCCACTTTGGGTTATTTCTTTTTTATTAGTTTTCAGTGTGAAATGGTTGAATCTGACTTCTTCCTCTAAAAATGAGAATCTGACAATAATGAACGTACTGCTGGGGTGGAAAGTTGATGCACTGACAGTTCCGGAGGCCGATGGTGGTTATTAGTACCATAGTGCAGGTACAGTTCCTGCAGTACATTGTAGCCTCAGCCACGGAGAAGGACCCCACTGTACCCTGTGTGCTGTACAGACAAGAATCACAGAATCGTATAGGTTGAAAAAGACCTTTAAGATCATAGAGTCCAACCGTAAACCTAACACTACCAAGACCACCCCTATACCATGTCCCTAAGCACCTCATCCAAACATCTTTTAAATACCTCCAGGGATGGTGACTCAACCGCTTCCCTGGGCAGCCTGTTCCAATGCTTGACAACCCTTTCAGTGAAGTAAAATTTCCTAATATCCAGTCTAAACCTCCCCTGGCGCAACTTGAGGCCATTTCCTCTCGTCCTATCACTTGTTACCTGGGAGAAGAGACCGACCCCCACCTCTCTACAACCTCCTTTCAGGTAGTTGTAGAGAGCGATAAGGTCTCCCCTCAGCCTCCTTTTCTCCAGGCTAAACAACCCCGGTTCCCTCAGCCGCTCCTCATAAGACTTCTGCTCCAGACCCTTCACCAGCTTCGTTGCCCTTCTCTGGACACGCTCCAGCACCTCCATGTCCCTCTTGTAGTGGGGGGCCCAAAACTGAACACAGTATTTGAGGTGTGAAGAAGGGTGCGAAGAAGCAAGAATAGACAGGGGCAAGGTAACCTTCGGTAGTGAGAGACTTGTTTAGACTCCATGTTTGGCCAGTGTGCAGCCCACCTTGGCGCGCAGAGTCAGCGCAGAGCTGATGATCAAATGCTGTTTGGCTGTTTTCAGTCAAGGTATTCTCTCTGAACATGGCAGTTCATGAAAAGCTGAATGTGTGGGTTTGGATGAACTTCAGATAAAACTCCACGTTATCATATTAGCTTCAGCTGAATCTCTATGATGGCCGTTGTGGCACAGAGCTTATCTTAGGTTAGTTTATTCTGATATTCGACTTGAACATTATACTGTTACTCTAAGTACTAGTAAAGAAGCAAGAGAAGGAGAGAATCTCGTGTGTATCAGGGCAGGGGTGAATTGTCAGTGATCTAAAAATCTATTCACACACAGTGTAGAGAGCTAATGTTTAGCACTGGTATTAACAGTCTCTCATTTTTCAGTGCTAAACATTCATATTGTGCTTATTCATATTGTAACATATATATTACAGATCTATATATAGTATATATAGATAAAATATGTATGTATTTTATCTATCTGTAATGTATTTTATCAGCTGGATGTAGGGAAATACACAAATCTGTGTTGTGCAGGTTGCTACATAACACTAGAGGGTGTGAAAACATGAGCAGGTACCTCAGATTCCTTCAGATCCATGTAGAACAAATAGGCCTTCATTTTTAAAGGCCTCAGTCAAAGGACCAGATGTGGTAACTGCATGGCACTTAATTTTTCTTCCTTGGAACGATGAAGGGCTTAGATGACCTTGTAGTTTCAAGGAGTCTACAGCAGTGATTTCAAACCTGACACTTAGATCAATCACTAAATCATTCCCCTTAGCTGAACTGACTCATTGCCTATTTGCCCACCATGAAAAAAAGAAAAAAGCAAGGTCCTTTAATGCCCCTCTTGTATTTCAAAGCCACTCCTGTGTAAAGCCTGTCCTACACAATATGCTATCCAGGCATATACCAGCCAACCTTTCTAGTACAGAAGCTGCATGTAATTTAATAAATGACTCCAGAAGCATCAGGATTAATTAACCTACACCTCCTCCACTCAGTAAGCCAGCCCATGACAGCTCTGCCTACAGCATCTGCAGGTCTCCCCCATAAACCCAGTGCCCCATTTCCTCCCCCTCTCCCCAAGATGCTTATGATTTCCCCCCCATTTCCTGAATCCCTGTCCATACCTGCCCATCTCACGTTCCTAAAATCACTCCCTATTGCGATGCCACACGTTCTTCCTTTGCTCCCTGCAGTTCTGAGACCCCTCCCACCCTCGCCCTGTCCTCCCTCTATATACATTTTGGCTTTCTGCTGTGACGAGTCCCGAGTACATATATTTGTGCTGACTGGCAAGCTGCGCTGATCAGGCAGTCCACACACATACGCGACTACCCAGCTAGCTGCTGCCAACTGAATGAAGAAAGCCTCTTTTCTCCGTGCCTTTTCCTCAGAGAAAGGATTAATACGGTCATTTTCTCTCCTCTACCAACTCCTGATTTTCACTAAACTCCTAGGAGAGGAAGATTTTTGAGACCTCTCTCCCAAAGGCATTGTCAGCTGTGGTTGAAATTGGCTGGCAGGTTCAAGATCCTTAGGGTCAGGACTGACAGACAGGCTGGTAGCACGGTTGCATTATTTTTTTCCTTAGAAACCAGGCTAAAAAAAGTGGGTTTGACAGTGTAATTGATACAGGGGGCTGTGAGCAAAATAAGTGATACTGGCAAAAGTACCTTTAATTTGATACTGGTTTGTCTGCAGTAAGACTTTTGCCAGTATTTCTTAAATCTCTTAAAGGATCGTGTCCTCAGTACCGGCAAAAATGTACTCCTGGCCTAATTTTGATTAGCAGATAAAAATGGCTTCCCAGCAGCAACAGACCACGCTGTAGAGAACAAATAAGGGCAATGACTTAATTAGAAATTCTGTCACAGTAAACTTAGTTGTATTATTTCCAATCCAGTCCAGCACACAAAGCACGCAGTGTTCCTTGAAATTTCCTGTTTCCATAACACTCGTCAGGAAATGCTGGATATACGGTATATAGATAGACTCCTATGCCGAGCATACTTGGTGCCATTCCTCTGCTCGTCATGGACGGTGCAGCCGCCCTGAGGTGGGCGTGGGCAGGAGAGGGGCATAGGAAAGAGCAGCGAAGAACTCGGGTTCATCACGCAGGAAAAAAAAGGAGAATTGTGTGTGGTTAAAACCTTTAATTTCAGAAGTGTAGAGAAACCACGTAGACAGGCCAAATTACTTGTGAGTAACTTTAATCCTGGGTCTGGCAACAATTTACAGTTTTCCCTTGGAAGCACTTTTCAACTCAGTATACCTCGGTTATCCTTTCATGAAGCGTTCGAAGTCTTTACCTGCTTCACATGGGTGTTGTGAAGTTTCATTAATTAATACTTGAAGATTCTAAAGTAAGAAAGTGCCACGTAACTGCAATGTATTCCTTTTATTAATTCCACATAAGCTATTTTGATCAGGCTCTTCAGCTGCAGAGCCATCAGGAGATCTCACAGCAGGCAACTGTGGAGGTAATTTTTCCTTTACTGAATTGAGCCCCTAGGAGTTAATGATTGACTGCTAATAGGTTTATCCCATTAAATAAGGGGAGAAGGAAGGTTTTGCTTGATGTGCAACAGACAAAGAAGGAAAATATCCAAAGCAAAGTGAGCTCCGTTGAATATAAGTGACCATCATATGGCATGTGTTGGAACTAGATCCCAGGAATGGGAGAAGGTTTATAGTATTTCATACAGTCTGAAGGTTTGCAGTGAATTTGGGGCTACACATTGCCTACTTTCAGTTCACTATTTAAGAAAGAAACCTCTATAAGAACAAGCAATGAAATCTATGCTATTGCTAGTAGAGAAGTTTTGCAAAGTAAATGTTTATAAACCTTTCATATGAAGTTAATGATGCTTATTAAAACGTTAAAAGCAGTCATTCACAACGACTCCCATTTTTAAGAGCAGTTTTATTATCACACTCTGCTCTCTGAATTAATGGGCAGCCTAGTTACTTATTTGGTTTACAGTAAATGTTGGCCAGATTATACAATTTAGTTCATGAAATATTTAGAGGTTTTTGAAGTTGTAGTCATTTATAAAGTCTGCAATGTCTACGATATCTGTGATACTGTGACTTTAGCCCTCGAAATAATTCCTAACGTTGATATCCCTTTCTGTACTCCCAAGATCCTAACTTTCCTTACAGAATTACATTTATATTACTTTTTTTCTCTGAAATATAGCCACTTCTAGGTTGGTGAAACTTGCCATTTTATGGCCAATCACACAGGCGTTCAGGGCTGGAAGCAGGGACGTGCCATTCATAACTTCAGGGAATACGTGGCCAGACACGCTTTATGTTTACACAGACTTGATTTGGGATAGGACAACAAGCTATTATATGACTGAAATGATCATCTGAGTAGATGAGGAATTAGACCTTTAAACTCTGTGTATTTATGGCTGTGGAAAATGCTAACAGTTAATGTTAATGCCAAATGCTAACAGCTTCTGGTTACTTTGAAAAAAGGCCCTAATTAAAAACCTCTAGAAAAAAATATTGTGTATGTGTATGTAGTAGGACTACAATTTTACAAAAAGCATAAGCTCATTGATATCACTAGGCCTTACATATGGGCCTAAATTTAACATATGTTGTTTACTGTATAAGAAGAGTCTGTTGAATCAGATATGTAAAAAGTGAACAGATAATTTTTGGAAAAAGTACTAAAAACTGCTAGTAAACACTTCTGGCAGTGTTTCTTTGTCTCTGATTTTATTTTTAGTTTGGGGTGCTTTTGAGAGGAAGAAGAGGGCAGTTTTCTTTCTTTTCATTCTGCACAACGCAGTGAGCATCAGTCCATCCTCTTATCCCTACCTTTCCTCTTCCTTTCCCTCCACTTTCTAGAAATCTCTTTGAACAAAACAGTCCGCTCATTACCTATGCACACTTGTACTCTGCTCGTTGGGCAGAGAAATTCTGGGACTTGGGTTGCCTTTAAATAAAGGGACATTGTAACACTTAGAAATACTTTAACATTCAGACTAAACTTTTGGTTATCAAGGGTATATTTCCAGGAGAAAAAGTGTGAGGAATGAAAATAATTATCCTTTAACTAAAAGCCCAGAAATTTCCACAGGACTTTTTGCAAGCAGGAATGGTACCAGAAATCCTGTTCTTCCAGTTTTTAATGAAGTTTCTAGTTTGCTGTTAAAAAAGAGATTCCTTACAATTGCCGCATGACGGATTTTTCCCCCTTTTTTTCCTCCACATGTTCAGTCAGTTAGTACACTCCCTGTGGTCCAAGGTGGGGAGAGGAGGTCATGGAGGAAAAAATTGTTTTTAAATAGAGAACAAAAATATGGTTGCAGACCAAAAACATATCAAGAGGCTCTAGGGCAGATGTATCAGCTGAAACTATTTTTATTACTAGTAAATAATTAACTGGACTTAAAACTAGTAATGTTTTAAAATTTCAGTGGCACTCTTAACTACAGTACAAAAGCAAGAACAATCTACACTTTTTTTGTCCTACGCTTTCTGTCATCCTGACTTGTAGTTTACCTTTCTTTTAACTATCTCTGACCCCCAGACAAGTGGTGTTCTATCACTACAGTAGTAATTGAAGAGTAATTTGTTTCCTCGGTTCCTACATCACTTCACACAAGCCATTAGTGTAAATATATATAATTATATAAGTATTGAACAATTTGCCATTTCATATTTATTTACACCGTGATTTTCTACAGAACCCGAGAGGGCAAGACACTTGTGTTATAACGGAAAACAAAAAGATGCTCTTATATTCACTAGCTTGCAGAGTATATGGCTTCAAGATAAATGCTACGTATTACACAGTGTGTGTAAAACCACTGGTGCTTATAGTACTGCAACTGCATGATGCAGAGCTGAGAGCAACAAACCATGAGCGATGGAAGAGTGTGAACGTTAGCCAGGCTGCTTTGGTTTAGTCAGTTAAAGCACGTCACCAGAAACTGAGATCTTACAAAATGCCTTGATATAAACTGTAGGAAAGAGGAACCATTCAAAACCAGTCAAGGGAAAGTAAGATTAGCATTAGAGAAGTTCTCCAATGCATCCCGAAGATAGCAAATGCTATTTATGAAGAACTGCCTTTGTTATTCATTAACTTGTTAGCACGAATGTAAATTTTAAAAGAACTAAAAGGTAATAAGAAAGTGGCCTAAAAATTATTAGGTAAAAGAAGAGAACTGCAAGAGAAAGGAAAGATACATCTTTAACAGAACAGGAAAGCAAATAGCTAATGGCATAGGCAGATAAAACTTTCAGTGCCACCTTTTCCATCTTCTCTGAGGTCTGTTCCGACCAGATTTTTAACAAAATCATTTTCACATGAGAAGCAGAGGAGAGCAAGCACTTTAAAGAATATTTAGGCAAGATTCAAGTCAAAAGAGGATGTTCGCTCTAGAGTACTGAAGGAAACTTACCGAAATAATCTCTGAGTAATTTTGCAAACTTGTGGAAGATTGATAAAGAATGAACACAGAACCTCCCTTTCAAAAATAAAAAGTGGAAAAATGAAGATATGAGTAATTATAGACACTTCAATCTCCACAAATATTCTAAAATGATCTATTTATTAGGAACTATTTTCTTCACGGAAGACAATAATATGATTAAAATATAGGTGGATATGTTCATAGGAAAGAAGTTGTATCAAACCAATCCAATTCCCTTCTTCGTCAGACTGTGGTAAGTGATTCAGAGGAAAGTGGTAGATGGGATATATCTGTCATAAAGAATCTGGTATTTTCTAGCATTGCTTTCTCAACGTGTATTGGAAGAGTGTAGTCCTGATATGATGACTGTAATGAGAACGCACAGCTTGTTAAAAGATTCTCTCAAATACTAGGGAATTTCAAGTGGATCTCTACAGGGACCTGTTCTACACTCAGCTCTCTTATTATTTTCACTAGTATCGTGGACAATGAAATACAGGATATAGTTACATCATTTGTGGATGACACCAAAACACGAGTTTGGCTGCAAGCACATTGAGAGACAGAATTGTAATTTAAACCCATCTTGATAAATTGGAGAAATGGCTTGGTGTCAACAAGACTAAAATCAATAGGTGCAGCCAAAAACAGAGCAGTTACAAAGTTCAGAATACATGATAGGAGTTATAATAGATTACAGTCGAAGTTATAAGCAAGGAATGTGATGCTGTTGCAAAAAAAGACAGCTCTTGTTTTGGTGTATACTAGCAGAAGTGTCACATTAGAAATAAGAGGTATCTGTACTGCCCTGATAAGCACGGCTGAGGCTTCAGCTGGTATATAATTCTGGACACCACACTCTACAAAAG
The DNA here is from genome assembly GCF_035582795.1 of Mycteria americana. NCBI lineage: Eukaryota > Metazoa > Chordata > Aves > Ciconiiformes > Ciconiidae > Mycteria > Mycteria americana. The sequence continues at coordinate 28,125,091 of NC_134370.1, forward strand.
ATGTATACGTTTAGAAAAATTAGTAAGGGAAGCAGCAACAGTGATAAGAGGCTTAGGAAGCATAGCATATGAGGAAAGTTTGACTAAACACTGCTTAATTATCACAGAAAATAGACTTACAGGAAATACAGATCTTTCAAATATTATCCAGATATTTTTAAGTTGAGAATAATTATGCTCAATAGCCTGCAATGATGGCAAAAATAAATTTGCTTAACTTCTGAATTCTGGGTGTTCCGAAATTGCAGTGGATTACATAGCAACATTCTGGTAAACTCCTTAACCAGCAATTTTAAGAACTGTTTAATATGTTAGGGATGATTTAAGTATTCTTGATTCTTCCTTCATGCAGGGAGTTTGACTAAGTGCTCTCTTGAGATCCCTTCCAGTCCTGTTTCTGTGATTTTAATTTACATGGAACTCTCAAAAAATCTGGGTCACTCTATTAATTTTTTATACATCAAATGAAAATCTTAGAGACATGAATAACTCCATAAGCTAGGATACAAAAACTTTTTAAAAACTGTCTTGCCATAATCATGAAGTTCAATTACTTCAATTAAAATTAAAAAGAAACAAGGAAGATGTCAAAATACTTACTGTTATTTCTTAAAGTCCAGGAGCTAAGGATTGTATTTCACTTGGATGCTGGGAAATAATAAGTTATTTCTTCCTCTTAATCAAAATTGCTGGCAGTTGTCAGTTCTCTCTTTTTGCAAATAATGTTTTGTCTAATAATGATTTCTGAGTCCGAGTTGTTTGCTTTAGGTTCACTAGATCATATTTGCTCCAAATAAGAAGGTAAGACAATGGTGACTCCATCTGCACATTTATCAGGAAAAGAAAATTCTACTTTCTCATTATATCTTTTACACTTCAGAGTGAAAGTCTCTTGAGTTCTTACAGGAGGCTGACTTGACCTGGTTTTTGAGGGTTTCCTGTAGTTGGAAACACTTTTCTTGTTATCCACATGAGTAGGACTCTCAGACCTACTGTCTTCTGGAAAAGTACTGACACCAGAGTTGTTTCTGTTGTTTGTACAAAACAACAGTGTCACAGGGACGTTGAATTTAGTCTTTAGATTGTGGACACAGATGGGAAATCACATGCGTAGGTTGCAGTTATCCAGTTTGGGAGAGCTCTCTCGGAAACTGCACACACAAATGAACCTGCCCATTGGCCCATGCATCTTTTCAAAATCATAGGCAAAACTGTACTGTTTGATACTTGCATCCAGACTTTCTGCTGGTAGAAATCAGCATGGATTTCACAAGAAGGAAGACAATTTATACTTAATTGGGTCCAGGATCCTTAGGAATATGTTTGCTTTTATAGGTGTATAAATCCGAGGAAGAAAAACTTAATTTAAATCTTTAAAACCATTCAGCAAAATAGTTAAGTCTGTATGTAGCCTTAGACTTCAGTTTAGAAATTACTACTTGGCTGATTAAAACATGCTAAAAAGCAGCCGCTACTGGGCTTTTTTCAAGTCTGTATGCTTATTAAAACCAGAGAGCATGTGAAACAATGATATAGTCCCTTAACTAACAGTTTATCTTGCATGAAGGAAAATACCATTATATCGGTCTTGATGAAACCTGATTGCTCTTTGACTGTGATCACATTAACTGCTTTGTGCTCCTAGAGTTACACTTTAAAGGTGAATTCCTGGGTGCATTAATAAGCTTAGTTTACATCAGAGTCTTGTTGAGAAGAAGTATTTTGTGAGTTGTGTTGATCAAACATCATTTTGATCACTTATAGTTGGTATTAGACTTGATTAAATTCTACAGAAGTCATCTTCCTGACAACAACCTTTTTTTCTGCTCACACTCACAAAAAAGAAATCCCTGGATCCCAACTGTGCCTGTAATGAAGGTGAATTGTGTTTAATGACTTAGAGTGCCATTTTGTGCTTAACAGTTTACGTATTGCAAATTACCCTGTAAATACTCTGTTTCTAGATCAAATTAATTGTATAACAAGTTGTGCTGAGAAGCAGTGAATTTTCTTTGCTATTTTAGCTCCCAGAGTCTGGCAGCTTTAAATGGTTTTCTTAAAATCCTACTCATAAGCTTTATCTTCCTACCATATAAGCACTTGAACACAGGCATGGAATCCATGATGGATGCGGATGTTGCCACTTGATATTTCAAACAATAAGCTGTTATGACATTTAGTGGACTTTGACTTGCTTGCCTTTGTTAATAAACCAGTGCACTGGAAATTGCATGACTTCACATTTTATGCCCATAACTCATTAAATTAAAGATAACTGGCCGAGTTAAGCTCACCTGTAATTACTGTGGGCTTACATAGAGTTATCCCTGATTATACCTTGCCTAAATGCAGTTTACTCTTCAAGTGCTGGATCCAGAACATTTTCAACTGCATCAGAGTCCAGCATCAGTTGACTTTGAAATGAACGTTCAGACTCAGGGACCAGGGCAAACAAGAGATGTGAAAGGAAGCAGCAGGGAAGGGGAGCGATATGCCCATAGTTGGGAAGTGAGTGGCAAGACAGAAGTTTTGCTTCCTGAGCCCTTGTCCTGTGCTTCATCTGCCCACCATTCCTTCTGCTTCAGTAATGTGCTTGCGCATTATACTTCTCACGGCTCAGCTGCGTCCTTTAAAAATAAATAAATAAAATGTATCATAACCAAGATGGTGCCTAGGCAAGTGTGCAAGGTCAAAAGACAAAGCATCTTTTGGTTCCAAAGTATTGGATAAGCTACTTTATTTATCATTAACTTTGAAACTGTACCATCCCTAATAACAGTGGGTATTTCCTCTTTTTCCCATTACCCAAAGGCCATTTTCTTGAAAGCTGTTACTGTCTGTCTGAGAAGAACCAGGACTGAAGGCAGGGATGAAAACGTTGTTGTGGTACTTAAGTGATCTTTAAGGAAAAGCTCCAGGCCACTGGTTTTGGATCAGTATAAAGCCACATAACTCACTGATGACTAAAGCCAGTCTTCATGTTCAGCGACAGGGAGGTGAGCCAAATTTATAGAGGACAGGAAAATATTTCATTTGGAAAATATCCCCAGAAACCTCTGCAACCTCCTACCTTACTAGCAATTTTTGTGTTCAGCCAGTGTTCTGAATTTCACTGTGCTGTTTCTGGCAGCCACCCATTTATCAAGGGCTGTGTCAAACGCAAGTCTTAAAACAGTTTGGCTGAACTGAAGTGTACTAGTCTGCAGGTGTATAATGCAATGCCAACGTGAGCTTCTGATCCCATAAGACTGGAGCTTCCAATGACATCTACTCCAAACGCACTTGGAACAGGAACAGTGACTGATATATTGACAACAGCCTTATATCAGAAACTGGTTTTAAGAGGAGAATAAAGAAACTACGGGCTCATGTAGATTTGAGTAGGGCAGTAATGATCAAAGCTAGAAGTGGAACAGCTTTGTTTGGGTACTTTGTTGGGAACCTAGTAAGTGATCTAAGTGGAGACTTCTGAAAGTAAATGCTCTTGCAGGGGGTACACAAAGTTACATCAATCTTGCTCTATTATGCAATATTTTTTAAAATGTATTTTGGTAATGGAAATCCTTACAGTGATTTGAACTTTTCATATTGTGGTCTGAAATAAAACCTGAGGTGTAAATGCCAAAGAACATTATATTGACTGTTGCAGAAGTAATAAAAATACTGAAGGCCGCTTTACCACTGTGGTGGTGTCCACATAGGAGTTTGCACTAGTTTACCTAAATTGGTATTTAACCTTGCTTTCTCCGTTTGCAAAATAAGAGTGGTGCAACAATAACATTTGGCTCATTTGAAACTTCACTTTCAATATTCAGATGGTTAAATGGACTTCTGTGCTTATCACCTTCTGCTTTAACCTGTGTAAACAGTCATCAAGAGAAGGGAATGAAAAAAAAATCAGAACATACACATTTTGAACCAGACACCAAAAAGTATGGGGTATTTTGTACTTTACCAATTCTTGAGCCACTTTTGCATCTGCAATCTGGCTCATTCATTCTCATACCAGGGACGTGTTGTAAAATTAAAATGGTCTTTGCCAGTGGGATACCTGCACGCCAGCGTAAGCAAGATAGAACAGCCCAGGAGAAAGTGAATAATTCTGTCCTTACGGCAGGGCTACACTATTGTGCTATAAGGCATGGGCAAGATACTGAGTAATATAGAAAAAAACCCAAAAGATTGAATAGCTTCTTGTTAAGTGAACATTGTCAATTTTATGTAGCGAAAGGGACAGGGGTCCAGGAGAAACAATTGTATGTGATCACGTAATTAAAGACTTTATCATACCATATATCCACAAGAGGTCCCCAAAAAAAGTTGCATAAACAAATTTAATTTTAGTATTTTGTAACTTTTAAAGTACTTGGCTTTACAGCCTTGAGGATGCCTTTCTAATGTATGCCTTGATATGTAATTGCAATTTTTCAGCCTCTGTGCTCATTTCACATGTTTCTGTGGCTATCTGAAACTGATCTAATAATCCCTTCTCAAAAAATAGCTGTACTCATCGACTATAAAATGTATATTACATTGTATAAATAAGAGCCACACAAAGGGTTATAACAGTGGGGCTGAGCTACAGCAGTATTGAGGTAAAACAGATTGGCTTAATTGCAAGAGCGTTGCATGATGAGGTTCTGGTGGGAGAGTATCTTATTGCTTAGCCAGATGTGAGTTTACCCTGCATGTGAGAGAGATGACACAGCTCATTTGCTCTTCAGAGCCATGTAGTGTTAGGCAGGGCATTGGAATACTTTAGTCACCACAACCTTGAAGGTAGGGGTTAATCCTAAACAGATTTCTGTGCTTTTTTTTTTGGTGCTTTTTTTTTAACACAAACACAAACTTTACTACAACAAATAACTTTAATTGGAAACCTCTCTGCTGTAGAAGAAGATGGAAGACTGCTAGGGCTGTAAGTAATCTGATTTCTATCTATCCCATCAAACTGTTTGTATCAGTTGTTGTTTTATTTGGTGCTCTTCCAGTGATGATATATTTGGCTGTGATACTTATTGTAGAATACTTTATGTTGTCATATGCCTTTTTTGTTCAAGCACAAGAGAAGTCAAGCTGAGTAAACTGGAAGGTGGTAGAAAATCAGTCTCTTCGCATCTTAAACTGTTGCTTAGCCTTGAAGAGTTGTTTGTTGAGCAGCTGCTGTTTGCCCCCTCTGAGGTGGATGCATTTCCATGGGAATAGATGTGAACTCCTTCTGTGGGAGGCAAAGGTCTGATGTGTAGAGTTTTCTTGCATATATTGTTGTTCTTCATTGAGATTCTTACTGACATCAGTAGAAGCACCATGTGCTCTGTCAGTGTAGGATGTGTAAAGCAAGTGACACCACAAGTGGGTGAAAAAAAGCCACATTGACCATAGATTTACCTAAAACTGGCTAAATGCTTAGTCATAAATAAATTAAACCTCATTGTTCTCTTATCATTGATTTCATACCTTCAATAATAATGTTAGAAGTTGAAATATAGACATGAAAAAGTGTTTGGTGGTATATTGCTGAGTCATACAGTACTAATCCTTATGGGAGCTAGTCTTGGGTCACTTCTTTGGGATATGTCTGTAAGAGTGGGCACTGCAATGGTACAGCTGTCCAGACCTTGAGCCATAAGGACTGATGGTGCAAAAGAGAATCCAGAACTCATAGAACGAGGGGTGTGTTACTGCTACTGCATCTTCCGCTGATGTTCAGCCTTACGGTTGCTATAATTCAGATATACAGCTCTTTGCTAGAGCTAGCAAAACTCAGTATTAGCCTCACCTTTTGCTGATGTCAGCCTGCAGTGCTCATGGAGCAGTTCTGCTGCACCCGTGCACATCGGTGCATGCCTTAACCTGGAGTCTGCGTCCACCAGTTCAAACAGCTCTGCCGTGATACAAGATGGATTTCACTTGTGCAAACTGCAATTTACAGAGACTTTGGTGTTGCATACAAGAGTAAAATTAATCTTGTGTGCCTTTAGGGTTTCAATTATATCAGCGTCCCTTTACTTCCTCATAACTAAAATTCTCCTTTCTAATCTCGTAAAGCTAGTGTGTTTAGCAATTGATGTTCTTATGGGTTGGGAACTGTGGAACATCAGACTTGTGACTTGGAGCCATCTATTTAGGGAGCAGAACTCGCTCTGCTTTCTGGGCTGCCTGGACACTTGTCAGTTGCCTTAGTACCTTTTGCTGTGTGCGTAGGCTTTGTCATATAGGTTAATACATCCATTTCTGAATCAATAAAAACTTTCTCAATGACTGACAGCATCTATCTGCATAGTCAGGTAAATGAACAGTTGGCTATATGATCTGTAATTTGTGCAAAGAGAGGCACAAGACAATCCAAACATACCTGCCAGTCACATTTAATGCAAATGTAGGCTGCTGTTCAGCCAATGCACTGGGCTACCATCAAGTACAAATAGTAGAGAAACTGGAATTTAAGGTACTTCTTCCACAATATTTTACTGAGCATAGTATTTCTGATTGAATAAAGCTCTCCAAAAATAATTTAATTACATGCTGCAAACTCCACGTAAGAAATAATGTTTTCCTACCATAAGCTGACAAGGAAGGAGTTAACATGTTCTCTGTGAACAGGAGGACTACCTGGCATGTGCTTACCAGACTGTGAGGGTGGCTGGGTCAGCTGCTGTGAGTTAACTGACTCCTCTGCTCATCACAGGCTGGTTGGACAGGACTGGGACCTAGATTCTCTCTGGAGTAAAATGCAGGTTGCCAAGGCTCACCTGTTGTGGGGTTTTTCCTCCCCCCCCCCCTTTTTTTTTCCTTTTTCTTTCTTTTCTTCCTTGCTGTGCTGAAGTTTGGTGGCATGCAATTCTTTTAGTCTTTCACTTTAAGTCCTGAGGAGATTTATTTTTATGAGCGCTAGATGTCTAGAAGAAGGGAGTCTTCTGGCTGAGCGAGATCTGAGATCCGAAAAGCCAGACGTACGTGATTTGGCTGAGATTTGAGAGTCTGACCACTGCCTTGGAACCTGATACTGGCTGATGTGCCTTTCTCCAAATCCAATCTGCTTTTAGCTGAGGGTGTGCACTGTGCCCCATTGTTTAAGGGAATAAGGGCAGCGTTGGTGATCCATCAAGGCCTTCTGTGAGTGTATTACTGCTGGCTGATGCAAATGTTCTTTATGAAAGAATTTGGTTCCTTCTTAAAAAGAAAACCAAGTCAGTCATGCTGCATCCTGTGCTCACTGTGTGTGGCTTCACAGTTTCATAATACTGGTCTCCTTTCCTATACTGTAGCCAAGCTTCACCCTCTGCTCCTCACCCTGTGTGATAATGAACCGTTGTTTCATTATTGCCCTCGCCACTTGAGCGAGGAAATGGAGGTGCGGGGCTAGGTGAGGCCACGAGGCTGTTGATCTTTTTCAGGAGCTTGCAATTCTGGGTGCTCAGGTTGCCTGAGATCTGGCAGACCTGAATGCTTTTATTTCCTCATGGCTCCACTGCCCAGTAATAGTGGATAATGGAAAATCAGCTGCATCCTCCCTGTGCCAGTACTACATTTCTGCTTCTGAACAATCCAGACTATCTCCGCGAGCAAATAAAACATTTGCCTCCAAACTCTTCTGTGTCTGAACTGCCAGATCTTTTGACTATGTCCAGAACTCCCTGATCATGAAAACACTTGACTCTTTCTCTCCTCCCCAAAGAATTTGGATGTCTTCTATGTACTTTATAAAATACAAAAGAAACTGTAATCAAAAGTAAGGGCTATATTTCTAATTATAGAACTATTTTACAGGATCATGCTAAAATAGTTTTATAGGCGTTTTGGGGGGGTGGAGGTTTTTTGTTTGTAGTTTTTTGTTGTGGGTTGTTTGTTGTTTTTTTTTTTTTAAAGCAGCTATTGCTACTGTTAGTCAATCTACACCCAAAACCAGAATGACAATTGCAGACATTCAACTCCTGTTTTAACTGATGTGAAAACTTCTTCAGAGATGTCATGGTTTAACCCCAGCTGGCAACGAAGCCCCACGCAGCCGCTCTCTCACTCCCCCCCGGTGGGATGGGGGAGAGAATCAGAAGAGTAGAAGTGAGAAAACTCATGGGTTGAGATAAAGACAGTTTAATAGGTAAAGCAAAATCTGTGCACACAAGCAAAGCAAAACAAGGAATTCATTCACTCCTCCCCATGGGCAGGCAGGTGTTCAGCCATCTCCAGGAAAGCAGGGCTCCATCGTGCGTAATGGTTACTTGCCATCACTCTGAACGTCCCCACCTTCCTACTTCTTCCCCCAGCTTTGTATGCTGAGCATGACGCCATATGGTATGGAATAGCCCTTTGGTCAGCTGGGGTCAGCTGTCCCAGCCGTGTCCCCTCCCAGCTTCTTGTGCAGCCCCAGCCTCCTCGCTGGTGGGGTGGGGTGAGGAGCAGAAAAGGCCTTGACTCTGTGTGAGCACTGCTCAGCAGGCACTAAAACATCCCTGTGTTATCAACACTGTTCCCAGCACAAATCCAAACCATAGCCCCATACCAGCTACCATGAAGAAAATTAACTCTACCCCAGCCAAACCAGCACAAGAGACTAGTAATTAACTACAGGTTTACTACACATTAATGCTTTTGTAATCCATGTTCTTTCACTCTTTGCCCCCTTTACAATTTTAATCTTTTCCATCTTCACTGATTACATAACAATTTATATTAGATTTGCATTTTCCTTGTTTTGTGTGATTACATTATGTAACTGTGAGGTTGCTGCCTCATTGCACCTTATGTTTATCATTTTTAAAAATGTGCCTATCTCCAGCATTGTCTGCTACGATTGTTCCTGAGCAGTAGTACAAAACAAGAGAAAGCAAACAGAAATAATCACGGAGTTTCGTATTTCTCTTTTTCCTTCTGTGTAACTATGGTCTGGAAGCAAGGCTAGTGTCCCATCTTCCCTCGCACTCCACTGCCTCTAAATTTTACTTTCACGTTAGCTGTGCCTCAAAAGAAAATAGGAAATCTTCTACGTGAAACCTGCTTTTAATTTAAAAAAAGATTAGAGTAAATGTATGGGAACTGTATTTTACTTTTGCAGATATTAGTCTTAAAGTGTGTTCAGTTTGTTCTAGTTATTACAACTTTGTTCAGTTGTGAGAAGCATTGTGCTTCCCCCTCTGAAATGATTCATTAGTATGTAAAAATGTGATATTTCTCAGGTTTTAGATTTCAGTGTTGCAGAGAGGAGGGAACATTACTAAGTCTACAAAGCAAAAGACCTAGTGAACATAATATTTAACAGCTAGTAGAGTTTTCTCAGACCATTAGAAATTGATACTTTTTTTTCTGAAGAATACACTAGATACGTGTTGAATACAAACATGAGTCAGGCTCTGTACTGAGTAGTCCTAACTGTTCACTCAGTTGGCCTTTGCATTGTTCCCCTGGCTTTCAATGCACATTTTGGTCCCTTCAACTCCACTGTCTTGCTCTTTTTTTTCCACGGCTTCTCAGAACAGATAGTGACTGATTGTATGCACAATACTGGACCCTGGTTCAGAAGTCACAAGTGAAGCTTTTCTTGCATTGCTTGTTTGTTCGGTGAGGGCGGAGTGAAGTGATAAAGCTTGCTGTGAAAACCAAAAAGCCATGGAGTTTTCATTGTCAGGTTGTGTGTTGGCACAAGACCACACAAGAGAGGCTTCAGAAAATGTTCCTGATTTACAAGGTGGGGAGGGAAATAAATTAAATGGTACGTAGGTTGGAAACATCTGAGGGGACTGAACAACTCGGAGAGAGCAGTTACATGAATGAAAACCAGGGATGTAAATCTCCAGAGTAGAAAAAGCAGTTTAATTGACTCCTAGCTCTTGAGGAAACTAAGGATAGTAGGAGTGGAGAATAGCTTAAGGGTAGAAACTGGAGGAACAGTTGTTGCTCTTCGTGATGACAGCCACAAAATGTTAGTAAACTCTAGCACAAAACTGATGTCATTAGGATGCTTGAACTGTCATCAAATATAAGAATTGCTAAGAGCTAGCAATTTGGAACAGCGTTGGGTGCTCTGGTAGAGTTTCCGGCATGCACCTGCTTGTGATGGCTACGACTTGCTGGCTGCTGTCTTCGTGAATTCTAAGGCCTACACAGACCTTGGCTCATCTGGTTTCCACATTCCTGAGGAAAACTGTCGTTATTCCCAGTCACCAATTACTACTCAGTTACTGGTAGGCACGGACTAACAAACGAAGCAAGGTTTCTGGCCACATCAGCTTTCGTCTAAAACTAATGAATGCCAAATATCATTGTATAAAGAGATGCAGGGGACGGTGTGGCACCTTCACATTTTGGTCAGAGTGGTAAAATCATTTGGGGAAGGCCTAGGTTGTCATCTAGAAGTCCTGTGGCAACAATACATATTTAAATCAAGTAAGGGTTGTGAGTCTGATCTCCTGACAGAAGAGATTTTTAAAAAGCAACAGCCCTGCATTTATAATACATTTGTGGGAATGGTGTTGTGTCCGCCACAGCCATTCATCCCTAGCTGCATATCTTGAAGCCTTTCATGTTTATGTTAGGGACTCCAAAAATACAGCATGTGGGGAAAATCTTTTATTTCCGAGAGTTTAGTTTTGCAGTTGATTAAGCCCTGGTCAAAAGCCTGTTGATAGTGACTTAGAGTTCTCCAGGCACAGACTGAGAATAACTTTGGATCTGGAGCTCCCAGTGAACCAAGAGCAGCAGAGACCTCCCACAGCAGGAGAGTGTAGATCTTGGAGAAAACTAGATGGAGCTGCTCTACGCACTGGGCTGGTGTAGATTACCATGATCAAAGCAGGGAGAAAGAATGAGGGCTCATTCTGCCTTCTTGCCACCCCACTCTAGACTCACTGCCCAAGAGGAGCAGAAATAAAGAAATCACTAAAATTCTCAGAGGGGAGAGCACAGCCTTCAGCTGCCTGTGCACAGTGGCATGAAAAAGGAGTTTCTTGCTTACCCACCCATCCAACCCTGGCAGCCCATGCCAGGCTATCTCCCTCAAGGGCAGAACGCTGACATGCATGCCCACCAGGATGGATGCTAGCAGCTTTACTGGTGAGAGGATTCAGCTTGGGAACACCAGTCACACTTGCTGAGTAAGCCTGAGTGGTTTCGTTTCAGGGCTTAATTGAAGTAAATTGAAGAATTACAAGAGAGGAGGGAAATAAGCGTTCACAAAAAGAAACATGTTGAAGATGCATTATGTCCCTAGCCTCTTTCCACTAATGGATTTGAATCCTTAATGAAAACAATATCATTCAAGAGAAGATGGATTGGGAGTGGAGCATGTGCAGCCCAGCGTGAAGGGGTCAGCGGGCCCACACAACACCCTCTTGTTGCCACGGTGGAAAGTGCAACAGCAGTTGTGAGAGCAAAGCAAGGGCAAGCACTGGAAGTCACTATCAAATGCTACCAGAGACCTGTCATCCCGGTGAGGGGCAGCACGTAAGAGCTGATTCCGAGTAAAATGGAGCCTGTATCCAAACATACTGGGAGTTTGGGTGAGGGAACTTGAGATCCAGATGTGAAATGAGCTGTTGGCTACTGGCTTATTGAAGTGGTCTGAATCCAAAACCAGCAAATCAACAACACCCTGAATACGAAGAGATTTGAAATCCAGGCCAGAGTCTTTTGCGTGTCATCTCATTTTTCAGCTCCAGTTGTAATAAAGAGTAGCAGAAGAAAAGCAGAAAGACCTTTGTTGGCTGCTCTTACAGCTGCAGAGGATCAGCTGCTGGTTAAATAGTGGGTGCTGAGCTGAGGCTGAAACTGGAAGGGATAAGATTATAAAAGTGCTTCCAATAGGAATGGCAACTTTAAAAGGGAGCTTTCATGCACACAAAGTGAAGAAAGCGCTGAGGATGTACTAGAATAGGTCTGATTTTGTGGAGCATGCAGGTCCTTTAAGGATTCCTCACCCCTTGAGCTGATCTGAATAAATGTTGCAAACAAAACCAGTTCCTGGGGTTCTGTGTCCTTCCTCTGGCTGCCTATGACTTTCCGTTCAGTTCAGTTTTCCCCTTATACAGACGATGGTGGCTCAGGTCCCAGGGGAAAGAGCTGATACTAGTTATCATTTTATCATTGAACACAGCTGCTCTGAATTTTAATAGGTAAGTCTTCTGCATCTGCAACTAACATATGGCTAGCACAGAGCTGCAGCTTCAAGAGTCTCTTCCTGCTCACATCTCTATCAGGTAGCTGTGGAATGGAAACCTGCCACTTCAGCAAAGGCATTTAAAGCAGGCAAGCTGTGGGAAGATATACTGTGTAAACATGCTGTAGTTAATGTCAGGTACCCTAATGTGTGCTTAATATAATCTTTCTGACTTTGCATTTGTGTACAGTAATATCCTCTAATGCTCTGCTGTTAATAGATGAAGTGCTTCCAGGGTGGTGCGATTGATAACACATATGTAGATCTTTAGTTAGCAGGAAAGGTCTTCAGTCAAGCGGGAAAGCTCATCTAAGCCTGCAGCTTCCCCAGAAGGGAAGCATCGTAACTAGAGGGTGCATTTTAGCTGTAGCAACTTCACACTCTCAGAGGCAGCTGAAAATAATACACCTGAAAACGTTATTTACATGGGCTTGCCACTCAGAGCCCTACCCTCTGGGGCTGCTGCCCACGTACTCCTGCACCCTGCCCTCCTAGGAAGTGGCTGTTCTTTTTAAAGCGTATTTGCCATTTCAATCACATCTCTGCTATTGCATAAAAACAGGTATTGAATTTTCTTGCTGTCTCGGAACAGGAGATCACAACACCCTATGCAGCTGAAAGCAGTACCTCAGATATTTGAAAACAACTACCCATTGCCTTTAGCAGCATGTGGACAGCTCTGGCTCTAAGAGTCAGAGCCACGGGAGATGTAGGCATGGAGGGAAAGATGATGATTACTGTTTGGGGGAGGGAGCGAGGAGTTATTCCTCTAACTTTGACCAGTTACAGTAAATGTTCCTTACCCATTTATTACAAATTGCAAATGGGAGACTTGTCTAGGTAAGCAAAATCTGCACGGATGTACTCCATGTAGGTAGAGTAAGATAATACTCAGGTTGACACACTGCATTGCACTGGCATAATGACATATGGTTATAGCTAGTGTATATCTCTCTCAGCTGTATGTGCTCCCGGGCATAAAGAGGATAAGTGACTTGTACAAGGCCATTCAGCAGATCAGTCATGGAGCAAAAAACACAGAGGCCTTAAAAGCTAATTATCAGTCAGGAGACAAAATTGTTACTCTGAGAACTCTTTTTTTTTTTCTTTCTTTCTTTTTGTTTTGTTTTGTTTTGTTGTGTTTTCATTCTAATTTGGAATGATAAGCCGTGTCTTTCAAAGACATGATGATATCCTCTTTTCCCACCTGCTCTGCTAAGATAGTTTATACTATGGAATAACTTGAGTTTTTATAACATCAGACTTGAATAATTTCTAAATGGCTGTCACATAAAATGTATCAAGACAAAACACTTCTAGAATGTGGGGGAAAATGAAAAATTCTTTGTTGTTTTTTTTCTTTTATTGCCACCCCCCACCTTGAGTACATATTTACTGTCCCTGGGGAAAAAAAACTTACCATTTTGGTTAAAGAACAGTTCCCTATAGTAACTCTTTCTGCTACAGAATATTTCAGCCAGTCTTACTAACTACATAAATGCCAAAATGGATTTTTAAAATCCAGGTAAATAGGATACTACTTAGTGGCAAGCTACTTGCTGAAGAAACTAACTTGTCGAAGCGTTACGTTTACCATGACTGCCTGACAGCGTGTCGCTGCGTTTCCCCGCGACAGCATGGCAGGGACACGCTGCCTTGTGGTGTAGGTCCACAAAGTCCTTGCACAGTGTAGCGATTGCCCAGGTATGAACATGACCTTTTCTGAACCAGAATTAAGTGACGTGGTTTTGCAGTTCATGTTGTTCTGAACTTTTTTTTTAACTGGATTATTTGACACCCTCTATTTTATATTTTTTTTAATGTGCTTTGGTGCCTAACAACTGAGCAGTAGGAGTGGCATGTAGTAGGAGTTCTGAAAGGCAAACTGTAATTTCTAGAATACTGGAAAAGAAACTTACACAGCTGTTAACCATGAGCTGTAGCATATTTAAACCAATGACAGCATCTATAAGAGAGAGAGGGGAAAATAAAAATAAACAAGTTTTTACTGTCCTAAAACAGTTAGAAATTCCAATATAACCATATTGAGTAAAATGATGAGAACTAACTGTGGCTTTCTGGATTCTGTGGAAAAAGCTGCACCAACCAAATGAATACAAAATGAAATTCAAACGCAGGCAAGAATGATAGAGTATGCTATAGTCCTACTGATATTTGCAGTAACAGAATGGCTGATCCAAGAAAGGATTCTTAGAGTGCAATGAGCACACGCAGTTAAACAACAGAAATGAGTATATTGTTTCCCCAAGATGTTATGTCGTGTTCCACATGGCATCTGTACAGACTGCAGCATGTGCACTTTGGGAAGGGGGGGATGGAGCTGATAACGAGGTGTGCCTTCCAAAGGGAAGGGGCAGCAGACGGCTGATGAGAGGAGGGTCTGCTTCCACATATTCCTTTCCTCCTGCGGGGGAAAATGCACGGCACCTCTTCAGCAGCTGTAGAAATCTGCAGTCACTCCACCCTGCGCTGCTCACTCTACCCGTACCAACGAGCTCCAGAAGGCATCTTGCTGTCTGAGGAGTTGTGCCTTTGCTGCTGTTCCTGGGCACGCATTTTTATACTCCTTCCATGAAGCAATCAAATGCTACCCTGGCCTGTGTGACTCTTCTCCTGAAAAATTCTTAGGACTAGTGTATTGGTGTAGCCACTGACTTCTTTACAACATATCCTTCAAGTCCAGTGTTTGGATTCCCTCCCCCCCCCCCCGTACATTTGGAAATGTCTGTGGTTTCCCCTACCCCCCCCAGTTAAATGCTGCTTCATCCCTTGCCTGTAAACTGAGTGAGGTTCCTTACTGGAATAAGCTGTGTCTTTACACAGGGTGAATCTAGACTCATAGCTGGCATAAATCACCACTGCTCTCGTTACTTCGGTGAAGCTATGCTGATTTGCTGTTGCTGAGTTTCTGCCCTAATGTCTCTTCAGGACACAAACAGCAGTGAGCTCATCAGTTAGGAGTGGCCAGTTTTCACGAATACAAAAAACTACTGTAGTTCACACACACAAAAACTGTCAGGGTGGAAAAGAGAGACCTTACAGGCGGGGGATTTCCCCACACACACTATTTTTTTCCTTCTTTCTTTCATGGAGAGAAAGAGAAGCTCTGGTTTTCTTAGTACTGCTACCGTGCAAGAATTCAAACATTAATACAATATTTTGGCAAAAGCTGTATTTGTGTCCATGTCATTTGCAGGCACTAGCGCAAGATAACATGATACCAGTCAGAAACAGGACAACACAAGTTACTGATCGGTCCCACTGATCACACATTCTGTTTGAAATAGTGGCAGCTGGTTAGCACAAGCTGCTTGCATCCAAAAAAATGAAGAGAGCCTTAACTTTCCGTGGATGTCAAGCGGAGAACTAGCAGCTTTGGTTGCCCTCTGCTGCAGTGTGATATCCTCTTCTTGAAAGGTTGGATTCTGCCTATGGAGCCTGTGCTGGTTATGGAGCTGCCTATGGAGCCTGGGGAATGGGCAGGGTTATAAGAAATGGGAACAGTTTCCCCGACGCCAGCGTTGCCATTTCAGGCTCAAGCAATTAGCCCGGAGAGAGCTCCTGAGCTAAGCATGCCTGCTAAATGGAGACGGGGAGGATTCTGTGTGCACACCGGGTGTCTCTCTCTTGGGTGGCTCTGTTTACTGGCCAAAACTAAAGACAGTGTCTTGTGTCCCAAATGGGTACTCTTGTGCTCTGAGCTCCCATGTTCGCTTTCTCAGCTGGTTTCATGCTACAGAGCTCTCCCTCCCTGCCCTTCCCTGGGGTCACGCTCGTGGCTATTGCTTTCTCCACATCTGTGTTTTCTCTTGTTTCTCCCAGGCATCCACAGGGGCACCAATACAATTGTAAAAATTCCAAATTTGAAAGCTTTCCAAAATGGCCTTGCTGTAGCATCTGTTGTCTTGTATGAGCATCTCCTCTATTTCTAACCATCTCAGTTATTAAAAGGTCTTGTTTTTCCCTCCTGCTTAGAAAGGGAGTACAGAGCTCACTTGCCAGCTTTAACCGCCTCTATAGGTGAAAGTCTTGTCAAGGCAGCTTTTTCTGGTAGAAGCCTTGCTCAAGAGCACCACTCAATGTTGGTCAAGGCTATGTTTGTCCATCCCCTCATTAGGGCTGTGGCAGGCTATGAAGAATGTCAGAGTCTCATCAGGATGCGGTTTGACACTTTAACCAAGTTGATCCAATGCCGAGTGCTATCAAAATGTGACTGAACTAACGATTAGTACATTCCACTCCTTGCCCCTTGGCTGGCTGCCACAGCACCAGCACTGGACTGAAGTGGTGGAGGGAGGAAGCCTGGCAGAAACCTAATCAGGTTTTTGTTTGTTCATTTGGTAGGGTGAGTTTTCTGCCAGTATAGTGCTCTGAGCAGGTTCACTGTGGGGTTAGAGAAGTGCAAGGTTTGGCTCGAGCTGAAACGACAGAAGTACGTGCCAAGGGTGGGGAGCAGGCTGAGGCACGTCGTTAGTCTGGCTTAATTGCACACCAGCACACTGTGCTGCCCTGCCGCTACCCCAGGCCGTGGAAGCAGTTGTGATGATCCCTGGATCAGCAGGGATCCCTGGATCCCTGGACCATCGGCGTGGCCGAGGCAGGAATGGCCGGCGGGAGCACCGCACCTTGGGCGCCTGCTTGCACCCACCGCGGCTGCACCGCCATCGGAGATCGCTCGCGATTCATGCGCGCAGCAGCCTGGAGAGTGGCCCCAGGTCTTGCGGCTGCGTTTTAACAATACGTAGTACTAATGAGGAATCTCTTATGCCAATAGGAAAACGTTTTCTTAACACGCAGGGTCTAAGGGAGTCCCACCCAGCAGGGAATTCTTGTTCCATCAGGTGCTGGAAGGTTACTAGCAGGAGCACAGGCATGCCTGTCTCTGGTGTGGGACCACAGCACTCGCTACAACCAGTATACAAATACACCCAAGGTAAATACAGTGGAAAGCCAGTCTCTGACTCACAATGTGTGGTGCCTTTGAACTCAATTGCTTTGTAATTTCTGGCAAATCATAATGGAGGAAAGATGACCGGACAAAACAAGTCAAGGGAAGAATATGTCTTTGCTTTCTACTAACCCATTTCTCCCTCATCATCTGCCAAGAGTAAACTTTAATTTTCAATAGAAAAATAAATCTAGATAGACTTTACATACAGAGAACTGTTTTTAAAATGAATTTTAGTTGAAGAAAAACACTGCCTTATTACAGTCATGTTTTTAAGCTATATTAGCAGGAGGAATTAGATCTTTAGAGTAGAGGCAATGGATGAAACACAGGCAAAGAGCAGAAAGGGGTTATTCTGCTATTGAAGCCCCCCCTGCACCCTGTCTCCCAAAGATGAGGATGAATACATAGCTAACTGTAGCAGATTGCTTTAGCTAATGATCTCCTAGTGGGTTAGCAACACTAGCATTTGAATTAGGCATTTTATCATGTTTCGCTGCTTAGCTGGCCTTTCTCAGACTTGAGAAATCTCATGCAGGCAGATGAAGTTAGAACCAATCTGGATAAATCTTCCCCTTCCCTTATACTGAGCCAGATCCAGAACTGGTACAAATTGAGATATCCCATCACATTCTGTGTGCCATGGCAGCGCCAGCTCCGCCGGGGCTGTGGTCTTCTCCTCCACAGTGTGGGGGCTGCCACCAGTCAGCTTGTAACTGGTGTGATACCCATTAACCCTTCAGATGGGCCTGCTCCGGGGAAAGTCTTGGGTGCCTTTTGAAGGGAGCAGTGCTTCCGGGGCCAGTGACTAATAGCAAACTGGCTATTACTTTGAAATTGGAATATTCCCTATGGGAGAATACTAGAAAGGCTTTTTCTTCCATTTGCAGTCAGGCAGAATTTAGGCATTCAGTAACACTACACATTTTCATTTTCCTTCTTTGCATATGCAGAGTGAACAAGTTCAGGAAACTGGTTCATCCAAAAAAAAAAAAAAAAAGCCCCAACAACCCACATTTTCTCCTGTTAACTTTCAGCCAGATTGCACAGTAAAATGTGCAGCTGATTTTCTCAGTTCAAAGGATTATGCTGGCATGAGAGAGGGATAACACAGGGGCAGAAATGAACAGCTAAGGGCAGCAATTATATAAACTAGCACAACTATCAAAACAGTACTGACTGAATAAAACCCTGTAGTACAAATGGAGCAGGGTGGAAAACTGACCAAAGAAGATACCCTAAAAGTAAGGCTCACTCAGTTTAGCTTTATTCTCTTGGCATAGCTAACGTGGATTGAGGTATTAGAAATTAACCCCCATCATCTTCTCTCCAGTTTACTGCATCAGGCCACCAACTCTCCTGCTGCCCCCCAAAAAAATCAGTTGATCTTCTCTAATTCAGAAAGCTGGTGTGACCACCCCAACGGAGAGTTGCTGGTAGCAGCTGCTGGCTGCCACTTGCTTAGCAGGCTCCACCGCCACCACTGTCCTCGTCAGAGCACGAGATGTGACTTCGTCTCCTGTGAGCAGATGTGTTCCTTTGGAAATCTTCTGAAACATTTGGCTAGTAGGAAGGCTGATCAAAGCAACGTGGGCTTATGGTACAGTTATGGACTAGATATTCACACTGTAAAGGAGAAAGTCTGTGCAGGGGGTTATCTAGTAAGCAAAGGCTATACTGAGGATAAAAGAGAACAATTGTTTTAAAACCGTCTTCAGTCTAATAGATGATGCATTACATAGTGGTTTATTTCTTTATGTTAAAGATGTAACTATACATCATGATGGTGCTGTGTCTCTGCTTTTTTTTTTTAAAGCTTTCCCTGCTTGTATCCTTTATTGGTATTCAAGGAGCTAATCATCCCTTACTGTTCAGTATAATATTTTCCTCACTTCAGCCAGATGAGCAGCCTTTATTGTTTTACATCTAATTACCTGCTAAAGAGTTACATAGTTCTGAATAAAATGCATGTGAATGATAGGACTCTTTTTTCTTATTTTTTAAATCTGAAAGACAGAAGCTGCTGAGAAAACAAATATCATCTTTGAAGTCTCTTAATCAGCAGAAATTTCAGAGTAAAAACCAAACTAGTGACCATGATGATATCAGCTTTACTGTGATAGGTGAAGTAAATACTCTATATGTAACAAAATTTGGCCCCAAATTACTTGAAGCCAATGACTGTGCTACTCTCAAAGTAGAACTTCTTATCTTTTCTGTCAACTTGATGGGAGATTATCTGTCTCTGTAAAATAATGTGACTAACTTTTGCAGACAGTGGTGTATCTGTTTTCTCTTGAAGGCTTTGTTCATGTTTTTGTTGCTGAAGTGTTCAAGCTTGCATTGAGGATTCATACTAAAAGCTTAACTTAGTTTTGAGGGGCAGACTCAAATACTCTTGTTCAGGAATATCTTGTAGAGCACAACTTCACTGTGCATAAGAATACTACGCTGTAATGCTCTGCAACTTCTGGCTATTGAACAGTGTTTTCTCATATTTTGTAGACATTTCCAGCCCAGCAATTCTATGAAGAAATAAAACTATCACGGAATAGGCAGCCTGTTGTTACAAGAGTTTCAGGCTCAGTTTTTTAAACATAAGAAAACACAGATAAGGGACTTAATTTGGTGGTGAGGGGTTTTTTTGTTTGTTTTAATGCTGCTTGAAGAGGACTCAGTTTTGAAAATCCTTTGAAATACTGGGCATCTGTAAGTTTCTTTGCCTTTTCTGGTTCTTCTATATTAATCTTAATTTGTGTATCAACTGCAGGACTTCAGACATTGTTTTGTCACTTTCATATCTCTTGAAATCTGCTTTTGATGGCAACACTGCACCAAAAGTAACAATTTTATATGCCCATCCTATAAATGCTGGGATCTTGCCAACATTGTGAATTTCTACATTCCCCACACCCTTTCCTATTCTACTTAAACCAGCTAGTCTCATTTTCAGAACTGTGCAGGGTAAGTGTAAAGGAAGATTGCCACTTCTATCAATTATAACAAAGAGCTGTGAGAAAGAAACAGAGCTGGGCTTCAAGCTTCTCTTGTAGATTCAAAGGCTTGACCCTGAATCTTCTAACAATTTCATTAAGATACTCGTATTAGGAATGCTATTTCTGAGTCAAGGTCTGATAGAAATGATTATAAAAGGTCTGAATTAGTCTATTTTGACTAAAGGCTTTCCTTATGCGCTGAATCAGGTTTTCTCTTTTGAAAGATATAGTAACATTTACAAATTATAGAATATTACAATGGTAAGATTTCTTCAGGTATGTCATACAGATGGTTAGAAGCATGCAGAATATGAGACTGGTTTTTCTGCTTGAGCAAATGAGTTTATCTATATTCTCTATATTACCCATATCACTGAGGACTGAAAAGCACTGTAGTTGATTATATTGATTTATAGATGAAACTCTTGTTTGAAAGTTCATATCTGTAAAGGAAATGCGAGGTCTGGATTTCAAAACTTTTTTTTTACCGTACTAATTGAATTGAATAATGGGTTGTATCTAATTACTTTACCTGGAACACACACAAAAAAATGAATAAAAATACTCTAGCTCCAACTTTCCCAAAGCAGAAGAAATACACTGGGTTTTGTAGGTCGGATGACCACGTAAGCAACCAAGCATAATGAATAATTCTTTTGCAGTAACGTTTCATTATTAACTCATTTTCTGTTCAGAATGTCCTCTAACCTGCACATACCTTTCCAAAGAACGCCCTCTAACTAACTGTTTCTCAGCCTATTCAGGTGAGAGGACGCAGACAAAAGAGAACTAAGAAATCTTTTGGCAGACTGTCTAGAAGTTGTGAACTGAAGGGTTTTAGTGGCTTAGAGGAAATCTCTGTCCTTTGACAAACCTTTTCCTGGATAAGCAGAACTTCAGTGGCCCTTTCTCATCAAATTTCCTTCAGATCTTGAAATTCTTGACTCCAATGTACTAGGTCTAGACCACTTCATGCTTTTATTAGGCACTATTGATTCTAGCAGAGGCATATTATCCCTAGCCCTGACCTGCAGCACTCTGTTTGTTAGCAGTTCTTTGCCTCCCCTATGCAAAGAACTTGTTAATTCGATTAAAACATGTCATACTTGTGTAACATGTTTACCAGGCAAGGTATTAATTTTAAGGCTGCTAAACCTATTCTATTTTGTGAAGCCATTTCTGAACTTCTCTCTTAGGAGGAAATATTAGTTGATAATTTTAAATTTTATGTAATGAAATGAAAATATCTACTAGGACAATGTTAATTGAGCAGCTTGGCTTGACTTGACCGTGGAGAGAAAAGCAAAGCTATTACAGTTGTAACATTGATAAACAAGTACAGCAACGGGTCTGGGATACTGGGAAACTACTGAGACTAACCTAGCTCATGGTAATAATACTTCCCAACCTCAAAATCTGTGAACGCCTAGAACTACATTCCTCTTATAGACCAGTAGCTCTAAATAGTGTAAGACCAAGAGGCCAGTGAAAACGGGTTAAAACTGGTTTGCACCTTAGCAAAACTGAATTCAATTGCTTGACCTTGCTTTAACTTATTTGTGCTTCAGTACGTCCACTTCCCCGTTAGTAACATGAAGGAAATAATTCCTTTTCCTGTAGTTTTGCCTGACTGCCCTACTTAGACTGTAAAGTCTTTGGAACAACTGCTGTCTGATCTAATGTGCATGTACGGAGCGGAGCACAATGAAGTCCTGATCTCAGCAGGAGCCCCATCTGCTACTGCTGAGACAAATGATCTTTTCAGTACTGGTTGTTTTTTAATCTCTTTAAATTACCATAAATACATTTTTAAAGCCATATGCTTTCATTCTATATCCCACTCCACTGAAGAAATCTGGGTTTCTGTGGAAATGTAATTACATAACCGTATAATTAAAGACTGCATCATACCCTGTACATGCAAGGGGGCTGAGCTGAGGTCAAGTGCCAGACTGATCTGCCACTTTGTAGGTTTCAAGTACCTAAACTTACTTTAGAAAGGTTATTTTAAATATATTTTTGTGTATGTAATTTTATACTCTTTCGAGGAAAGAATATTCTGTTGAATTGCAGTTAGTTCAGTTAAACTGAAATTGGTTTGCAGCAGAAGAAACTGTGATGCTGAAGAGACCCATTAGTTTCTGGGACTGGGTGTCTAGCATTGGCTGCTCATCCAGGAAATCCAAAGGAAGCGTCTCATTTTGTGGGGGCAGAGAGAGAGAGAGAACTTATACCATAGCGGGAGTATAGCCCACAGGATCAGATGTGTCAGAGTGGAGAGAGGTTAGCAGAAGCTTGGGGGCGGGGGGGAACGTTTCTTATTTCTCTCTAGCTCTCTCTGCTGCATCAGTGTCCAGGGGTTCCCAGTTTAGCATGTGGCACTGCTGCTACTTTGACAGTGGCACGAGCCTAACGTTACAGTGTTTGTTAGGGTTTTGGCTGAATACTCAACATTTCTAGAGTATTGCAAATGCTTAAAAGGAAGGGGCGAAGTTCAAAAGTTAATAACATATCCAAACTGGAAGAGGGATATATAGGCTGAGCAAAGAGCATGTCTCTAATCATAGGTATTTTGTCACTGTCCACTTTTAGCATTTTGCCTTAAGTGGTACAAATGTTGCAGCCGTTCAAAAAAGACCATAAGTTTCTTTAGCAACAGAAGTTATTATTCAACCTGGATGTCAGGACTACCACCAGTTGCTGTGTAACACCATCTAGGGTTAAGGGTCATTATCTCTTGACAGACCTTTCTCTTTCATGCTTTGAAGAACGAGGGTAACTCTTGTATTACCTGAGCACTGAAACTTGACTTGTTATAAACTGCTTCAGGGGGCACATGCGCAGAAAAGTGGGTGGAGAAAGATCTCTTGAACCAGTTTCCTGCAGTACATGTTTGCGTAAACCAGAGACTCGGAATACTGATATTTATTTTGGTATTCCTTTTTTTTTTTTTTTTTTTTCCCTTTCTGAACAGGAAAGCTGTCTACACCTAGAGCTCCTCTACTTTCATGCAATTGAAGTTAGCTCAGGATTTTTTTTGTCATGGTCTTGTTTTGAGTTGTTTGTGGTTTCTTTTAGTGCTTTTGCTGGGGTTTTTTTTGTTGTTCTTTTACGGTATTTTTAACTTCAGGAGAGATCAGAGATTTACATACAGAAAATCTTTCCTTCCTCAAGAAATCCAACTAAAAGAATCCTTGTAAGCACCAGGTGCAAGAAAACCAAGGTAATTGTCTGTAATTGTGAGATTCTTGCTAACACAATACTCTGCTCAGTTGGATATGTACGCAGCATCCATTTCTGCTGATGGAAGTTACATATACAAATTGAGGGTACAATAAGGCCATTTATGTTTAGCTTCCTTTACATAAAATGTATTGATTTTTTTTCTTTGGTAGGGGACTGTTTTTTAAACAAAATCAAACACTTAAATGTATAAAATGTAACACTCAGAATTTTTCACAAGTTGTTAAAGTCCAATTAGGTTTCTGCAATCTGTACTTACTTGGTAGTAAGATAATTTGCCGTTACCAAAAGAAAATACATTTGATGTATTTCATATGTAAATTAATTTACTTCATTGAAGAAGGAAAAAAAAAAAGCTTTGGAAGCTGATGCTTTTGCTAACATCAACATTTGCTTATCTTTGAATGGCTTTTCTTAATAACAGAATCTTTGGCACTGCCTTTTGGCCTTCCACCCGGTCTCAAGGTACCTCACAAATATAAAGTTGCACAGTTCGATGTCATCCCCGTGTTACAGATGGAGCACAGAGAAATCTCTGCCTGTGGTCTGATTTAAATTGGGTGCTGGCTTCAGTTTCCAGTGATGGTGGCCAGCCGGCTTTTTTTGAGACAACCAGTGTAAACTTCCCAAGAAGCTTTGCCTTGCTCTTGCTGAGCTGCTCCCACTTTGCAGCAAAAGGCAAGTTCTGCCGGCACACGCAGGGTGCTCCCCTGCTTGTGCTGAGGCTTCCCACCCGCTGGGTGCCTCAGTTGCTGACTGTTCAGCCCTCACATGAAGCTTAACCACCTGTGCAAACAAGATGCCCAGCGTTGTGAAGAGTGGAGGCTAGAGCATCCTTTAGCTGAGTAGGAAGCCTTATGCCTTGAGCAGTCAGGCCAAATCAAACTACCTGCTCCTCTGTGAAAAATGGTTATTCTTTCATGTTCCTCTTTGGAGGACAAAAATCCAGATTTTGTTGTTGTTGTTGTTTTCAAGCACCCATTAAGAACAGAAAAAATTACATTTTCATGATGGGTGATGAACCCTTTAAATCTGATCTCATTACTTTGAATAGTGTCTCAGACGTGTTCAAAATTAGCCTACTAAGGCAGGTATGACATTCAACGAAGAAAGAACGAACTGGATTTAGAACTGCTTTTTATTCTGAATCAGGTTCCTCTCCAAATACTTCTTCCAAATTATAAATATTGGACTGTTTTGTTGATGTGTTTTATCTTGCAAAAGGGCAAATTACTTTATTTGATGTGACTAAAATCTCTCTCTCACAATTTTATAGCTATAACCACGGAAAATGGATGTTCACTTCTTTTATATGATCTTCTCTAGATGATATACAGAACAGGAACATGGGCTGGGGTTACTGAGCTGACAAACGATATCAGAACACTGAAACTCAAAAGAAACAAAATATTCTTTTTTTGTTGTTGTTTCAAAAAACAAATCACCAAATTATTTGTCAAAATTAGCACACAATTGTATCATCTAATTAAAATTCAGTTACATGCTTTCAGATGGCTTTAATAATCATCCTGTTCACACCTCCTTGTTATTGAGGATTAACAAATCAAGGAAGGGGTAAGAATTTGTATCTCCACTTTATCTGCCCTAGAAATTTCCAGAAGTCGTCTTACTGACCATATAATAATTAGTATTGTAAAGTGGTTCTTTTAAATCTTTGAAGACTAACGAAAACTTGGCCTGTTTGTTTTAACCAGTGACCAACTTGCATTATCCTTGACTGGCAACTGCTGTCTCTCTGTTTCTTTAATTTGGTTTTTTGGTATGGTCACTTCATTTCAACATGTTCTAGGACCAAGAGAGAAAAGCTTATTCCTATTCTGACATATGGGATAGCTGCTGGGAGTTATCCAGGGAAGTCTTCCAGATTTGAGGGGGTGGGAGGAGGGAGCAAGAAGCTATACCCCATATACCCCATAAGGGACGTCCTGTCCTGCCTGGGATAAGACAGAAGGGAAGTCAAAGCAGAAGCCGTAACGGGTGATTTCTGGGGTCTTTCAGTGTATGTCACTGTCTCAAAGGAAAGTATTTGCAGCATGAAGTGAAGGTGGAGGTGAGAAACAGAACAATCGCAGAAAAAACGCCTGTGGCCATGTTACCTCAGGCTGTGATCTTGTCAGGCCCCCGTGTACTACGTCAGGTCGGGAGATCAGCAGCTGGACTGGAGAGCTTCAGTGGCCGCCCGGGAGCTGGTGGGCATGCTGGAGCACGGAGCAGTTGTCTTTGTCTGCTTCTGTGCTGAATCAATGTCGTAATGTATTGCTGTGTCAGTGTGCGTGCGCGCGTGATGCGGCTTTCATGTTATGTGAAAGTTTGTTGATTTGTATGCACTTGGGTAGCACGTTGTCCTCTGAATACCACAGAGTACGCATGTGAGACACTGAGGAAAAGGAGGGGAAATCACAGAGAACTTGTGCATTATCCCTCGATAACCTCATAAGGTACTGCACGTGCCGGTAAGTATAATGGGAACTACTGGTTACTGAGTCTAGGCTAAGGCTGCTTTTCTGATTCCTAACGACTGTTTTGCATTGCAAAATGCTAGAGGTGGTGGGAACACGCTACCAGCGATTGAATGCAGGGCTCCGCTGAAATAGGGCAGCCAGTTTTAGTTATCGTATTCTTTTAAGATGAGGCTAACACGTCTGGAAATGGCCAGAATACTGATTTTTATTCCTCCTGTGAAAAAAAGAAATTGGCAACAGATTTAAGTCATCCTGGTACAAATTCATTTCTAGGTTATGAACTGGCTAAGCAAGTTAAAATCTGAAGCATTGGTTTGATTCGCCTCTCACGTACAGTTGAAGAAACACTGACACCTCCATAGATGCCCCAGGTAGTATCCTTGCCATGCTGCACCAATGAATAAAACCCCACATCCACTTCTTCCGTGCACTTCAATATATTCAAGATGTCATCTGTGCAGATGTCCACACTAGGCTTTCCTGATAAACTGGCCAGAGGCTATACTGGAAAGGAGTAGAGAGAAATGGAGGAGAAAACACAGTTCCCCTCAGACAGTTTGTAACTGTACAGGTTTCTTCATCAGGCTGATTGCTGTGTCTGTGCAGACCTCCATGAAGCCAGAGCCCACGGTGTGGATCAGCAGAGCATTCATCTGGCTCAGGCTGCGTGTGCCCAGTGACAGGACAGAGGCAATGGGGACAAACGGACACACGTCAAACTATCTGAACACAAAAAACAACTTACTGTGAGGGTGGTCAAACACTGGAGTAAGTTGAACAGAGAGGTTGTGGAGTCTCCAGCCGTGGAGATATTCAAAGCCTGACAACAGTGTACTGGCAAACCACTTCTAGTTGGCCCTGCTTAAGCAGGGGGGTTGGACTAGATGATCTCCTGAGGTCCCTGCCAACTCCAACCGTTCTGTGTTCCTGTGTCTTCTTGAAGATCATTTTCCAAAAGCTTAGGTTTCTTTCATTTTGCACTCATGCACAACTCCACACGACACCAAAAACACAAGTCCAGCTCCCACCACTCACGCCATTTCCTTTACGCTGCGTATTCTAGCAGCAGCCGCCTTTCTTTTTGCTGGTTTTTACTGGCATCACCACCCATGCCAAAGTAGAATAAGGATACAGAAGGCCCTTGTCGCACAGCAGTCTGTCAAGAACACCATTAGAAACTCTGAACTAAAGCGTTGCTTAGAATTGACCCCAAGCCGTGGGGCTGTGCTGTAGAGCAGTCTGACCCACTGACAGATACGGCCCTGCACGTGGGGCTCCAGCGCAGGAGTGGGCAATCCATGTGCTTCGGGGGACACCCTGGCTTGGGAGCTCTCGCGGCTGGTGGCTCGCTCCTGCTTCCTTAGGGCAGTGGGGATAGAGAGGCTCGTTGTCTTCTTAAATGGAGATTGTTTCAGTGCTCTGGCTTGTATTCATCATTGCGCCGGTGTAAGTAATGTATGGCAAATTGTAGTGCACAGCAGATGTGACTGTCCAGAGGTGGGGAGGGGTGGCCCCGTGGTATTAAAAAAAAAAAAAAGCTATCCTTGACCAACATCTGCCATGTCACAGCCTCTGTTTCTTCAGTCCGAGGGCAGAAACCTCAACGCAGTGCCCTTGTTTGTTAGAGCCTCTTCCCAAACAGACAAAGCCTGGCAAGCTTTCTGTTTTCCCTCTGGCAGCGTGCTCCACCTCGCCAGCTTTTTCAGTGCATGGCTGCATAAGGGTTATTTTCTCTGGGAGGTGGTTGTGTGGGGGTATGTACATGTACACACACACGCTTGTGCAGGAGGATGTGTTCTCCTAAAGAAGAAAAAACTTTGTCAGCAAATTATCTCATCTTATTTTGGCTATCGTAATCCCCTTCAAGCCTCAACCAAACACCCATACATGTTTGATCAAGTCACTATTAAAGAGAAATATTGTGCTATTCTTGCCAACTGGACCACGTACACCTTGGTATCACTATAATTATTGTCAAATATTATTGTTACAAGGGCGCACAAAGTGTGAAGATCTTTCTTTAATATGACAGTGGCCAATTTAATGGAACATTACTGATTAACACAGCCGGCACAGAATATACTAGCGTACCTTTAACAAAACTTTATGTTACAGTTGAATGGATTACAGAACACCTCTTGAATGCCTAGTGGCTGGCGTCATGCCAGAGCCTTTAAAAAAATTGAAAATGCAGCTTGCTTTCTCCTTTTTCATAAAGAAATCTGAAAGCAGAAGCACTGACCTTGGCAAGCTTCTCGCACTAAGTTTTCCAGTAGGCAAAAGCACTATAAATCAAACCAGAATAATCCTGTGTATGTTTTTGTTTTCACACAGGCTGCTAGGATTGCACTTAAGGACTTGATTTTTATTACTAAAGGAATGTTTTTAAATCATCAAGACCTAGAGCATGTTGTGAGCTTAGTCCAAATTTCATCATCATCTTTTGCAATTTGCCTAACTCCCTGGCTCCGTGCTCCCATGGAAATACAATTTATTTCTCTTGCAAAAGTCATTACAATCTATAAGCTCAAAGAAAGAAACCTGCAGAACTGAAAATGAGCAATAAAATCATGACAAAATCTGCTACCTAGATTCTTTCCCCTAAAGCAGAAAAATAAGATAAACAGTGCTTCTCTTTCTCTCTGAGTTATTATTAGTTCAGTATTATTTATCACACAGCTTGGAAATCTTAAAAGGTTACAGTTTATTCTTCATACATGGCTTTGGGGAGCCTTTTGACTCTGCTGAGAATTGTAACATGACATTGTTTTGGAAATGAAAACTCTGAACAGATTATTTTCCACATTATCTAGATAATAGAGGTGATAGATGGGACTGAGTCTAGCTGGTGTAAGCAGTTGTAACTCATCTGAATTATGGAAATTTGCACCAACAAAGAACCTGCCCCTAAGGAAGGAATGTTCTAATTCAAATTCATGTTGGCTTTTTTTTTTTTTTTAATATGGACATAGCTTGCATTTAGGTTTATAGTAAAGAATATTAAAACCGAACAGAAATTTAATTCCATCTCCATGTGTTCTTATATGCTAAACCATTAATAGATATGTTCCCTCAGCCTGTCATGCTTCATTTTTCTGTACATCCAGGTCAGCTAAACACATGCTTAGATCAGAAGCGATTGACAAAGTCCCAACGTCAGTGGGACTTACTATGTGTTACAGTAAGCTTTGCTAAATATTGATCATTATAAACACATATTTAAACTTAAAACCTATAGTGCTTTCCTGACTGTGGGCTTCCAAGCCCTCCTAAAACGTTGTATCTTCAACTTGGACTAAATATATCTCTCTCCATGTACGTACGTACATATTTATATGTATTTTTTTAATTAATGGTATTTAATAGAATTATTAAGCTGTATGTGTGAGCAAGAAGTATAGGGTACTGTTAGCATTTTCTTTTCTCTTCGTCCTTTTTCTCTAGTTTCTCAATCCAGATTTTTGACATGTTATTTCTGAGTTCCAGCACCAGTTGGTAAGGGCAAGTCCTCAAACCCACCCACAGCTGTTTCTGTCAAAGTATCAGATCTGTGGGGCTCTGAAGCACGCAGCTGAACCATGAGACACAAGACTATAGGGAATGGTCTTTTTCCCTACTCATTTTCTGAATGTGCTGCTGGAGCACTTGCAAAGTTAATTAATAATTACAAGTGTATTGAGCGGGCCTAGTTTACAATGGGCATGGTTTACAATAACCATTTTTCTTTCTTTTCATGCTGTAAGTAAAACTTCCTTGTTTCTACAAGTTCCCAGATGACAAACAAACATATGCTAAAATGTACTGGGAGCAGCCACACAACTTAAACCTTAGCCCAAGTTTTTTCCTGAAATTCTTTTCATTCAATGTGAATCTTCTTTAGCTGGCTTCTTTCCTTTTGTTTCCCACCACCAGAATAAAAGCTTCTACATCCTTATGTACTCTGGGGCAAGAGTTACACTATAAGAAACCACCTGAACCAACACTGGAAGTCATGAAAATAACTGCACTAAGGACTCTCGTCTACTGCTTCATCGGCTGCATTTTACGTTTTTCTGTGGAATTGGTTCAACAGATGTAAATCCCCTAGATTGTACTGTAAGGGTAGCATATTTTACCTAGCCAAAAACAATTCCTAAGGTATTTGGCTTAAAATAAAAGTATCCATATGGGGTTTTGCTGATTTAACTCTTCTGGTTTCAAAATGCAGTTTTACTTACATCTCTAGAGAAACAAGTTGTACTAATTTAAGACCCAGCATCTAATTTAAGAGGGTGTCTAATGGGAGAGGGGAAAGGAAGGGGAAACAGTCCTGAAATTGTCATATATCAAAATGAAATAACATTAAAAGCCAAGAACATCATCTTAGCCAGCTATACTTTCTAGTTTGTATTCACAAACATAACAATATGAGGGGGACCTGTTCAGGGCAGGGGGTGGGGCAGGGCAGGGAGGGAAGAATATTGTGATATATGTGGTAATAGCAATGTCAGATTAAGCCTAGCTAATTTTGGTGAGTTTAAAGCTGACAGGCACCCTGTAGCTTCCAAAGATAGATGGTGCTGTAGTTGGGGGCAGGGGTGTTCCTCTCTGGTTATACAGCTTCCCGCATCTCTTGGGGTGTGGTATGGGGGAGGGAGCTGTGCCACTTCGTGTTGCTGGATCTAAATGTGCTTTTTCCTGTAAGTGTTCTTGTGTGGTCAGGAAAATTATCTCATATACAGAATATCTGTGAAGTGTCTTGTGCAAATA